>NC_092354.1:10023270-10343562 GCF_963676685.1 Mytilus edulis
TTTGGTTTCTACTGAAGCACATGTGTTCTTGTATGTTTCTTTGGTTTCTACTGAAGCACATGTGTTCTGATATATTTCTTTTGTTGCTACTAAAGTACATGTGTCAGACTCCTGGTATGTTTCTTTGGTTCCTACTGAAGCACATTTGGCCTGGTATTTTTCTTTGCCATCCATTACATAGCATTACTATTAAATTAAACTAAATGTAAAAAATAAACAACTACCCACCAACTGACCAAGATAAAAGCAAATATAGGTCTCGGTACGGCCTTTAAGAACGACAAACATCCTATGAACCTTTTAAAGCTTACTTTGCCGAAGGAGTTTTCCTCATTGTTGAAGTCCGTATGGGAAACTTAAGTTGTAAACTTCTACGTCATTTACTCTCTGGTGGAGAGTTTGAATCTTATTTTTAGAAATTATAAATTATATGTACAAATCAAAAGGCTCAGTCACACTAGAAACAATATTTACAACTCAAAAAAAAGTATGAAAGACATTCTATACTGATGAAAGTAAATCCTGTAAAGCGATTCGGGTCGCATGGAATTCAGTAAACTAGTGTTGTTTTCATTTTCTATTATGTACAACTGACAAAGCAGCAAATTAAAAAAAAAATATGGTAAACTAAAATAGAGGTCCAAAGAGTATGTTTAAATCTCATCTGGATCTATGTATATTGTCAACATTGAATATAAAAAAAAGATGTGGTACATGATGATTTTCAATGAGACAACTCTTCACAAGAGACGAAATAACAAAGAAATTAAAAAAAAAATTTAGCCCCCCCCCCCTTTTTAGGTCAGTCAGCGGGGCCCCCTAACAAAAAGTGGGTCCGCCACTGATCATAAATGACATGTAAATCATGTGTTATAGCTGATAATGTTTGCTATTTTTGTTATTGTTTTCAATTAAGATCATATAAACAAATGGTATAAAACAAATCATCATTATTAAAGGGCAATAAACTAAAAGATAGACTGGTAGTTTTGTGTAGATCGACAGACATCTATGCACCTGGCAGATGTTTTCTATCTATATATACAGGGGCGGATCCAGCCATATTTAAAAGGGGGAAGAAAGCATACCGCATTGTCAGCTATAAAAGGCCCCGAAATGCAGGGGGCGGATCCAGCCATTTTAAAAAGGGGGGGGGGTTCCTAACCCAGGACAAAAGGGGGGGGGGGGTTCCAACTTTAGGTCCCCGATTCAAAGCATTGATCGGCAAAAAAAGGGGAGTTCCAACCCTCGGAACCCCCCCCCCCCACCCCCCCCCCCCCCCCCTCTGGATCCGCGCCTGCCGAAATGTCAAATGACAAGGTAAATCAATTCAAACGAGAATGTAAATAAATAACAAGACTCCAATTCTCCAATTTGAATGAATAAACTGTCCCAATTGGCCTGTGTCATAGGACATTTTGAAATATGTAACGTAAAGATATAAATTTGCTATGTGACGTATCCCCCTCCCCGAAAATACATCAGTATTCCGTGTCCGTACGGTATAAGGTATATATACATGTACTTTTAAACTATTGTGTCACATTACTTTGCCCTAATTGGAGAAAAATGTGTCATAGAACATAAATAATATACAAAATTATACTGTGAAACGTAAAGATATTTGCATTGTGACGTCACTCTATTCCGGAAATGCATCTGTTTGTTTGCCCGTATAAGGTAATGTACTTTTAAACTATTGTTTCACATTACTTTGCCCTCATGCAGAGCCTACCAAAAATGTTAATATTATTTTACATAAATAATTATTATTGAAAATAAAGTTTCAGCAAACTCAAAATGGTTTTATTTATCCGAGTCAGTTATTTTGTTTACCAGTTTGATTTTGTGCCATTTTTTGTTTGTTTATTATACACGTGATCACATGTAGTTACTATGTCATCTTGCAAAACCCACTTGATGTCAATGACAGTCGTGACTGTAAAAACAATCAAAGGTATTTTCCAGATATAATTATGCCTAAATTTTGAAGTAAATGATGTATGAGGCTACAAGAGCTTACCTGCTCAGACTCTTACCTAAATTAACACAGAACGATTCTCAATCGTTGTTGAGCAAAGGGGCGTGCCGATTCAATCGAGTTCGCTAGATCGAAATAAAAATTGATACGCCCCTTTTTTGGACTACTTCAACATCAAAAATGGTGTAGCACTATTATCGCAAATACAGACCGTCAAAAACTTCAAAAGGCTGTATAGCCAGTCAAGGTCGTAAAAAAACCTCCATCATCATATAATTTTTATATATGCAGGTTAATGATTTTTTTTTAATATCATTTCAAAATATAGCTTTCTGCATTACGGCAAGTTATGAAAAAGAAAGAAGGTTTATTTGATTTTCCAACACGTTATAGATATCCGGAATGCAATATGGTAACCGTATAAACTAAGGGAACTACCATATGATTTTTATGAGATAAAGGGAAATTTGGCAGAAAAATCGGACAGGAAAAGGAGTTGCTGGTAAAAAAAAATTTAAAAAATTCGAAGCTCTCACGAGCCTGAAACGGCCCAGCCAGAATCTAAATCGCTCACCTGTTATTTTTTTGCTTAAAATCTTTCACCAATTATTTGTTTTGCTTTTCAATATATATTATATATTATTTTGTTGAATGCTTAAAAAAAATCCTCTTAAAACTGAGAATGGAAATGGGGAATATGTCAAAGAGACAGAGACCAACTAAAGAGCAGATAACAGCCGAAGGCCACATAAGGGTCTGCAACGTGCAGCTGTGAACGTCCCACACCCAGAGATGGTCCTCATCTATCAGCCGAAGGCTACCAATGGGTCCTTCGACGCATCGTAAACATCACGCACCTGGAGGTGGGGCCTCATCTTTCACAGATCAACTCGATCAAACTCAATCAAGACGATTTAAGCGATCGGGGAGACTGGTCTGACTCAATCGACAATAATTTTCAAGGTGGTCTACCATGGTCGTCAGCGTTACCTGACGAAGCCGCACGACAACTAATCTGAAAACATCGCAAATCAATCGTATGCGACACACAGATCGTGTATATTCATTCGACAAGTCCGTGAACTGTAGATCACTGTACGAGTGGCAGGAACGATTTTTGGGGAAAAGATAAAATTGAGAATGGAAATGGGGAATGTGTCACTGTTACAAGAACCCGACTTAAGAGCAAACAACAGCCAAAGGCCATCCTAGGATCTGCAATGCAGCGAGAAACTCCCGCACCTGGAGGCATGCTTCAGTTGGCCCCTAAACAAAAATGTTTACTAGTTCAGTGATAATGGACGTCATACTGAACTCCCAAATTAACACAAGAAACTAAAATTAAAAATCAAGCAAGAATAACAACGGCTAGAGGCTCCTGGCTTGGGACAGGCACAAAAACGCGGCGCCGCAGTGGCGGATCCAGGAGGTTTCCGGGGGTTGGAACCTCTTTTTTGGCCGATAAATGCATATAAATGGGGACATATAGTTGGAACTCCTCTTTTTTTTGTCCTGGGTTGGGAAACCCCCTTTTCAGTAAATTCTTCTTCTTCTTCTGTTAAGGAGTTGACCTCATATTTGAATGCTTTAATAACTCTGCATCTGGGTCCATGCAAGGCATACTGGGTGGCATGATTGCCAATGAGACAATTCTCCAAGTCTAATTAAAATATTGATCTCCGATTTCGTTATACTATAAATTCCGCTATACTTTGTAAAAATTTTACTTAAAATCAAAATGAAAATTTACATTTTTCACGGTAAAGTCGTTGTTTTTTTTCTCACTTATTGATAGCTAAAATTGAGAATGGAAATGGGGGAATGTGTCAAAGCGACAACAACCCGACCATAGAGCAGGCAACAGCCGAAGGCCATCAATGGGTCTTCAATGTAGCGAGAATCTCCCGCACCCGGAGTCGTCCTTCAGCTGGCCCCTAAACACATATGTATACTAGTTCAGTGATAATGGCATCATACTTAACTCCCAATTATACACAAGAAACATTGGTGATGGTGATGTGTTTGTACATCTTACTTTACTGAACATTCTTGCTGCTTACAATTATCTCTATCTATAATGAACTTGGCCAAGTAGTTTCAGTGGAAAATGTTAGTAAAAAATTTACAAATTTTATTAAAACTTTTAAAAATTGACTATAAAGGACAATAACTCCTTAGGGGGTCAATTGACCATTTCAGTCATGTTGACTTACTAGTATTTGTAAATCTTACTTTTCTGAACATTATTGCTGTTTACAGGTTATCTCTATCTATAATAATATTCAAGATAATAACCAAAAACAGCAAAATTTCCTTAAAATTACCAATTCAGGGGCAGCAACCTAACAACCAGTTGTCCAATTCATCTGAAAATTTTAGAGCAGATAGAAGTGGACTTGATAAATAATTTTTCCCACTATCAGATTTGCTCTAAATGCTTTGGTTTTTAAGTTATAAGCCCAAAACTGTATTTTACCCCTATGTTCTATTTTTAGCCATGGCGGCCATCTTGGTTGGTTGGCCGGGTCACTGGACACAATTTTTAAACTAGATACCCCAAGGATGATTGTGGCCAAGTTTGTGATTTTATGTGGCCAATTAGTTTCAGAGGAGAAGATGTTTGTAAAAGATAACTAAGATTTACGAAAAATGGTTAAAAAATTGACTATAAAGGGCAATAACTCCTAAAGGGGTCAACTGACCATTTTGGACCTGTTGACTTATTTGTAAATCTTACTTTGCTGAACATTTTTTATTAGTTACAGTTTATCTCTATCTATAATAATATTCAAGAAAATAACCAAAAATAGAAAAAATTTCCTTAAAATTACCAATTCAGGGTCAGCAACCTAACAACGGGTTGTCCGATTCATCTGAAAATTTCAGGGCAGTTAGATCTTGACCTAATAAACAATTTTACCCCTTGTAAATTTGCTGTAATTGCTTTTGATTTTGAGTTATAAGCAAAAACTGCATTTAACCCCTATGTACTATTTTTAGCCATGGCGGCCATCTTGGTTGGTTGGCCGGGTCACCGGACACAATTTCTAAACTAGATATCCCAATGATGATTTTTGCCATATTTGGTTAAATTTGGCCTAGTAGTTTCAGATCAGAAGATTTTTGTAAAAGATAACCAAGATTTACGAAAAATGGTTTAAAAATTGACTATAAAGGGCAATAACTCCTAAAGGGGTCGATTGACCGTTTTGGACCTGTTAACTTATTTGTAAATCTTACTTTGCTGAACATTTTTTCTATTTACAGTTTATCTCTATCTATAACAATATTCAAGATAACAACAAAAAATGGCAAAAATTTCCTTAAAATTACCAATTCAGGGGCAGCAACCTAACAACGGGTTGTCCGATTCATCTGAAAATTTCAGGGCAGTTATATCTTGACCTGATAAACAATTTTACGCCTGTCAGATTTGCTCTAAATGCTTTGGTTTTTGAGTTGTAAGCCAAAAACTGCATTTTACCCCTATGTTCTATTTTTAGCCATGGCGGCCATGCTTTTTTTTATGAAATTGGAATTAAAACACAAACTTTATTCTAGATACCCTAGAAATCAATCAGATGAAGTTTGGTTTGAATTGGTTAAGTAGTTTCAGAGGAGAAGATCTTTGAAATAGTTTACGACGACGACGACGGACGCCAAGTGATTGTAAAAGCTCACATTTCCTTTTAGGAAAGGTGAGCTAAAAATTATAATACAAGACTAAGAGTATGTATGTAGTATAATGAAATCGGTACCTATATATTAATTAGATAACTGATTGACAACTCTCCAGAAGAAACCAGAGACATATATACACACATGTACACCAAATGGTACAGTTAACAACTACATAGTTCTTGAAATATTAAACATAAGCACTTTTAATGGATTAAAATTTCTATGTTAAATGTTAAAAAAAATTATATTAATAAAATGTCTTGAAATATTTAACTTGAATATTTTTTTACTGACATGATTTATTTCTCGCACATGTAGAACAAACAATATATTTTTTAGGAGCCTCAGTACATGCATGTACCGTGATTTAGCCTGTTAGGTTTATACAATGTATATATATCTGAAAAAGTCAACCGTTAATTTTATGATTCTAAAATTGAACCACAGACCATCATATTTGGAGAATCATACATTTTTTTTGAAAAAAAGCAACAAATAAAAATAAAGAATAGAGAAAGATAGGAAATAAGGAATAGAAAATATTGACGTGATAAAAAGTAAAGGCAGTGGCTATTTGACCGGCACCGGCTAAATAGCAAATTTGCTATTTGACCGGCACCGGCAAAATAGCAAATTTGCTATTTAGCCGGCACTGAATAAAACTGTTCATTGATGTGATTAATAGAGAATAAAAAAGATTAATAATAATTTAAAATCATTTTATCATAATATCAAGCATTAAAAATATAGTACAATAAAAAAATTTATTGAAGATGTTCATAAATAAATAATTGATAACTTTATAATATTAATTAAAAGCATGAAAACACATTTGTATGTAACATTACTAAATATATTTTTTACTAAAAAATATTTATAAAAAATCTGTACTACACATCACTACTCCACATTACCAGATTTTGCTGAATACTTTCTGATCGCCTTAAATTCTTTGCGAACAGAACGAGACCTCAAGACAAGTGGTATATTTCAAAAGAGGACTGTTTCAGCATTCTCCCGAATGATTCACCTGAATATAAATATCAAGAGTTGGTGACACCATATGCTTGGGCATATATCCTGAAACAGTTTTCACTCAGGTCTGAAGTAAAACTGGATCAGAAACAGTGTCGCTTTTCCTTTTTCTGCAAGAGCCTGTTTTTAACTAAAGATCCATGATGATAATCTTTACTAGGTTAATGTCATCGAGAACATCACCCGTTGAGATGCTGAGTTATATCCAGGAAGAATAGTTTAAAAGGAATGATGACAAGTTATAGCAATTAAGGTTGCGACAGAACAACAAATGACTATTATGTTTATATATATGTATAAAAAAAATCAGTGTCGAAATTTTAGTGAGGCAATTGCCTCACTTGCCTCAAGTGTTAAGTTACGGCCTTGAGAAAGAGAGATTATATGGACAGCTACAACAAGCCAAGGCCAAATGAGGGTCAATTCAAAAAGTTACTCTTGTATCTTTCATCAAAGTGTGCTTCTCCCGTGTAGGCATATACTCAAACTAAGAGAAGTTAATCACGAAAATTTGTTTGTTGAAGCAGTGTCAGATCGTTGGAAGATTAACACAGTCAGGACATCACATAGATTATTTGATGATACCAGTCAGAGGCAGATTTAGGGGGGGGGGGAAATGTGTTGCTTATATAGGGAATCATTGAAGCGTGACTGGGGCGGGCCCCCTCTTAGGTCAGTCAGTGGGCCCCACTTATGAAAATTTCTGGATCCGCCACTGCCAGTCATCAGTGTGCTCTATCATATGTACACCAAAAAGAGTGAGAAAAATTTCTCAAAGCACAAAACACAGGGAGACACAAATTCTGTTACATGATGATGATATAAATGTAACAGACAATAAAGAAAATGATACTGATAATGTTCATATATTCGAAAAATCACGAAAACTAGTTTCGCAAGAAGAAGAACGAGATACTGCTCAACAAGAAGAACACCTATTGGATTCCAGTTGAACTTTGTGGATCGTGCACATATTACTTCCACCAAATATGAAGAAACGTGGAAGGCCAAAAGGTTTGACCCAAACTGTCATCGGTCTTCAATAAAAGAGAACCCGAAAAAGCAATTGTGTGCCATTTCATAAGAAAAGTTCCAAAGAAATCAGGGCATTTTATGAAAAAATGGTGGGTTGAACCTGGTTTTGTTGCATGCCAAACCTCCTGCTTTAATGGCAGTGTTAATTACGTGGTTAATTATAACATTAATATGACAACATTACACGACAGGGTTACAATAAATAAACAGATAAATAGGAGAAAATATAGGACAGAGAAACAAACAAACAAAAGTCTTAAAAAGTGCGTCATAATAGAATCAAATCGGTAATTGGCAAATGGGCTATTGTAAACATTGATTTAATTATTGTCGAAAAGATGCATGAGAAGCTATTAAGAGCGTTTATAAAGAGAAGAAAAAGAACCCTACCTACATATGCAACATATGCACACATGATGCAAATTCAAAGGAAGCCAGTGTAATGTGAAGTTCCTGTTTGGAGTGGCAACATTTATCTTGTGCTAGATTAAAACAACTTCCAAAGGCAAAGATTTTTTAGAATTGGTTTTGTAACAATTGCAAATGTTAAATCATGTGTCCTTTTGAAATTCGTAGCAAACAACTTTTAATATTGTCTTTTTTAAGATGTACGGTGTAGTTTTACATAACACTATTTTTATAGCATGGCAGGATATTTAAACGATAGATTTTACACATCTTCAATATTATCATTTTTAATTGTACTGTATTTTTAATGCTTGATATTGTGATAAAATGATTTTAAATTATTATTAAGCTTTTTTATTTTCTACTTATTACATCAATGAAGTTTTATTCAGTGCCGGCTTAATAGCAAATTTGCTATTTTGCCGGTGCCGGTCAAATAGCAAATTTGCTATTTAGCCGGTGCCGGTCAAATAGCCACTGCCAAAAGTAAAATAAAAGAGAAACTATAGTCAGAATTTGTAAAGAAAAAAATAGCATAGATAGAAAAAATGCAAAAAAAACAAAATTAAAGGTCCTCCCAACCTAGGTTGGTCCCCTCCGTAAAATATCCAGTATGCCTTCGGAATATACAAATTGTCAAGAATTTCAATAACGGCCGGGAAACAGACTACCAACCAGACCGCAATGATAGCATCTGCTCAACCAGGCTAAACGGGGAACTAGGATAAAAAAATATATTGACCAATCACAAACCGATAGAGTACTCGGAGAATTTAGACTTCACCATATTAAATCATGGTTAAATCTGAGAGTATCCGAATGACATTGTAAGAGCGGGAAATAATTGCGGAAAGGCAGCTGTGAAGCAAGAAAGGAGTCTACTGTCTAAGAATCTAATGGGTGTAGAATCGGAACCTGCGAGCAAGAAGCCAAAAATGCCCCTTGACAATGTGGTTTTAAGATTTGCTAAATTGACAGCCAATGCTCTATGTCCGACTAGAGGTTCTAAGTTGGCCGCTGGATATGATTTGTACAGGTATAAAGAAGTAAAATGCGCCTTTATTTTTCGCTGATTTACTTTTTTCTACATCTTCAGTCATCAAAAAGTTTAATGGACCGATGATCATGTCCATGGTCGAGTCAGTCGAGGAAAGCGATTGTTTAAACTGAAGAAAGCCGGGACATAATTTGAATATAAAAAAAAGATGTGGTATGATTGCCAATGAGACAACTGTCCACACAAGAGACCAAAATGATACAGACATTAACAACTATAGGTCACCGTACGGCCTTCAACAATAACCAAAGCACTCTGCCATATTTTTTTTTCCAAAAATAAATATACAATCTTTTAAACTAAAACATTGGTATCTCCAAATTGTTAAAAAAAACAAACGCTCAGAAATGAACTTGTCGACTCGTATGGAGAATATTGTATCAAATATAATGATAAATAAGTTCCCTTTATTTAGAATATGAGCCGTACAAGTGACGTAAACTTCAACGTATTGAAAGTGGTAATTATAGTAGAAGTAGAGTTATCTTTGATGCAAGAAGTAACGTTCATACTGCCATGACGTCCATGGGCTATATAAACTTGTTTACACTTTTGGGTATTTAGCTGTATCTTGCCTCCGAATGACCTTAAATCTACTCCGAATCACCTTTTGACGTTGATCAACAATTGCTTTTAAATAGTGACGTCAAATATGTTGAATTGTGATGTCAAAGTTAATGGGAACCTGTGTGATTTTACGTAATGACGGACAAATTTGCATACAAGTGTAAATACGTCTATTGACCATACCTTGAAAATATGTGGCAGCCTTAAGATTA
This sequence comes from Mytilus edulis, assembly GCF_963676685.1. Taxonomy (NCBI): domain Eukaryota; kingdom Metazoa; phylum Mollusca; class Bivalvia; order Mytilida; family Mytilidae; genus Mytilus; species Mytilus edulis. The sequence continues at coordinate 10,033,247 of NC_092354.1, forward strand.
TGATTAAATGAACTGGTGTCATCCATGTTGTTTTAGAAATACGTATTTATCAATAAAGCATTTAGATATGTAAATGTTTGTAAATCTATCATGTTGTAAAATTTGTCATCATGAAGGTTGTTAATTGCTTATTTTTTTTAACATAAGTATTAATTTTGTCAATAAATTATAATGGATAAACAAATTAAGATCACTGTAATTTTAAATACACAGCAACTAAACTGTCTACAAGCAGATGCAAAACGCATTTAAAAAATCATTTGGGTAGTGTTGTATTAATATTTTATGTTACAACCTTGTGGTCTTTACATGTATGGTCAATGAGGCGGTATGACCGACACATCTTATGGATATCATGGAAATGTGGCCATTGTGTCTCAAAAACTTTGGCATAGTATACCAATATAAGATCTAATAAGCTGTTTACTGAGGCCACAATTAAAAATATTTTGGTTTGCCCAAACCCTACCCAAGGTTGAGACAGTGGGTAGGTAGGTAGGCATTTAAAAATAATTTTTTTTTAAAAGAAATTGAAGTATCGGCTGTTTATTAGTCTTCATCATCATGCCTATCTGATTAAAAAAAAACTTCTTCAAATCAGGACAATAAAAGAATTTGAGTAGGCAGCTTTTTTCTGGGTAGGTAGGGTTTGGGCAAACAAACTTATTCTCTTTTATGGCCTGACGCAGAAAACATTACAATACAACACAATAATCTTTATTCTTAAACTTTGTTTCTATTAATAGTCTTGAATTTAACAATTAAATATTGACCAGCATATATTTTTCCCAGAAGTCAGTGTGCTCAAAATAGATCAAGGAGAACTAATCCATTGTTTAAAAGTTTTTAAAATAGTGTCTATGTAAATTTTTCTTTTCAGTGCCTATGATTATAAGATTCCATCGAAAGGGAAAGTTTGTGCAATGACAGACATACAGATAGCTTTACCAGAAGGCTGCTATGGTCGTGTAGGTAAGTACGACAGTTTGAATTGTCAGATAGCAATATATAAATGTCTATTGTTAATGCCAGACTTGGTCTGTTTGTGCAGTGAAATACATTGTTCCAAAAACTTATCTACTATGAAAGGGAAAGGTTTTATATTTGGTCTGCAATTTTTACTTCTACATCTGAGTACAAATAGAGTAAAATTTACTTGTATATAAAAAAACTTTCATCAAAATTTTCTCAACTTCTGAGGCTTAAATTAAAATATTGTTTGTTTGCCCTTTACCGACAGACCCTATCAATTCGTTCCGCCTTAAAATCTTTTATTTGTATTTACCAGCAAGATTTTATTTTATTTTATTTTTTCGTTCCTACCAAAAATCTTATATATGTATTTCCCGCTCAAAACTTTTTTACCGGAATCCTCGGGTTTTATCTTTACGTATACAGTCTTCACGCTGAGTGGCAGCCCAGGCAGCCCAGGCTGGTAAAATTGCTCTCGGGCCTGTAAAAATCATATCTACAGGCCAACAGAATCTAACTAAAAATTTTCAAAAATTGAGCTCCGGGCCTGTAGATTTTGCAGTTCATTGTGAAGACTGCGTATAAGGTCCAGTCCGTTTGGTATCACCTGAGCGTTTGACATGAACACTTGCATTTGAAGTTTCAAAGCATTTGTTTGAAATCGATGTTGAACGCTGAAATCATGATATGAAGTACGTTACTCTGTACCTTTAAACTTAAAGAGCAGGGTTCATTTATAAAAAAGTTCGTTTGATACAAAAGTATTTACGTGTGTACAAACTAATTTGTAAACGGACGTTGTATTCTATGTAGTGATGGCCTTTTGTGATCCGCATATCAGAATGATTATGTTAACGATGCCGCTAAATTATTTATATCTGACATGAACCAAAAGTGACAAAACCCTGTAAAGTGGAGAATATCTGGCAGTAAAATCGCCAAGTTTTCCATACAGATCATTTATAAATGTGATGCAAAATACGTGACAATTGAGTTTTAAGTCTTATAGCATTTTTATTGGGAAAAAAGGCACACACGAAATTTGTAACACTCTAGGGACTTTTTCTACTAGTAATTTATGTCTGCACATTATCTTACCAGTACAAAGTTATCTCTTATATATTTTTTTTTCAAAACTAATAGTCCCAGCGGAAAACTTATTTGCAAAAACAAACGGACAAAAAAATGACATTATGCAGATTTTGTATCTATAAAATAAAATATTTTACCTACCTGCCTACCCATGACAAATAATATACCGAGCCAAGTTATTTTTTTTGGGAAAAAAATAAAATATTTTACCTACCTACCTACCCTGTTTCAAAACATAGGGTCGGAAAAGGGCAAACAAACAATATTTTAATTTAGGCCTAATGAGTTGTACATGTTGTATTCTGTAAGCAATTTGACATCTGGATTGCTAATAGTTTTTTGTACACCCGACAAAGAATTTTTTGATCAAAGTTTGAGTGGCTTCATTGAAAAGGAAAGACGATTTATGCTTCAATATAAATGTTACATGTACCTAAACCAATTGCTTGCAGCAAGATGAATGGTTTTGTTTCCACATTAACATTAATTGAACTTCTTTCTCAAGATGTGAATGAATTGTTGATTTAAACGAGGAAATACATCTAGACACGAAGATGAGACAACTCTACATCCAGTCGCAATTAAAATGTTATCAATAATAGGTCAGAGGCCTTCAACACATAGCCTTATCTCATAATGACTAGTGTAAAACAATTCAAAAAGGAAAACAGCAACATTTACAGCGAATAATATTCAACACAAATGATGATAGACTGCACCACTGGATCTCCAGGCACAGAGGGAATAATTTGCCAATGAGTCATTTACTACTTTATATCAATGAAGATGTACAAAATCATAGTGTATTCGTTTTGTAATTGCCATGCTTCTCATCTGACAATACAACAATAAGTATTGTTATTTAAAAAAAGAATTATATCTGGTTATAGATTTGTACGATCAACCCTATATATGCGTTTGTCTATTTAAACATTTCATCTTGTTTTGTTTTTCAGCTCCAAGATCTGGTCTTGCAGCCAAGCATTTTATTGATGTTGGAGGTAGGTTCCTGTTTGATCTCTTATAGTGTTTTCAATTGGAGAGGATTTGATGGTATTGCCAATGAGATGACTCTACGTGTAAAAGTATGACTTCAACATGGAGTCTTGGCTCACTCTGAACAACAAGCTATAAAGGGCCCCATCAATGACTAATTTAAACCATTCAAACAGGAAAACCAATAGTCTAATCTATGAAAACAAAAACAAAACACTTGAGAACCACATCAACAAATGACAACCACTGAACATCAGGTTCCTGAGTTAGGATGTGCAAAACAATTCGGAGGGTTCTAACGTTTTTATAGACGCCAACCTTCACCAACCTGAAACAATAGTGAGTGTAACATCACAACATATACGCACTATAAAATATTTATTGAAAGACATTAACAAAAACCAATGACCATACACAGAACGAATAAATATGATCTTTGGCTGAAAAACAAAATGGTCCTATTCTGTTACCCATAAAGGTGCCAATTACTCCCTCAAATTTAGAACGTATGTGAAAGTAGGCCTACTCGGACAAAAAGTAGTGCATTTGATGTCATTGTTCACCTAAACTAACCAACAAATTGCAGAAATGAAACTTTTGTTGAAAGAGAAATATATTAAGACCATTTTGAACCAAATTTTACCTGTCAAGGAGTTTGCATTTAAAATTGAGGATTAATACGCTCCATGGTATACTAATTTTAAGATTTCGCGAAAACCAGGGGTTATTTTTAGTGGTACCTCCTTTCGGGAGCTCTCTCCTTTCTTATATGATTTTGAATGTATGTTGAAAATTGGCATGCAGAAAGGTGACACCTGTACAATTCAGGATATACCTAGTTTCTATGAAGTTAAAGTTAAGGTAAAATATTTAGAAAGCTGTGAAAATTGCAAAATTTGGTAGAACAGATAGGGACTTTTAATTGGTGGTATGACACCTAAAGGGCGTTCTCACTTCTGATTTTAAAAAGTTAAAAAGTCTCAAATTCTTGATTAAACTCCGAAACCATGCATATGCTAATCACTATGTTGTTTTCTTTCAGCTGGAGTGATTGATCAGGACTATCGTGGTAATGTCGGAGTTATCATGTTTAATTTTGGAGAACAGGAATTTGTTGGTAAGAGAAATGACAAATATTATAAAAGAAGAAAAAAAAAACTTGATCCCAAAACCAATTTAACATATCACAAACTGTTTATCAGGAGATCTACCATATTTTTGTTATTTGACAATTGCCATTTTTAGTCTTGTTTGGTTAACCCAAGTTTAATTCTAAACCTTAAAGCCATGGAAAAATAATTCATGGTTTCCCCTAACCCGACCGGGTCATTGTTTTACTGCCGGGTCATTTAATTTTTCTGGAAAAAAACAAAAAAATATGCAATATTAAAGTTCTGATGTAGAAACAAAACATAAAGATGTAAAATTATGCATGGTTACAAAAAAAAAAAAAGCCTGCCTGCCGGGTCTTTGAAATTTTCCCATGTTAGGGGAAACCAACAATTAATTTTCCATGGCCTTAAAACCTAATCTTATTGCTATTTTCAGTCTTGTTTGGTTAACCCAAGTTAAATTTTAAATCTTAAACCTAATCTTATTCGTCATTACCTTTTCTTTATGCAATGATAGTTAACATGAGAAATCTCGTTAGTACTTTGGTCAACGCAGATGAAAAAAATAAACATAAACATGGAAGTTTAATGGTGTACTTGATTCTGAAAGAAAACATTGCACACACAAATTCATTTAACAACCAATATGACAAAGTTATAACAAATAAAAATGCATGGAAAAATTTAAGAAAAATATAAACTGCTCTCTAATTTGCATCGTCTCGCTTAGTTTTCCTACTCCATGATTCTGTGTTAATTGTTTGCTAAGGCCATGTTCAGTAAAACTTGAGATTCCTTTTGTCAATTATATGTTAAGGATTAGCAATAATTGTTAAAAGTAGGGAATAACTATTTTAACCCATACCTTATTTGTTGCTACAATTATCATAGAATTGACAAAATATCTTGAGGAAGAAAAGTTCATTTCCCAATACTTCAGGAGTCGATTTCACAAAAAAAACTTCCGACTAAGATTGATCGTAAGTATACTGATTTGTTCATGCATGACTTGTGATCAATCTTAGACGTAAGTCTTTTTGTGAAATCGACTACAGTACAGGTAGGGACTTATTTTTATGGATGCCTTAATCCGTCTAGACTGGTCAGACAGTTGTCCCAGTGTAATAAACACCTGCTGTGCAATATCCAAGTGGAAGGTCGTAAATCAATCTGTACCAGCTTGATTAGAATTAAATTTTACCTGTACAGATATATTAGTATTTATGGAGGATAGATAAATGTAAAATATTGTTTTGTATTTAAAGAGAAAGAATTAAAATTAAAATTAAATATAAGAAATAAAATTAAAATTAAATATAAGAATGAAAATTAAAATTAAATATAATTTTATTTTTTTTATAATTTGAAAATGAAATAAAGACGATTTTTAACAATATATTGTGTTGCCAATTATTTCAATAGTTTTGTGCCAATAAACTATTTTGTATTTGTATTTGTAGACCGTAAATATTTCATCTAATTCAAAATAATAAGCCTAATAACAACCAAGACTGTTTTCAATAGAAGTTTAAATCAAATTGTTGAGACTTCAATCCCGTAAATTATACGAGTTTTTCGTTGATGGTTATATTATTTCCCGCTTTTAACGTCCTGTTCCTTTATATGTTATTATAAGAAACTCAATTTTAAGTATAAGGCCAACATATCGTATTTATGAAATATGTATAGGCATTGTGAATTAAGTTATTTTCCTTTTGATACAACTTTCCCCGTCTGAGCCTCTACATCTATTCACACCTGTCAATCATTTCTCGCAAGTGAAACATTTTGGTCAGACAGATCACTCGTGCTTTCTATTTTGACATATTTCCCGTTAATCTCTTTGAAAGTCAAACAATTGGTTTCCTTTAATACAATATTTATAACGCCGAGATCATATTTCGATTCCTATTTTTTTTATTTTATTTAAAATGGTTGACACTCAGATATAAATATGCCGTCTGAAATATTTTATGAAAATCGCCGGTGTTATAAATATATTTTACAAATTGTATCAATCGATACACGAAAATCAAAGTTTAACCATATATATAGTTTATTGACTAAATGCACATTTATACCCCAATGGGGTTGAAGGCTAGTCGTACTAGTCATGATCAGCTGTCTTTACTTTTTCGTCGTACTTCTAGTCATTCTAAAGCTCGCGCAGTCAGTATGATTTTTTAAATCGATGTTGTATTATTTCCGAAGTTTAAAGGAGGTCTCCAAATAGATTATTTAAATGGGAATCCGGGAAATGACTGATAAAAATAAAACAAAAAATAGTTAAAGAAGACTAAATCGTGTTTTGATTATACATGTATGTAAATCGATTAAATTTCTATTCTGGTAAATCCATCAATAGCCTCAAAACTAAAGCACAATACTGTCAATCATTCCACATCAAATTTAATCATGAATGAATTTTCCCACGGTCAGTCAGTAAGGTCACCTGTGTTTACTTTTACGACATTTCCCGCCATATAAAAATCTCGTGCAGTGGACAAAATCGATCTTTAATATCTTTTATTAGCATTCAATATTATTGCGAGTGGAGTCAAGTTAAAGTTCAACCACGTGCACACGCTTTTGATCACTGATATGTGTATCATGGAATTGTCTTTTCACGGCAATTTTTTCTTTTAGATTGCTATAAAAAATATAACATACAAGTTTCCTTTTTTACATGGATTGTGCGTAAATTAATATTATGCAATTAAGTTCGGGATTTCGGGATTAACCCTTTCGGGATCTGGGAATTCTTTTTTCGCGATGTCGGGATTTAAATTTATTTAAATTCGGGACCTTGGGACTTCGTGTTTTTAAGTCCGGGATTTCGAGATCCGGACCCATTTTACCCCCTACCCCCAAATGCAGATCAATTATATTAATTTAGCATAATGAACAAACACGGAAATCTTAAAATAAACTTATGCCCGGGAAGAATCAATATTTTCTTCTAGTGTTATTATTTGCGTTCTATTTTAGTGCATACATCACCAACTTTCGGACAATATTTGTTCACAGTAAAAAGTAAAACCTACAAAGAATCATCAAGCTACTAATAATATACAAGTGCTGCTCACTGTAATTATTTTTATCTCGGAACTGACACAACAGACTGAATATTAAATACAAATTACATGTATAGAAATATTTTGCATGTGACTGCGTCAAACTAAAACGTATGCAGCAGCACTTGAGACAGCATTCTGCTAATCAATGGATTTACGTGGAAAATAAATCAGTAAAATAAAAATAACCGTAAGCTTCAAGAAATAGAATACATGTAAAAATATATATGTTTAAAAAATTTATGCAAACAAATAAGAAAAAGGTACCAAAAAAAACCGAAAAGGAACATAAAATAAAAATAATTTTTAGGAACAAAGAAAATAAATATCAAAGTTGAAATATCAAAACCATAATTAACAAAAATAGGCTATTTTTATTAAACAAAGTTTTCTCCAGTACTTCACCTGTAAAAATATTTTATGTCAAATACGATGTAGAACTAATATAATCAATAAAGTGACTGAGAGGTTAAAATTACAGGTAACCTGATTCTGAAATCAGTGAACCGTAATTCTAGCAACACGGATTAAGATGGAAGGACCATTCACACCTGGATCTGTTGTTTAATGAACATACTACCTACCATAAAAATGTCGGATTATTCATATCCGACTAGACAGATTAAGGCATCCATAAAAATAAGTCCCTACCCGTACTGTATGTTGTATGTTGAATTTTCATCTATTGTGGGCTCAAATTCATATTACTGGACTTGCTTGTAACCAATAATTAAGTTTAGATCATAATAGCTTAATTTAACTTCAAAGAATATGATGTTATTAGATTGACATTGTGTTTAATAATTTTAATTTCAGTAAATAAAGGTGACAGAATTGCTCAGCTGATATGTGAAAGAATTTATATTCCTGAACTAGAAGAATGTGAGGTAAAAAAAAATTTGTTTAATATTTTTTATGGAACTGTTTTAAAATAATGAAAGCTTTATAAGTTGACTGTCCTACAAGCTACAGGTTCAATCCCAGTGATATTGTTTGCATTAAATTAGTGGAGAATAATGGCTTTTCCCCCTGGAGAAGAGTCCCAATTTGAAAGTTTCAGTCAAATTCATGGTTTATTTAAAATTTCCCAATTTGATGAAAATGATGCATATTTTCCCAATAAAAAAGGGTAGAGGTAGTTTTTAACAAAGCCAACAATATCACTGAATCCACCATGTCTACCAAATCGGGAAAATTACTCTTTTGATGGGTTTGAGGTTTGTCATTTTATAAAGGACATTTTGAATTTTCCTTGGTAGTTTAGGTATTTTGTTATTATCTTTTTATTAGACAGCAAGAAAAAAATCAGGAGACATCTAGCAGCTGTCATACAGAATTCATCTATCTTGTCTTCACAATACTTTGAATCTATAAAATACACATAACAAGGGTTATTTTAATTTGTTGGTATATTGCTGCCTACCAAATGGACAGAAAAAATTTAAAAAAATGTTTCCAATTAATTAGTCTTTAAAAAAATTGACAGTTATCCCTTAATGATGTGGTGTACTTCGAAAGCAGTATTGTGGTTAGATACTTGTTCAATCTGTACCTCTATGCTAACTTCTGGAAATCTTTATTTTACAGAACTTGAATGCAACTGAAAGAGGAGATGGTGGATTTGGTTCAACAGGAACCAATTAAAAGGGGCATGATGATCATGGTAAACCAATCAGATCAGATGTTACAAACAGATCTTGTTACTGTGTCAGCTTACATTAACAGACAGATTTAAGACACTTTCTGAATGATGGAGACCATTGATATAATTTGTCAACTTGTATGTTTTCATCTTAGTTATGTGCATGTAAAACATGTATGTTGTCTAATATTCATGAATTGTTATGTAAATTTCATATAATTGTGTTTGTGTGTGTGTGTACTGGTGAGTGCTTGTGTAAATGAATCATCATCTGAATGGGTATTAAAATGTTTGAGGCCATAAAAAAGAATAGGTTTGTTTGCCCAAACGTTACCTACCCAGAAAAAAGCTGCCTACTCAAATTCTTTTATTGTCCTGATTTAAAAAAGTTATTTTTTTAATCAAATAGGCATGAAGACTAATAAACACCCGATACTTCAATTACTCTTTGAAAAAGAAAAAAAAAAAATGCCTACCTACCTACCCACTGTCTCAACCTTTGGGTAGGGTTTGGGCAAACCAAAAAATTTTAATTGTGGCTTGAGTAAATGAGTTGTTATTGTGAATGCTTGTGAAGATGAATCGGATAATTGTGGATGTGCATTTGTGTAAATGAATCATTATATGAATCTGATAATTTGGTTTTATTTTGTCATTTAGACCTCATCGCAATTAAAATCATGTAGCCATACAAATACTAGGTCTTTCAAAAGAATTACAAGAATTACAAGTGTTTAATGTTTAGAGATTTTTCATTTAGAATTTGGGCATAAACACGATTTTTTATCATGATCTGTGCAAAGAAAAAACCCAAGTCCTATTGATAGTAAAATAAAAATAAAAAGTGATAGTATTAAATCTTCAAATTTTACCAATAATACAACTTTTAATAAATGTTTTCTGCAACCAGATCCACAAAGATGTAGTAATAGATACCAATATAAATTAAAATGTATTAAATTAGAATTGATTATTTCACAAAGTTTGAGTAATATTAATAGCAGTTAATTGTTGACCGTTTCCATGCACTAAATTGTGTTCAAATTGTTTTATAGTGCTATTTGTTTTTCTACCTCGTGTAAGAATTTTGTTGCTTTGTTATATTATGTTTGTAAGGTCCTGTAAACTACCAGATTTTCTCTGAATTGTTCTTGTATGGCTAAACTTGGCAGCTGAAAAGTTTTTTAATTTTAGATCAGTGATTCAAAGAATGAAAGTTATAAGGCAAAATTACGTATTTATATATTTATAACATTTATCTGCTATGAAAAATGCCTTTTTTCCCCTAAAAAGATAGATTTTTGTTTAAATAACCATACAACTTTTTAGTAATCACGAGTCTTGCCACAATGGCAAATTTCGTTGACCTAAAATTCACCTTCAACAATAAATTACATATTTTAATGATTTGAATTAAATTAAGTTGTTATTTGAATAACTTCAATTTTTAAATTCACATGAATTTCACGTGAAAAAAAGCAACTTGATTTTTTTTCCCATATAAGCTTTTTTGTGGTAAAATTTACTCTTGAAATTTCACCCATTTTCATGAAACACTAAAAAGGGCATAAAGAAGAATAATTGGAGTTTACAGGACCTTAAGATACCACCGACTTGTGTTCAATCTGTAAATAGTATTATTGCAATTGTAGTATATTTAGTTATGGTACTAGTTTTGTATATTTAGTTATGGGGACCAGTTTTGTAGATTGGCAATGCCTGTATAGCCAGTCAAGGTTGTTAAAAATGTAGATTATATAGTTATGGGGAACCAGATTTGTAGTTCATTCCCTAATAAAGAGTACCAGTATAAATGGCATTCTAGAAAGTCTGGTTAAGGTTGTACAAATATTTTAAGTAAAAGTGCTGTACCAGTAATTTAGAATCTCTGATCAAGGATGTATCGGGGGAAAAACAAAATAAAGACCAAATTTTACAGTATATTTGGAAGCTCCTGCATACTTGAGTAATACTGTATATCAAAAGTATCTTTCTTGAGTTCAAATCTACATGTGTTCAAAGATTGTTTTGTTTTCTATTTAACAAAGATATCTGACATATTTTTTTTTCCGATCATATTTGTTAAAAATGCAGTTGTCTGGATGATATAGAGCAAAGACTTCGGTACAAACTCTGGTGCTGGGGGCCATTTCAAAATTAAAAAGTTGTACCATTTTATGTACAAAATGTAGTTCAACTTGTGGATGAATGGTATTCCAATTTTGTATTATCTGCTATTTCATTTAAGAGAAATATTACTTCTCGCTGAACAAATTTAAAATTTCTAGATATTAAAATTGAGTTCCAAGAAATTGTATATTTAATAAAAGGGAGATTACTTTTGTGATGTTGACCGTAACTACATCAACTATTATTATATTGCAGGAAAACTGAGCTGAGATGTGTTAGCATTCATTTTTTCAACTCCAGCTTAAATTCTTAAGATGTAAACAAACTAGTGTGAAAATAAAGAACAAAAGTAGAATTGGTTTTCATAGATGTAAACAAAAAATTGTGAATTTAAAGAACAAAACTAGAATTCCTTTTATGAAAAGGTTTATGAACAAAACAAATCCGATTTTTTATGTGTTTTGAAAGGACTTTAAAAAAGTTATTATATTCTTAATAAAATGTTCATTAGTTCACTAGTTTTACTTTATTATACTGTGATAAGAATTATATGAAGTCGATAGATGAGACATTGGTGTGTTGTTTCCTAGTGCAGTGGCTTCAACAATGCATTATGTGGGATAAGTTCATATCAAAAGTGGTTGTTCAATGATGTTTGTTATGCATTAGCATTGGCATATACTACTTGCTTCTGTGCATGGAGATTACTCGACCCCTACCCTTTAGTCATGGCCTATTGACTTTTACCTCAAGGTGAAGTTTGTTCAGTATAGTTGATTGACTAATTTTTAACTGGATTTTTGTGACAAAAATGTTGGTTATTGATTTGGGGATGTACGACGGGCGGCAATCAAATGTTGTCCGTGCATTAACTCATGAACCGTTCAGCCAAAGCTTTTAAAATTTTAATATGTTGTTACTGACAACTAAATGAAGGTCAACTTCAATAATGGCGATTTTGACTTTTACCGTTCAGGCGTTATGGTTCTTGAAAGAAGGTAAAATGGCGTTTCCATTCACATTGTTGCATTTACTCATCAACCATTCAATCTAAGCTTTTCAAATTTTAATATGTTGATACTGATGACAAAATGGAGGTCAAATTTGATATTGACGATTTTCACTTTCACCATTCATCAGTAATAGTTCTTGTGATATTGCCAGGACACAAATAAATATGAATAAATCCTGTTTGCTGTCGTTGTGACAGCCTCTCTCAGCAAAACTGGATGTCATAGCCTGTTCACATGGATGGTTCGACTTGTCCAGCAGAGGCCACTAATCAGTTGTTTGTGCTGAATTTTGAGTGTATTTATTTAGATTATCAATCCCTTTGCTTTCAAACACTTTTCAAAAATTAATCGGGAATAAAAAAAAAATCAGATATTGTGGATGGGGGCTTATTTTTGACCTGGGTGGGGGAGGGGAAGCAAACATTTTAAATTTTGGCCTAAGCACTCGCAACCCTAAAATTGTCAGAATTTTATAAAATTTCTTATACTGTATGCTAATATTGACAAAATCTCTGACCAGTTATATAATAATTGCCTGTTGACTTTTTATGCCACTTTACCCCTGTCTGTCCGCATTAGGATAAATTATTTGTACGGTTATCTCCTAATGTTACAACATTTAAATTTTGTAGGATTTTTATGTCCCATTTATGGTGTGCAGTCTTTCGTCCATCTGTCCCGCGTCAGGTAAGTTTTTGGTCAAGGAAGTTTTTGTTGAAGTTGAAGTTCAATCAACTTGAATCTTAGTACACAAGATCCCTATGATATGATCTTTCTAATGGCAATACTAAATGAGTTTTTACACGGTCCATGAACATAGATAATAATAGTGCAATTGGAGCATCCATGTACTATGGACACATTTTTATCTCACCTGGCCTTAAAGGCTTTTCTCGTCACTTGGCATCCATCGTCATTAACTTTTACAAAAATTACCTCTTAAAACTTCTGGGCCAAATTAAACAAAACTTGGCCACTATAATCAATGGGGTATCTAGTTTAAAAAAATGTGTGATGACCAAGATGGTCCCATGGCTTAAATAGATCATAAGGGTAAAATGTCGATTTTGGCTTGTATCTTTGAAACCAACGCATTTAGAGCAAATCTGACATTTGGTAAAAGTTTGTATTCATTTAAAAAATCTTCGAAACTAATCAGACAAATTAAACCAAACTTGGCCACAATCATCATTAGGGTATCTAGTTTAGAAAATGTGTCTGATGACTCTGCCTGCAAACCAAGATGGCTGGCATGGCTAAAATTGAACACAGGGGTAAAATTCAGTTTCTGGCTTATATCTCTGAAACCAAAGCATTTAGAGCAAATCTGACAGTTGGTAAAAATGTTCATCAGGTTGAGATAGATCTGCCCTGAGATTTTCACACAAATTGGGCAACCCGTTATTGGGTTAATGCCCCTGAATTGGTAATTTTAAGGAAATTTTGCAGTTTTTGGTTATCTCAAATATTATTATAGATGGAGATTAAACTGTAAACAGCAAAGTAAAATCTACAATTAAGTCAACATGCTCAAAAAAGTCAATTGAACTATTGAGGAGTTATTGCCCTTTATGGTCAATTTATTGTCAAAATATTTTTCTCTTAACAACAGCGATGAGAAGAATGATACAATGGATATTTGTAGTTCAATATATAGTTCAAATTCTTAAAATGTTTAAGACTTATAAATGAGTTACCATCAACGTTTTGCCAAACTGCAATGCAAAAAGAAACAAACAAATGAGAAACTAGTAAAATCTTATTTATTTTATTTATGAAAAAAATACTTTTATACAGCAAAATAGACAATTATCTAACTTGTTAACTTAGACAAGCTTTACAGCTAATGTCCTAATGCATATAGAGTAAGGCGTAAGACTTTGTTTAGCTTGCTTGCTTTGTTGCGTAAACCCCTGAGGGTTTACGCAGTATATATTGGACGAGTGATGTAGTCTTTCGGAACACCGGATGTTAGTCGGAACACTTCTGGTCTTTCTATGACCACCTTTCAAATACATGCGCAATAGCTATGACCACCTTTCAAATGCATGCGCAATAGCTTACAAATCTGTTGAATATGCATTAGCATCTTAAGATGCTATAGAGATATTTTACGTATGATCTGAAATTTATTATGATATAATATTTTCTTGCACACGATTACAAGCTGCTAATATTAACCTACATGCGTAGTATTTTAATTAGTCAAACGACGTAACCAGCTGTGTTTAGATATGAGATAAGATTTCATGTAAACAATGCGCTTTATATTCTGAACGAGAATAATTAAAAATAAAATTTTTAGAAAGAGTTTTAGTAGCATTTTATTTTAGATTTTACGTTTAGTGAAGATGTACATGTTGTAAAAAGCAAGCTATTTATTTTTTTATACTGAAATTAAAGGGAAGTCTTTCTTGCATATGATTAAATTACAGTTATTTTTTTTGGTTAAATATTGCAACTTAAATAAAAAAAAAAAATGGTTATCAAAAATAAAATTAAATAGATATTGAATATGAAAAAATAAAATATTTTGAACGAGAACAATTAAAAATAATATCTTTAAAAAAAGTATTAGCACTTTTTGTGAAATTTTACGTCTAGGATAGACCAAGGACATGGAAATATAATCATAAATACGTGCCTCAAATAGGTGTAAAAACGAGGATTTAAAAAAAAATCGTTTATTGAAAATAACGTTAAAATTAATTATGAAAGTTATGTCCGTATTTATTTTCATTAATATTGCAAATTTAAAGTTATTTTCTTAGTTTAAATATTGCAACATTATTTACTTTTTTTAATAACCTCTGAATCCTTTTCGTCATTAAAATGCGACTGATAAGTATAGATATTCAATATGAAGGGGGACTGAAATCTAAATCTAAAATTTATTTTAAAAAAATACACATTTGACCATGCAGATGTAAGAAATGATACTTCAAGCAATGAAACAACGAATTAAATGTGCCACTTTAAGTACGACTGATAACCTAAAAATGAATCATGCATGCATTTTTAGCAGACTTAACCAGGTCGGCGACAAGATATCGAATATAAAAAAAGAAGATATCGGGTTTGGTGTTAATGAGACAACTATCTGCAAGAAACCAAAATAACACAGAAATACAAACTATTGGTCACCGTATGGCCTTCAACAACAGGCAAAGCACGTACCGCATAGTCGGCTATAAAAGGCCCCGAAATGACAATGTAAAACAATCAGTCAAAAAAGAAAATTAACAAAGTCCGTATCATCGTATGCGTAACTTAGTTGCTCACCAGAGGAACTTTACGCAAGCGTTTAAACACGCGTTCCATAAGTTTGAAGTACGTCGAAATGCAAAGGTATACGCTTGGTGAACGCTTTTACTTCAGGAAAATTAATGGAACATAAAAAAAATCATTCAGCTCAAGCGTTTGTCAAACGTATATACATGTACCTGTAAACTGCACGCACATAATATACACGCTACACGAGCGTTGAAAACGCTACAGATAAGTTTTAGACACGTTAAGGGCACATTGCATACAAAAATACTCGTCTCCTTAAAGCTTTCATTTAGGAAAAGAAGTCCGATACGGGTGAAACTTCATCAAACCTACAGAAGATATTACACCCTCTCTAACCATGCAACATGGGACTAGACATAGAAGTACAGGAACTACTCACATTAGTTTGAGCTGTACAAGATCTACAAAAATATCCCGCCTGCCTCAAAGGTGCATATAGGATCGACCATGGTCCAGCACTAATGATACAAATACCAACCAGAGTTACAATGACGTGGTAGTAAGTCTTTAAAGGCCACCGAGCGGCCTCCAAAAATGAAAAAAAACTACTATTTAGTCGGCTATTAAATGCCCCGACCATTAAGATCTAAAAACAAAAATCAAACAAAACTAAACAGCCTTATTGATAACAAAATAATTTACGAAAACAACTTGACCGACATGAATTATGAACAACAACCACTGTACTACATGTTTCTGGCTTTAGAATGGACATTGGCACATAAACAATGTGGTGGCCATAAACCCAACCCTCCCAAATGAACCAAACCTTAAGGACAACACATCGCAAGAAAAAACTGTAAAATATCAGTTGCAATTCGCGTCCCTAAAATTATGGGTACGGTGCACAATAATCACTTACATAAAAACAATAGACACAAATCACTGAAATAATCGCACTTACCGAAAGCTATTTCAAAGCTAGTGAACATGTAGACGAACCAGTGGACATAGACGGACTGGTAAACATGTAAACAGACGGGCGAATGTGACAGACTTATTGACAAACATTCACATATAGACAGACCTGCAGTTGGGAATGTAGGAAGACCAGGAGAAACGCTAAGGTACGCTTTACGCACACCCAATACACGCTTTAAGCTCGTTGTGCACACGATACAGATATGATTGACAGGTTGAATGCATCAAAATTAATAGCGTTTTGGTAGCGTGCATGATTTTTTTTACCTCGGCCGACGTACGTCGGATCTATACGTTGATGTGTGAAGCCGGTATTACATTATTTAAACCACTAAACAGGCAATGTCAGTTTCTAATTCTTATGCACAACAAAAGTAATATAAGACAATACATCTTTATTAAACAATTATCTAATATAATATATATAATGCCAAACAAGCATTTGGGTTTACGATTGCATTTCTTTTTTTAAAGAAAGCAACTTGTTTGTGAATTGTACAATAGTAATTGAAATAACTACTGGGCCAAGTTCATTATAGATAAAGATAATTGTGAACAGCAAGAATGTTCAGTTAAGTAAGATCTTCAAACACATCACCATCACCAAAACACAATTTTGTCATGAGTTCTGTAATGTGTGTCCTTTTTTTAATATGCACATAGACCAATGTGAGCGACACAGGCTCTTTAGAGCTCTAGTTGTTTTTTAGATATTTTAAAATGACCAGTTGTTGGCTCGGTTAATTTGTTTTTATACTTACCCCATAAATGGATCATGGTCTGTCCGGCTTTAATAATTTGTAGGATGTTCATACACCAACTTTTGTCTCAGAAATCTCGACATAGGCATAGGGATCCGGCGTCATCAGCTAACTTTTTAACAGCTTTATCTTTTAGAAGGTCTAAAGCAAAGGCTTCATACTTTGTATATAGATAACGTATGTAACGAAGTTTCCGTCTGTCACATGACCAATGTCCTGATCCCCATTTTCATGGTTTAGTGACTACTGTACTAGAACAAATAAAGATCTTTTGTAATGTCAACTTCTCTCCTATTATGAATAGTAGGATAACTATAATTGGTGTGTGCGTACCTTGTAAATTCCTCATGTCCGTCAGACATTTTTCACTTGACCTTGGCCTCATTGCGTCAGTGAACAAGGTTAAGTTTTGGTGGTCAAGTCAATATCTTATATCCTATAAGCAATAGGTCTAGTATATGTGCTGTATTGAAGGATTGTAAGGTGTACATGTCAAACTGGCAGGTTTCATCTGACCTTGACCTCGTTTTTCATTGTTCAGTGGTCAAAGATAAGTTTTAGTTTTTTGGTCTTTTTTCTTATACTATATGCAATTGGTCTACTATATTTGGTGTATAGAATATACTCACCCCTTCTCGTCCAATTAAAAGTCATTTTTTTCACCTCTAATTTTCATAGTACATGGTTTTTCATGCACTATGAAATGCTATACATGAATGAGTTTTCATTGTCAGTTAATTATGAAAGTGAACACTTAATAGCTACACTAACGAAGTGTACAATCCCCTAAGGCATTTTCCTTGGGAAAATATCCTACTCGATTAAAGATGAAAGAGCTAAGATTAAAACAAAAACGTTTTGAATTTTGCAGAATTTCATGCATTTTCTAATGGTACACATAATAGAATACACAAAAAAAAGTGGTAAGGATAAATAAAATGATATTTATTTAATTCATATACCTTACATTTGAGGGAATCATTTTCTTTTTCTTTCAAAAAAACACAATGCCAGACTGCTGATATATACATGCAGTGCCGGAAATTGTCTGCCCTGTAAGGGGAGGCAGTTTATTATCAGTGCTGGTACTGTGTATTACTACATGCATATTTTATTCTATTTTCTTACGAAAATTTATGCTTTGCTTGTAGAGAACGTATTTAACATTTAAAAGGACAAGTTGTCTATTTGCAAGGGCGATAACTTTTTTGTCACACGGTATTTAAATTTAAATATAGACTTATTACCTATTTTTTTAAAGTTTAAATAAAACAGAAATAGCACATCCGGATGTTAATAATGTCAACGACAACAAGAAAATTGGGATAGAAAGGTATTTGGAGAAGAAATTGTATTATTCTTGTAGTTCAAATTTTTCCGAATCATTGGTAATGTCATTAGGTTGGGAATGACGGGTTTATAAAGGTAAACTTTCAATTTGTTTTGATGGGAGGCGACTTTGCTCATTTCACTTCTGATCTAACTGCTTTGTTCTGGTAATATGAAATATGCAAGATACACGATGTTTATACTTACTATGTAAATTACGTTTTACGACCGTGAGGCAGCAACCTACCAACAAATGCATTTAAATGAAATCAAAATTTATAAATGCATTGTCTTCAACAAATGACAATGAGGCAGGTGCACGCCTACACAATATGTCAATCTCTAAATCACCATCAGACAGATGCCTATACAATATGTCAATCTCTAAATCACCATTAGTCATGTATCAATACAATATGTCAATCTCTAAATCACCATCAGACAGGTGTCAATACAATATGTCAATCTCTAAATCAACATAAGACAGGTGTCAATACAATATGTCAATCTCTAAATCACCATTATACAGGTACCTATACAATATGTCAATCTCCAAATCACCATTATACAGGTACCTATACAATATGTCAATCT
This sequence comes from Mytilus edulis, assembly GCF_963676685.1. NCBI lineage: Eukaryota > Metazoa > Mollusca > Bivalvia > Mytilida > Mytilidae > Mytilus > Mytilus edulis. Next base: position 10,052,177 of record NC_092354.1, read on the forward strand.
CTTAATTAACATAAGACAGATGCCTATACAATATGTCAATCTCTAAATCACCATAATACAGGTGGCTATACAATATGTCAATCTCTAAATCACCATTAGACATGTGCCTATACAATATGTCAATCTCTAAATCACCATAATACAGGTACCTATACAATATGTCAATCTCTAAATCACCATTATACAGGTACCTATACAATATATCAATCTCTAAATCACCATTAGACATGTGCCTATACAATATGTCAATCTCTAAATCACCATTAGACATGTGCCTATACAATATGTCAATCTCTAAATCACCATTATACAGGTACCTATACAATATGTCAATCTCTAAATCACCATTATACAGGTACCTATACAATATATCAATCTCTAAATCACCATCAGACAGATGCCTATACAATATGTCAATTTCTTAATCACCATCAGACAGGTGCCTATACAATATGTCAATCTCCAAATCACCATTATACAGGTACCTATACAATATGTCAATCTCCAAATCACCATTATACAGGTACCTATACAATATGTCAATCTCTAAATCACCATTATACAGGTACCTATACAATATATCAATCTCTAAATCACCATCAGACAGATGCCTATACAATATGTCAATTTCTTAATCACCATCAGACAGGTGCCTATACAATATGTCAATCTCCAAATCACCATTATACAGGTACCTATACAATATGTCAATCTCCAAATCACCATTATACAGGTACCTATACAATATGTCAATCTCTAAATCACCATTATACAGGTACCTATACAATATATCAATCTCTAAATCACCATCAGACAGATGCCTATACAATATGTCAATCTCTTAATTACCATAAGACAGATGCCTATACAATATGTCAATCTCTAAATCACCATAATACAGGTGCCTATACAATATGTCAATCTCTAAATCACCATCAGACAGATGCCTATACAATATGTCAATTTCTTAATCACCATCAGACAGGTGCCTATACAATATGTCAATCTCCAAATCACCATTATACAGGTACCTATACAATATGTCAATCTCCAAATCACCATTATACAGGTACCTATACAATATGTCAATCTCTAAATCACCATAAGACAGGTTCCTATACAATATATCAATCTCTAAATCACCATCAGACAGATGCCTATACAATATGTCAATTTCTTAATCACCATAAGACAGGTTCCTATACAATATATCAATCTCTAAATCACCATTAGACAGATGCCTATACAATATGTCAATCTCTAAATCACCATCAGACAGATGCCTATACAATATGTCAATCTCTAAATCACCATAAGACAGATGCCTATACAATATGTAATTATCTAAATCACCATAAGACAGGTGTCTAAACAACATGACAAGCTCCAAATTGCCCTGAGATAGCTGGTACCTTTACAACATGTCAATATCTAAATCACCCTGAGTATGGTGTCTATGCAATTTGTTATATGTGTTATAATAAGGCGATTTAGCATAATTTGAAATTCGAAAAAAATGTATATCTATATAAATAAATCAGTCAGAGCAGCATTTAAGTCAAAAATATAAAAACACGTGGAACCCCCTTAATACGAATCCATTCGTGGTTTCCTAAATCGAGTGAAGAATTTGACCTTTTTTTGTAACAATGGCTACAATTATATAGTGAATCTTTTTTTTTAGTGAGTAATGAATATATCCGAGAAAGAACCTATGTCTATTGAAGATAATGAGAAATACACTATTACAAAAACTGAGGAATATAGGTCAATTACAGTTGAGCATTGCAACAAAGCAGGAAATTCGGGAACCAGTATAACAGATCACAAAGAACCAATAATGGCTGCACAAGGAAATGAACATGGTGAATCAGTCTTATCCAAAACAATTAAGAAAAATTTTGTTAGGATATGTGAACTTCTCGAGGCTTTTCCTCTAAGTGACCATCTTTTTCAACATGACGTCATTACAATGGCGGAACACTCTGAACTTCGACAGAAATGGAAGTTAAGTCACTCTGATGCAAATGACGATTTGTTGAAAAAACTTTGTAAGCGAGAATTTGATCCAAAAATTCTAGAGACAGCTTTAAGAGAGACTAAACAAACTGGTGTTCTAAGAATGCTTTTCGTTACTATGTAATAAAACAATATTTAGCACGGTACGTGTTGTTCTTTTAGTTTGTCTGCAGGTCTGATATAAATGCTAGTCGTGAGTCGTCTTTGCCTTTAGTTGCATGGTTCAGTGACTGCTTGAAAAGATATTTTTCCCTGTTAATTTCACACGTGATATGAGTAATAGGATAACTATATTTGGCAGGATAGAGGTTACAACTAAAAATATACGCAGGACAACATTTTCCCTCCTAGCCCCTCACCCCTAGCTCCCTTGGATATGGATAGGAGGGATATTAGGACAAAAACTTAATGGGATATGGGATATTGATAACCCTATACAAGCCTCATTGTTAGGCATAAATACCAGTTTAAATATTTGGGTATCCCAGCAGGGGAACCAATACACAACCTTACGGACCAAAGGCAAGTCTGGATAAAAAAACCTGACTTTTAACTTGCGAAGATATATAGGACTCCTTATATAAAATAGTTTGTCAAGTATTTACACCAGAAACATCGATAAACTAGGGAAAAAGAAAAATTACAAAAACATCGAACTCCGAAGAAATTTCAAACTAGAGGCTCTTAAGAGCCGGTGTCGCTCACATAAAACAAAGGATACAGATGGATTCATGACAAAATTGTGTTTTGATGATGGTGATATGTTTGAAGTTCTTACTTTACTGAACCTTCTTGCTACTTACAAATATCTATAATGAACTTTGCCCATTAGTAACAGAGGACATTATTTTGTAAAATTTACCAAAATTTACCAAATTAATGAAAATTGTTAAAAATTGACTATCAAGGGAAATAACTCCTTAAGAGGTCAACTGACCATTTTGGTCATGCTGACTTATTTGTAGATCTTACTTTGCTGAACATTATTGCTGTTTTACAGTTTATCTCTATCTATAATAGTATTCAAGATAATAACCAAAAACGGCAAAATTTCTTTAAAAATTACCAATTGAGGGGCAGCAACCCAAAAACCAGTTGTCCAATTCATCTGAAAATTTCAGGGCAGATAGATATTGACTTGATTAACAAATTAACCTCGTGTCAGATTTGCTCTAAATGCTTTGGTTTCAGAGTTATAAGCCAAAATCTGCATTTCCCCCCTTTGTTCTATTTTTAGCCATGGCGGCCATATTTGTTGGTTAGCTAGGTCACCGCACACAATTTTAAAACTAAATACCCCAATGATGATTATGGCTAAGTTTGGTTCAATTTGGCCCTGTAGTTTCAGAGGAGAAGATTTTTGTAAAGATTACAAAATTTAATGAAAAATTGGTAAAAGATTACTATAAAGGGCAATAACTCCTTTAGTGGTCAACTGACCATTTTGATCATGTTGACTTATTTGTAGATCTTACTTTGCTGAACATTATTGCTGTTTACAGTTTATCTCTATCTATAATAGTATTCAAGATAGCTAAAAACGACACAATTTCTTTAAAATTACTAATTCAGGTGCAGCAACCCACTAACCGGTAGTCCGATTCATTTGAAAATATCAGAGCAGATAGATATTGACTTGATAAACAATTTTACCCCTGTCAGATATGCTCTAAAAGCTTTTCTTTCAGAGTTATAAGCCAAAATCGGCATTTCCCCCTATGTTCTATTTTTAGCCATGGCGGTCATCTTGGTTGGTTTGGTGGGTCACCGCACACATTTTCAAAACTAAATATCCTAATAAAGAAGTTTGGTTAAATTTGGCCCAGTATTTTCAGAGGAGAATATTTTTGTAGACGATAACAAAAATTTACGAAAAATTGTGAAACTAGAGGCTCTAAAGAGCCTGTGTCGCTCACCTTGGTCTATGTGAATATTAAACATAGGACACAGATGGATTCCAGACAAAATTGTGTTTTGGTGATGGTGATGTGTTTGTAGATCTTATTTTACTGAAAATTCTTGCTGCTTACAATTATCTATATCTATAATGAACTTGGCCCAGTAGTTACAGTGGAAAATGATAGTAAAAATTTACAAATTTTATGAAAATTGTTAAAAATTGACTATAAAGGGCAATAACTCCTTAGGGAGTCAATTGACCATTTTGGTCATGTTGTCTTATTTTTAGGTCTTACTTTGCTGTACATTATTGCAGTTTACAGTTTATCTCTATCTATAATATTATTCAAGATAATAACCAAAAGTCAAAATTTCCTTAAAATTACAAATTCAGGGGCAGCAACCTAACATCTTTTGCCCGATTGGTCTGAAAATTTCAGGGTAGATAGATCTTGACCTGATAAACAATTTAACCCCCATGTCAGATTTGCTTTAAATGCTATGGTTTTTGAGATATAAGCCAAAAACTGCATTTTATTCTTATGTTCTGTTTTTAGCCATGGCAGCCATCTTGGTTGGTTGGCTGGGTCACCGGACACATTTTTGAAACTAGATACCCACATTATGATTGTGGCCAAGTTTGGTTTAATTTGGCCCAGCAGTTTCAGAGGAGAAGATTTTTGTAAAAGATTACTAAGATTTACGAAAAATGGTTAAACATTTTCTATAAAGGGCAATAACTCCTTAAGGAGTCAACTGACCAATCAAGTCATGTTGACTTATTTGTAAATCTTACTTTGCTGAACATTATTACTTTTTACAGTTTATCTCTATCTATAACAATATTCAAGATAATAACCAAAAACAGCAAAAGTTTCTTAAAATTACCAATTCAGGGGCAGCAACCTATCAACGGGTTGTCCAATTCATCTCATAATTTCAGGGCAGATAGATCTTGACCTGATAAACAATTTTACCGGATGTCAGATTTGCTCTAAATGCTTTGGTTTTTGAGTGATAAGCCAAAAACTGCATTTTACCCCTATGTTTTATTTTTAGCCATGGCGGCCATCTTGGTTGGTTGGCCGGGTCACCGGACACATTTTTTAAACTAGAAATCCCAATGATGGTTGAGGCCAAGTTTGGTTAAATTTGGCCCAGTAGTTTCAGAGGAGAACATTTTTGTAAAAGTTAACGACGACGGACGACGGACGACGGACGACGGACGCGACAAGTGATGAGAAAATCTCAGTTGGCCCTTCGGACCAGGTGAGCTAAAAATGACTCTAAAGAGCAATAACTCCTTAAGGGGTCAACTGACAACTTTGGTAATGTTGACTTAATTTTGTAGATCTTACTTTGCTGAACATTATTGCTGTTTGTAAACAGTTTTTCTTTATCTATAATAATATTCAAGATAATAACCCCAAAACGGCAAAATTTCCTTATAATTTCCAAATTAGGGACAGCAACCCAACAACCTGTTGTCCGATTCGTCTGAAAATTTCAGGGCAGATAGATATTGACCTGATAAACAATTTAACCTCCTGTCAGGAAGTCCATAATCATATGGCAAAATCAAAAGCTCAAACACATCAAATAAATGGATTACAACTGTCATATTCCTGATTTGGTACGGACATTTTCTTATTAAACCAGGTTTTAAGGCTATCTTAACCGTGTGTCTCATTAGGGTCTAAGCGTGACGCGGGATTGCCAATTTTTTGTAAGAGTAACACCTGAAAGTCAAATTATGAGGTTATTTGAGATATTTTTTCTTGAAATATTAGAATTTTTTTTAAAAGGAGAGATATTTTATTTTTTCTCCTTTCTCAATTATTGATTCGTGAAAACGGAAATGAATTCTAGCGGGACACGGGAAATCGCATCACATTCCACCATATTGACCAGTGGCGGATGCAGGAATTTTCGAAAGGGGGGGTGCTAGCCCAGGGCAAAGGGGGGGGGGGTGCAAAACATATGTCCCGATTGTCCCGATTCAAATGCATTGATCGGCCAAAATAAAGGGGGGGGGTGCGCACCCCCGGAACCCCCCCTCTGGATCCGCCACTGTTGACAACGATGTGAGAACAAAACAAACAGAAATAATACGAGTAGGTAAAAATGTCAAAAATAAGGGGGTGCAGTATTCATTGTGTTAAGTGTTATCTTGTTCATAGTCTTGGATATTTTTGTGCTGTGTATATATAAAAAAAAGAAGATGTGGTATGATTGCAATGAGGTAACTCTTCACCAAAGAGCAAAATGACACAGAAAAATTTAAATCACTCGAAACTATGTGAGACATGCACAGAAGTGATAGATATGTATTATATAGAAAGTTGAATATTTTAATCAACAACAAAAACAAAATATATCTGCATCATATACCCATAAAGCCTGTGCCCAATATATACGCGTGTAGCTAGGAATACCAAGTTCTAAACACGGAATACCATGATCTAAATAAAAATACATGCGAACATGTTTAGCTTGATGTTTGGTGTGACCCAAGGTTTCGTGTTGAAACCATATTTTTGCCTATAATGGTTTACTTTAACAAATTATATCTTGGATGAGAGCTGTCTCGTGCATTGTCTTAACCTCGTTGAATATCAATTATAGTCATTTTAATTAATTTCCAGTTGACATACTTTTAATTTTTCAAAAACTAAGGATTTTTTTTCATTCCAAGAATAGATAAACTTAGCCGTATTTGGCACAACTTTTTTGGAATTTTGGGTCCTCAATGCTCTTCAATTTCGTACATGTTTGGCTTTATAACTATTTTGATTTGAGCGTCACTGATGAGTCTTACTAAACGCTGCTCTGGCGTATTAAATTATAATCCTGGTACCTTTGATAACTATTTATACCACTGAGTCGATGCCACTGCTGGTGCCGCCGGAAGTTTCGTCCACGAGGGTACCACCAGCCAAGTAGTCAGCACTTCGGTGTTGACATGAATATCAATTATATAGTCATTTTAATAAATTTCAAGTTGACAAAACTTGAAACCTAAGGATTTTTTTTTTATTCCAGGAATAGATTACCTTATCCGTATTTGGCACAATTTTGTATGGAAATTTGGGTCCTATAAATGCTCTTCAGTCAACTTTGTACTTGATTAGCTTTATAACTATTTTGATTTGAGCGTCACTAATGAGTCTTATCTAGACGAAACGTTAACGCGCTTTTACGACAGTAGCTTGAAATAGTTGTCTTATTTTTTATTAAGTATACCTTATATATACATATGTACTGTTTACACTTGTCGTTTTGTTCTGTACACAATCGTTCTTTTGTTCTGTGTTCTGTTTACACTAGTCTTTTTATTCAATACACACGTCATTATTTTCAGTAGACACTTATCTCTGTTCTTCATAATACATTTTCCAAATCTCTTTTTATTATAAGCAACTGATGTTAATTGTTTGATATTTTCAGAACACTATTTTTGTTTGTTATAAAAATAAGCTTACAGTTAATACAGGAGCCTATTGTTCAGTCGTTGGTTCATGTTGGTCTTATTTGTTTTTGGTAAATTGTTTTGTTATAAGGGAGCTACCATTTGATTTTTATGGGGGGCTAGGATGAAAAATTTTGTCCTGCATTTTTTTTTAGTTGTAATCTCTGTCCTGCCTTTTTATTTTTCACTCTATTCGGTCCTGCCTTTTTTTTTATTAGTTTATCCTGACTTTTTTTACCTAAATTGTCATCCTGCCTTTTTTTTTTGCAAAGTGTCTCATCCTGCCTTTTTTTTAAACTCAAAACTCCTGTCCTGCCTATTTTTTTCAAATTTCATCCTAGCCCCCCCCCCCATAAAAATCAAATGGTAGCTCCCTAAGACAATAACAATGAAAACCAAGCAGTAAAAGAGAACTCACACAACCAAATGACATTTACATCAACAGTTATAAATAGTAAATAAGAAACAACACGAACTCCACTTAAAACCGGGAATGAAATCAGATGCTCCGGAAGGATGAGCTTTTTTATATTAGGCTGTTAGTTTTATCAATCAAATTGTTTCATATTTTTCATGTCTCGGCCTTTTATAGCAGACTTAACAGAGATTTTCTCTCATTGTTGAGGGTTGTATGCATGGTTTAATTTACATCAATTTCATTTGAATTTTGTTGGCTATTTGTCCCATTGGTAATTATACCACATCTCCGTATTTTTAAATTAAATGAGTGTTGGAACCTAATGTTCAGTGTTTGTCTTTTGTTGATGTAGTTCATAACCGAGTCTTTTTTTTTAATATAGATTAGACCATTAGTTTCCTGTTTAAATGGTGTCTCACTAGTCATTTTTAGGGCCCTTTATGGCTTGCTGTTCATTGTGAGACTTACTCTGTATTGAAAGTCATACTCTGACCTATAATGATATACTTTTACAAATTGTGACTTGGATGGAGAATTGTCTCATTGGATATTTATTTTTTTTATTGCGAAAGGCTGAGTACAAGACTATATAAAATATGTCATTTGTTGAACATATACATTTTTCGGTTCACTTGTTCCCATGAAATCCATGAAAATTGGTATCCAACGAATAATAATGAATCCACAGTACTTTTACAAATTGTGACTTGGATGGATGGTTTTTCCATTGGCAATTGTACCACATCTCCTTATTTTTATATAAAAAGAGTAAATGCATTACTACTTGAAGTGTTTAATGACCTTGACAAATGCATTACTACTGGAAGTGTTTAACGACCTTGACTGGCTGTTCTGCCCTCCCACAGTCAGTATAAATGCATTACTACTGGAAGTATTTAATGACCTTGACTGGCTGTTCTGCCCTCCCACAGTCAGTATAAATGCATTACTACTGGAAGTATTTAATGACCTTGACTGGCTGTTCTGCCCTCCCACAGTCAGTATAAAAGCATTACTACTGGAAGTGTTTAATGACCTTGACTGGCTGTTCTGCCCTCCCACAGTCAGTATAAATGCATTAATAATACTCAGAAGACAAGTTTTATGAATGGATTATTTTAATCATGTAATAGATGGCATTTTATTTCCGTAATGGGGAGATAACTCCTGACAAATGACATCCATTTTAAAGTAAACATGTTTTGTTTCAATACAAAAAGCACATTCTTTTAACAAAATAAAAATCTGTTCACAACTCAAATTAAGACACATACAACTGCTTTACAACCCGTAAAGATTGACATTTGACTTCAGATATTCTCAGCCTCTGTTTCAAAATTGTTCAAATCGTTCTTATATAATTCGTAAAAATTTGAACAAAAAGGAAAACAACCCAGATTCAAAATTAATCTGCACAAATTGTCTCCTGTTTTTAAATTTCTCAGTACGACCTTTGACCTTGACAAATGTCGTGGTCAATGAACCAACTGGCAAAGGTCAGGGTCAATCGTTACGGGTTGTACGTATACCTAAAAACAAACAGAAATTGTACAAATATTAGCTTTGTTACATTTAATGCGACAGAATTATTATAAGACTATAGTTTCTACACTTGGTTCAAATTCTGTATGAAAAAAATAAGATTCTTCATCATTTTGAAGATCAACCAATATTCTTTGACACTGATTAAACCTGAGGTTAAAACTGTTTATAAACTTAAACCAAGTTTAATGCTATGCATCACTGGAGTACGAATTCATCTTTTGTAACGTTCATTTTGATTGGATAGCGTCACCAATTTTCATGGCATGAATTCACAATTGATGCATGAAAACATATGTGCAAGTGCAGACGACATATGACATGTTTTAAATGTATGATTTGACATTGTTTTCTGTCAGTTTCATTAGAATTAAGATAATAATATTGTATTCTAGGTTACGTGTGGCTAGTAAACTTAATTTGCGACCATCATATCACCAATTGGTGCCGTCAGAGCTTAAAATACGATAGTTATCTATTTTATCTTTTTGCTTTTCTTCAGAACAAAATGTTTTAAAAAGTTATCTTTTTCCCTCCATTACTATTAAATATTATCTTTCAAATCTTCCTTAATATGATTTGAAAGCGAACTTATATTAGACTTAAAATATAAGTAGCATTACCAAATTTTGTGTGTACTACCAAAGGGCAATTTTATGGAGAAGAAAAGTTAAAAAAAATTGCAAATTGCAAAAACAAAAAAAACAGAGCCTTATGAAAAATAAAGTTACAGTGAAGACAATATTACATAGTTTAAGATGTCACATGGTAATTATGGTCCAATGATGCATAGCTTAACAAACCTACAGTCTTTTTACTACAAGTAAAACAATTAGATTTAGACCAATCAAAAAAGGTTCCTCAAAACTTGATTTCCATATTTTTTTCTTTAAAATCTAAAAGAAGTCTACTTTTTAATAAGACATCATGATATATTTCATAAATATTATGGTAAGTTTAAAAACTTCGTAATTTTTAAATAATGTGTTTTAAATAAACAAATTTTCAGTCTTGATAATATTTTAGAGTTTTTTACACAAAACCCAAGAAGCCTTGAAACATTGTTTTTTTGAATGGTCTAAACGTTAGCACTTATTTTTGGTACAGTTACAAAAAAGAGGTTGCAGTGAAATATAAACAACCTTGAACTTAGCAATTAGAAATTACTCATGCATGACATTTATTGCACTGACCTTCAACTTTGACCTTTGAACATTTGATTTGTATTGGTTAAAAGACTAGTTACATGAAGAAACATCTTAACATGTGAATCTAAAGAGATTAATAGAGGCAAACAGACAGAAAATGATATGCAAAGGTGAATAAGTTATAAAATTGAGAAATTCTCAAAAGTTGTGTAGTCATCTGGTCAAATTAAATGATTATGAAAAATACCTCTTGAATAGGGTTCACACATGGTATAAAAACATTGTGGAAAGTTTTCAATTTGTCCAGATTTACAGAGTTCAAAAGTGTGGAACGAGCGAGTGTCATTGTCTGAAAGGCTAATTCCTAGCTTCAAATTCTCAGTGAATACTTATAATTGATAGGACAATGGTTAAATGTTGGACAAGTTGTATGTCAAAATCTGTAGGTTTTTTTTTATATTAGTTTAAAAGTAGGATGCATATTTTGACAAAGAAAAAAGCTTTGGTGCCATCTTGAATGTTTTGATCACAATAAAATACTTTGGCAGTTTTTTCAGACTAATGCTGATTAGTTCCTCTAATATGAAGGGTGATAGTGGGATATTATTTTCAATCATTTAATCTTAACTTATCTCAAATGATAATTTCAAACACTTAAATATGACCTCTTGTTTCCTTGTTTGAAGTCAGATGACTTTATTATGCGATTCTTTAATTCAGATCATTTAAAGTTTCTATTTAGATGGTAAATAATCTTGTCCTGGAGTTGTGACTTGCAAGGTATCCTTATCATTGCCCCACAACTTCCATTTTATATAATACAACAAAAGCATAGTATTGGATTGAAACAGGAAAGCCAATTTCCTTTCATACTTTTCTTAAGGGTAAGAGATTGAGAAATACAAAACCATCAAACATCTTTGTACAGGTTAGTTGTTGTCTTTTTGTACAGGTTAGTTGTTGTCTTTTTGTACAGGTCAGTTGTTGTCTTTTTGTACAGTTAGTTGTTGTCTTTTTGTACAGGTTAGTTGTTGTCTTTTTGTACAGGTCAGTTGTTGTCTTTTTGTACAGGTCACTTGGTCAAGCTACTATGAAAAATAATGCCCACCAGAATTTTTAATCTGTTTGGGAGAAAAGTTTAGAAGCTTAAACTAATATATTAATGACATTATAAGTACAGAAAGGTTAAGATCTGAAACAGCAATTTCAAATGTCTTCTATCTGAATACAACAAATTCTATCAGAAAATAAATCCTGAGGACTCTAATCTGTACAAACCAAAAATATGTGTGTCATAAGTATGAATGAAAGGTCAAAGGTTAAAAATTAGGACAAAATTGCTTGACCATGGAAACAACATAAATCCATTCTGTTACAAAAAGCTGATATTAAATATTTGTATGTATGTATATCATGTTCACCATGTGCAACCATTGCCAGGGAGAATTCATTTCACAGTATGATCAAATCAATAACTGCACCCTGTATGGTATTTCAATTTTAGAATTGAGTTCTGCAATCAGAGAAGTCATGCTTAAATTCATTTTTTTTGTAATATTATCAATTGTAAAATGATTCACTTTTCTATATTTGTGTATACTATAAATACATTGCATTTCAAAACTGCTCCTTCAAAAATATTTTATCATTCACACGTTCAGTGTTTGTTTGATTGGAAATTTTAAAAGTCTTGAAGACAAAACAGATATTCTCATACTCTGAAGCGATTCTGTGTCCATGATGGTTGCCATGGTAATTTGTTAGTTTGTGATAAAAATTGCTTTGTTTATAATATACATGGTATAAACTTCTTCAGCGGCCAATCATATTGGACACCCAAAGACATATATTGACTGGTTAAATATATCACAATTTACAAAGTCTCATTCTAAAAATAGCACAATAATGAAAGTAGGGAATCCCCTAATGAAACGAATTATTATGGTGACAAATAATAACTTAAAAAACATCTCATTCCATTCACAAATAAATATGATTCATAAACACAGTTATATTATTATACAATTAAAGCAAGAAAGATTTACAGTATTACCTCCCTTTGAACAGTGTTTTTAAGGAGTTCTTTAATTTAGATTTCTTCAAATAAGAAATCTAAAGTAAACTCCATTTTGAAGATTAGTTATAAGTCAACCAGATGTATAAAACTGACCGGGTTTTATGATGAATGGACAGGAATAGTGCACTAAATGTACAAGATAGTGCATTAAAGGTACAAGATAGTGCACTAAAAGTACAAGATAGTGCACTAAATGTACAAGATAGTGCACTAAAAGTACAAGATAGTGCACTAAATGTACAAGATAGTGCACTAAATGTACAAGATAGTGCACTAAATGTACAAGATAGTGCACTAAATGTACAAGATAGTGCACTAAAAGTACAAGATAGTGCACTAAATGTACAAGATAGTGCACTTAAGGTACACAGTATCTCATTCTGTTGTTTCCTCTATTCCAAAATGGGCAAAACTTATAGATTGGCAACAGCAATCAACCTTAAGATTCAATCATCATGCAAATTGAACATATCTTCCAAGAAAAGATTTCAGGTTTGAATTTTGAGTTTAATTAGATTTTTCCATTGTGGTAAGGAGGAAATCCACATTTATATTTGGCCTTGAAGTCATAAAACTTTCGAGTCAGTTTTTTTGTACTCATACTCCAAGTACAACCAATCAAAGTGTTGAATTTTATGTTTCTAGCACGATTTTGTTGCTCCGAGCACTGAGCAAAGTTTTATGACTTCAACCCCTGACCTGTTTCATCGTAAGGGTTGGTAGTAATCTTACAATATATCAAACAAATTCATCTAGAATTAAACCTATGCAATAATTGATACATCAATAGGAGATAAAATGATACCCTAGGGAGTTGATCCCCTAACAATATAGGGAGTTAGGTACTGCTGTATATAAAAGTTTATCTCAAATGAAGATTGTAAAAGATTGCCCCATCTGTTAAGGGGAGACAACTTTAGCAAAAATGATTTATTAAAAAAAAAAGTTCCATCATTTTAGCTATGATAATTGTACATTACAAATATGGTAAAATATTGCACTTTCATACTAAGACCAACATTTCGCAAAATATAATCGACAAGAAAGAACAGTAATGAAAACCATTGTCTACAAAGTCATCCCAGCCTGCCCTTAAAACTCAAGCGGAAATCTTAAATTCTTCAAAAGATGAAAAAGTTTTTAAAAAAGTATTAAAAAAATAGTAGTCATATAGGCACCATCTTAAACTTTGGATTGTAAGAAGAGATTTTTTTGAACAGCGCCAAAATTTCTATGGTTGCTTTGAACTTTTTATCTTTCAAGTCTTCAGTGGAGGCCATTTTGAATTTCATCTTTCAAGTCTTCAGTGGAGGCCATTTTGAATTTTATCTTTCAAGTCTTCAGTGGAGGCCATTTTGAATTTCATCTTTCAAGTCTTCAGTGGAGGCCATTTTGAATTTCATCTTTCAAGTCTTCAGTGGAGGCCATTTTGAATTTCATCTTTCAAGTCTTAAATGGAGGCCATTTTGAATTATGGATTGTAAGAATGACTATTTGAGACAACAGTTTTAACTAGCGTCTTCCACATGCCCTAAGATAAATACATTATATAAAAGTCTGGTTGAAAGGTTATTTTTCCTTTTTTTTCACTCATGCAAGACCAACAAAATATATCTATGAACTGAAGACTCACAGAAAACATCTAAAAAATTCATTCATTCAATCTTTCTAACATCATAAGTTTGTTACCATGGTTATGTCAGCTTGATGCCAAAGTTCACAAGGTCGTATCCTTAGTGACTCAAATTCATTGCTATAGTAAATTGACCTCTTTGAAAGAAAAAAAATGGCTGATTGTTTTATCGGTTTTCAAAGATCAAAAACAAAGAACTATTGTAATTACTTCACCGATGATTGCGTAGGAAATCATTTGCAAAATACAATGAAATAAACAGGCCTTTATCTACAGATACCTTAAACAAAAATCTTGAAACCTAAATTTGTTTATAAGCTCTTCACAAATCAGTTCAGGAGTTAAAACTAGGTTAAGGGCAATAACTCTACGTTTGTGCCAACTATTTTTATAAATATATTTCTAGCTTACATATATTATTGTTAATCTGTTTCAGGAAAATGCTTAAAACAAATAGAAGAAACTTTTCAAACGCACAACTGATTTAATAAGTTATCTCCCTTAACTGAGGTCTACCCCTTAAAACTAGAAAAAAACCATCTGATTTCAAAGAAAGAAAAAAAGAGTGGAAGGCTTGAAAACTGAATGCAACATAAAATAGCACTGTAATATCACTCGTCATATTGCACTTGAAGACCCTGTTCGTATGGCAAGAAAAAGAATTTGGTCAAAAGTGTTTCAAAGACATAAAAATAAATCTACCATGGGTTTGCCTAAAAAACTTCTCGGTGGTGTTAAGTGCAGCTACACAAATTGTTTGAAGGATTTTCAGGAACTTTTCAAAATTAAGCAGTTTTTATTTCCAAATGAACACTTTTATATTTGGTTGGTGGGCAAGTTTTTGTACTTGACAAGAACTCTGATCATTTTGAAGATGAATGGGTGGTCAAAGCCAAATAAATTAGATATTCATTTGGAAAAAAAATGCGTCATTTTGAGACAGTTCCCACCTAAGAAATGATTTAAGAGTTTTTCATAAATGCACAAAATATGTTATTACATCAATTTTTCTTTTAAGATTCACTAATAAAAATACAAAACTAGCTGACATATATACATCTTTAACATCAAAGATAATAAACAAAAACTTCCAAAATCGTTTCCATATGAAGTTAGATTTTGTCCATTTTGTTCAAAGCAAAATGCCCAACATACATTTACATTGTATACAGTCTAACGTCAATCCAGCCTAAAAATAGAACAAAATAAATGTAGCAAAACCCCAAAGTGTTACAATTACACGAAGCCTGTGATCTGATACTGTTTTACAGAAACCGGATTCTCTAACTGCAAAAATGATTATAACGAAAAAAACCCATCGGTTGAAATTAATTGACCATTCTAAAAATAGCACAATACAAAAATGAAAGTAGGGAATTCCCCTGACAAACATACACAGCCATACACACTCATAGAAAACAAAGGAATTCCTATCAGACAGATACAGAATAAATAGAGTCTACATTCACCACAGAACATCTGAACTAACACATGGAGGAGTTCACCAAGTGATAAAAGTAATGTTGCCCTTTCACTATCCCCCTAAGGGAGATATCACTTTGGTGTCACCTTCAGGGAGATATAACTTTACTGTGAAAAAAAAAAAATCAAAATGTAAAAAAGCTACATTTAAACATTGTTGAATGTGTGGAATAAATTATTATGAATATAAATCTCCTGCATAACATTCATAGCAATGACATGTGGGCCCTGATGTTATCAATGGTTGTATTTATATCATTTTAAAATATTACATTGTTCATGAAAAAGAAAATAAAAAATCTTACATCTTGGTACAAATCAGGGAGGAATTCAACCGCAGCTATCAAAAGCAATATTACCCCTTTCGGGACTTATTAAATTGTTTGGGTTTTGCTATAACAATGAGGATACAATAAATGATTTCTTATTCCTGATCTTCAGAAAATTATTTTTCCCAATAATGTTATTTGAGGCGCCTCCAAAGCTATATGTACAGCTGTATTTTTTTTCAGAAAAAGACATTTATCTTTAGCTAAATAGTTATTACAATAAAAAGGATTTCTTAATCTTTTAGGTTTTGAAAACTGCTAAAGCCAGGATCATGACAGAATATTTAATGAAAAATTATAAAAATTTGATCAGCAATTCAAGGGAATATAGGTACAAGTTTAAGAAAGAATAAAATAAAGAATAAACTATGTGTAATAGGTCTTCTACGCACTTAGACATGTTAGAAAAAAACCTACATATTGCTCAATTGAATAATTGTGAATAAAATTATATAAAGTATATTGAATCTATATGAAAGAGTCTTAAAGAAGAAAAACCTATAAAACTAGAAAGACAGATAACTTCATCAAATTAAAATCAAAGTGCTTGGTAGCACTATTGGAAACATAAGATGTCAATTCTTTTCGGTTGAAAAGATTCACCAGTGATTAAAATCTTATCTTTATTTGCATCTGGGAAATAAGGAGGCAAACATTTCCCTTTGAAAATTCATTAAATGACAATACCTGTATTCCAATGAAATGAATATTTGTTCTCAATAAAAAAAACAGAAAATTGAGGACAAAACTTTTATCACCCAGGAGGACCATGTTATGTTCAGACATTTATCTACTTTTAACAGGTTTACCATTAGTATAATAATATAGTGTTAGAAAAAAGGTCCATATACGCTTCTCATCTGTCTCTTAACCCAAGTCACAAAAAAATCTGACAAGAGAAAGACAGATTTCTGATCCTGGGTAACCATGGTTTCGCCATCGGCAACGATCTCTCATGACATTTGCCGTCGTCCAGAAAAATAACAAAATAGAGTTAGCAGTCATCTCCCTTTTTCACTTTCTTTCCGCCGTTCCACAAAGAAACACAACATATTTGGGACGTTCAGCAAGATGTTCGACATATTTAGTTGCTAAGTGATGATGATGGTTGCCAATGACAACAAATGCATCTCCATGACAACACATATAAACATACTAGCTGTCATATAAAGTATAGTTTATTTCTGACCAAGGCCACTTTTTCACGTTTCCATGGAACTACGTAATGGTCTGAATAATTGTCTTCTCACACTAAATTATATTCCTTTAAATTCAGTTGCAGAATCGTATCCTTTACGGCTGCAAATACGAACCTAATATTTTCTGTATCTGTAAACAGAAAAGGAAAAATTTAAGAGAGACATCAAACTTCTTGGTACATTAAACATTTATAACTTCAAGGAATATTTTTTGTATCTGTAAACAGAAAAGGAAAATTTAAAAGAGAGACATCTTCGAAAGCTACATGTATCAAACTTCTTGGTTCATAAAACACATATTTAAGGGAAAATATTTAATGTGTCAAGTAACTATGGATTCATCTATTTTCATGGGTATCAATTTTTCGGAGATTGTGGAAAACTTGCATTTTCATTGATATTTGATTTCGTGGTTTAACTTTACCCACGAAAATTGGTATCCAACGAATAATAATGAATCGTCAGTAAAACTAATAACTACACAGATTGATTTTCCTGAAACTATTAAGACAAGAAACAACAAATTACACTGCTCAATTATAAAGATTGCATTGTATTTGGCAGAGGAACACACAATGGAAATATGTTTAATCTAATAGTTATCAAAGGTACCAGGATTATAATTTAGTACGCCAGACGCGCGTTTCGTCTACATGAGACTCATCAGTGATGCTCATATCAAAATATTTATGAAAAATATGATGTAAATAATTATAGTCTAACCTAGTTTTTTTACCCTTGCACAGCTTTACAATTTTTGTTATAAAACAGTTTTGTTATAGCCCTACATATCATTTTGTAACTTGAATAATTGAGTACATTACTATAATTGATAACTGCTTAACATGTGCATCTTAAGGAATGTAAAAGAATGTTCATCTCACTGTTCTACTGATTCATACATTTGTGTGGGTATCAATTTCCGTGGGTTAAGGAAAACTTGCTTTTTCCTGGATATTTTCATTTATTTGTGTGGGTAACAATTTCCATGGGTTTAGGAAAACTTGCTTTTTCCTAGATATTTGATTTCATGGTTTTGCAAGTCTGGTCTGCATGCAAACCCTCTAGAAGATTTGTAATTTGTTGAACATTTGAAATTGTGGTTCAACGGCACCCATGAAAATTGGTATCAACGAATAATAATGAATCTACAGTATGTTGTTTGCTAGAGATTCGTCCCTGAAAAAGGACTATCAAGTCAGAGACAATATGGTTTTCCTTCTCTACCCTAAAAATATTTTATATTCAATAATTTTGATTGATTGATTTCATTTTTTGTGTCTTAAAGTGACTTTTCAGCACCGCATTTAGGCTACTTTGTGGCGGCCAGTTTTTATTCGTGGAGAAAGATATGGGGCCAGAGAAAACCATTGACCTTCGATAGGAAAACTGACAATCCTAGTAAATTAAGATTTGAGTAAAGTGCATCGGCACGAGCAGGGTTTGAACTCACAACCTCAGCGCTGACTAGCTTGTGATTACATTAGTAACTACTTAGGCCACGGAGGCCCCTCAGAAAATAAATCATACCTGTTGCACATGTAAAATGAGAATATATGATCTTGTCTGGGTCAGGATTTTAATCGACAAACATCCTTACCTGTTGCACATGTAAAATGAGAATATATGATCTTGTCTGGGTCAGGATTTAAATCGACAAACATCCTTAAAATAAACTCTCGTGCTGCCTGTGCATCCTTCTTTGCACCTGAAACAAAAGAAAAACAGATGACAGAATTAGTAGAAAGCTTTTTGTTATATATAAACATTTTATCTTAAATAAATGCTCTTGCTGACCATGCTTCCTTTGTTGCATTCAAAGAGCATGATCATTGAGTTTGAATGTCCCTCTGGTATCTTTCGCCCCTCTTTACTATTTGACTTTTTAGCAAAGTGGTCAATCTTGTTTTTAAAAATATCTGAATAATACTTATACATGTGGTATGACTGAAGTCTGAGTACCATGAACACCACCAAAAACCAATCACATGTTACTCCAAATCCTGTAGACTCTAGTGATCAGACATAATTCTGTAGGTCACATTCAAGGAAAAAAGTAAAGGTTTTATGAAAGAGCACAAGGTTTATTTTTAGATTTTCATCTAAAATTTTATAATGCTATAACCATTAGTTCACAATTCTAGAATATTTCTATTAAGAATTGAATGCTTCTTTTTGTAACTTCATTGGGGTGTAAAAGCGTCGACCGAAGTACATTTTGTAAAAGCGCTTCATACTAAAAATGTGCGTACATTAAAGATAGTCCAAACAAATACAGAATAGAGGAAAATAGGACTGCTGAAATATTTAAGGAATGACTGTAATATTTTTTCTGTATATGAAGAAATAACATCAAATATTTGGTGAACACTGAATAACGCACAAAGCGGGTTATTTCGAATAGACAGAAAAAATATTACAGTCATTCTTATAATTTAATTCTAAATTCCATTTTAAACCGTAGAAATCCATGAAAAAACGTTGATGAAGTCACGGTCACATCAGGGGTCACCACACTTCAAAATTATAGGGAGAAGTCACTTCTCCCTGGCAGCCAAACAAGGAGAAGTGAAGACCCAACAGGAAGACTTCAGGGAGAAGTAAAGGCCCAACAGGGAGACTTCAGGGAAAATCGACAGATCGCGTTTATACTTCTTATGAATAAAGTTTTCTAAGAATCTATACCTTTTAGTTACTTTTCTAATCATTTTTGCATGACAATTGATAGGAAGTACATTTTGTAAGTCCTTGTCTTGCCATGCTTGTAGTCTGAAATACTTTTTTATTTTACATGTGTACCTATGCAAATTGTCAAAAAGATCATGACATAAGGACCATAAGTTAATGGCATAAGAGCTATGTTTATTCTGGTAGGTCTAAATGAATTGAAGATTTGACATCGATCAAATTATGCTGCATTTCAAAGACTTTAAAATTAAACCAAGTCCAAGAACCTTTTAAAACAAAAATACTAATCAATTAAGAAAAGTTAAAATACGGTTTCACTGTCTTTCACAGCTAAGATCATGATTCTAAAATGTATTTGTTCTTTAAATAATATTTTATAAGAATTCAGAGAGAAAACTGTTTGACATGTGTTGAAAACATAAAGTAAAACTGTTAATTTTAAATCGTGTACATGTAATCGCACACGTTTGCGGTATTTTCATGGAAATGCCGATTTCCAAAATCAAGTTGCCGTTAGAAATGTATATAATTGATTCTAAAACACTTCACGAGTGTTTAAAATTTGACTAAATCTCAAAAAGTAACATCGGAAAAGTCATATTTTTCATAACCGGAATTGAATAGGTACTAACAAATACCGCGTAAAAAATTCTTACTTTGCCGTTCCTAATCAAATTCATGAGCAGATATTCATTGAAATACTGTTTAAAGGACCTTTAGCTGAAACAAAGCACATGTATCAGTCTGTTTAACAAAATCCTGAACAAAAAACCGACTGCGTTTTGTAGTTTATAATCGTTGTGCTGGTTCCCGGCAGTGTACTAAACTAAATACGTAGTAAAAATACAAGTGGATACCAGTTGATAATATTCCGTTTTTGAAAAGAAAGCTGAATTTTTTTATGGGGCATCACATATTGTCAGTAAATATAAGAAAATCAAAATCAATAGTGCATATCAATATGGATTAGGTAAATGATGAGAGTTGAAAAGATGAAATGGCGCCATCTACAATTTTCTACAACAAAGATGGCGGACAATAAACAATCATAACAAAATCGATATTTTTCTTTTTTCTTGCTTATAGTACACCCGGGCATGCAATTTTTATATTGAAGTATGATACTATCGCGGAGAAATCAGTTCTGAATTTGGGGAAAACATGCTTTGTATTTCAATACCTATCGGTCGTTTACGTTTGAATCGAGAATTTCTCGAAAATCATGAGGCGACATTGGGGAATTTTACTGAAAATCGAGTGGGCGAAATAAACTTCTCCTTGGCGCTTCTCTAGAGCGAAGTGGGGAGACCTAGAGCGACTTTGTCGCTCACTTCGCCTGGTGTGGTGACCCCTGGTCACATGACTAAATTATGTCTATGGGCTGATAACAAAATAATGTCAGCCAATCAGAAGAAGTGTTAAATCCAAAATTAAATTATATATAGAGAATTATGGTTGAAAATGTAACAAGAGAAGAATGACTCTAAAATATTATGGATTAAAAAAAATAAAAAAATAACTTAAATATCTAAAGAATAAAGAAACGAAGGACCTCTCATCCAGACCTTCATAAATGTCAGAAAAGCTTCCTATAAATTTATACTCCTGAATCAGTTTTCTTAATATACAATGTACAATGATCATGATGATGTAAGTTGATGACCCAATCATCTTTTCTAGATAAAAATACAACTTTTTTGACTACATGCCTGAAGGCAAAATGTTGGACTCTTCATTTAACCTAACAATCCTTGCAATTTCTGTATTTGTTAATGTTCAAACAAACACTGTTTTCCGACTTAAAATTTCCTGTTTAAATACAATTCATTTTAAAAATCAGCAGGATTTGAAATATTTTTCAAAAGATTTTTTATTCAAAACAGTTATGCAGATATTAGACAGAAATAATCGTTCGAAAAATAAATAAAGTATAGAGAAAGATGGCCTAAAAATTTCAAAGAATACACGAAAACCATTGCATCCCTCTTTGTTATCCGACTTCAGAAAGCTAACATAGAGATACAGATCTAGACTATGTCAATTTATTTGTCAAGCAGAATCCAACAGTTTTCTTTAGATTTTACTGTAAAACTAAATTTCTAATCTTATGTAGATTTTACTGTAAAACTAAATTTCTTTTATCTTATGTAGATTTTACTGTAAAACTAAATTTCTAATCTTATGTAGATTTTACTGTAAAACTAAATTTCTCTAATCTTATGTAGATTTTACTTTAAGACTAAATTTCTCTAATCTTATGTAGATTTTACTGTAAAAACTTAATTTCTAATCTTATGTAGATTTTACTGTAAAACTTAATTTCTCTTATCCTATGTAGATTTTACTGTAAAACTAAATTTCTAATCTTATGTAGATTTTACTGTAAAACTAAATTTCTCTAATCTTATGTAGATTTTGCTGTAAAAACATAATTTCTAATCTTATGTAGATTTTACTGTAAAACTACTTTTCCATGTCATAAGTAATAAGTAAAACATATAAATCATGACCCATTTTACACCTGTACAAGTCCTTTAACACATAAAACAACCTCCCACATAGTGTACATGATGTAGTTACATTGCCACTGTAGAGGGTGTCAAGAAATGTACCATTGTCAATTCAATTGAACTAATAATAGTTTTATATAACGATTATGAATGCTTTTCTTTTCGACCTGTCCTTTGAAAAAGTGGCCAAATGATTAAAACATTCTTGAGGATGTTTGCTCCTTTATTTTTTGAATTTTT
The DNA here is from genome assembly GCF_963676685.1 of Mytilus edulis. Taxonomy (NCBI): domain Eukaryota; kingdom Metazoa; phylum Mollusca; class Bivalvia; order Mytilida; family Mytilidae; genus Mytilus; species Mytilus edulis. The sequence continues at coordinate 10,074,830 of NC_092354.1, forward strand.
GCCAGATTTTTGGAATCCTCTGGTTTTATCCATGTATTAACATTAAACAAATTTGCCCATGAACACCTACTTTTCTTTTCATATTTTTATCACATATAGTTTAAAAGGCCATATTTCAAAATCTTATAAAACCCTTGTTATTTTTTCATAGTTTTTTTAACAAATAAGGTGCCAATGTTAAATGTAAGAAAAATCTAGAGAATTATTTCCCGCAAAATTTTCAATGGCTTATATCTGGAAAACAGGCACACGGACCCTTCATTTTTTCTGCTTTTTTAGTTCCTTTATTTATATACTATCAATTTAAAACAGTCTTTTAAAAAGCTTGTTATTTTTAAACAGAGTAGCGAACATCCTTTAAGATATTCACTCCTTTTGTTTTGGAATTTTTGTAAGATATTCAGAATCCTCAGTTTTTTTTCCAATAAACTTTCTCCCAATACTTTTCTTTTCATAATTTTATAACATATATATAGTTTAAACAACCACATATACATTTGAAAATCTTATAAAATCATTATTTTTTCAAAGTTTTTGAAAGAAAAGTTTCCAATGTTAAATGTATGAAAAATCTAGAGAGTAGAGAGAATCATTTCTCGAAAATTTCTCCACAACTTGTTGAACTTATAGCTGGAACAACAAGCATGTGGACCCTTTACTTTTTCCAGCTTTTTTTTAGTTCTGTTATTCATACAATATCATTTTGTTATGGTCTTTTAAAAAGCTTGTTACTTTGAAACTGAGTAGCAAGCATCCTTAACATGAGCATTTCCTTCCAGGACTAAAGACTGTCATACAAGTGAGAGGTTTAGCTAGCTATAAAACCAGGTTCAATCCACCATTTTCTACATTTGAAAATGCCTGTACCAAGTCAGAAAGATGACAGTTGTTGTCCATTCGTTTGATGTGTTTTATTATTTGATTTTGCCATTTAATTTGGGACTTTCCATTTTGAATTTTCCGCGGAGTTCAGTATTTTTGTGATTTTACTTTTTCCTCCAATACTAATTCTAAACTCACCATCAAATTCAGGAAAGTAATCTACCAAATGTGATAGCATAATTTTCTCTTCTAGGAGATCTTTCTTATTGAGAAAGAGGATTACTGAGGAGTTCTGGAACCATGGGTATGTGATAATGGTCCTAAACAATGCTTTAGATTCCTCCATACGATTCTGAAATGGAAGAAAGAGGATAACTGAAGAGTTCTAAAACCATGGAAACAAACATTTTAATCCTGGAATTATGAACCTTTTCCTATGTTATGCTTTTGACTTCTTTTTCTTTGACTTCCACTATTTTTGGTCGTTGTCTTTGACTTCCACTATTTTTGGTCGTTGTCTTTGACTTCCACTATTTTTGGTCGTTATCTTTGACTCCACTATTTTTGGTCGTTTGTTGATGTGGTACATAATCACAAATGTTCTTTGTTTCATTGTTTTTATAGACCCCTTGGTTTTCCTGTTTTAACATGTCGAATGGTTTTACACTAGTCATTTTTTTAGGCCTTTTAAAGCTTGCTGTTGAGTGTGAATCAAGGCTCTGTGTTTAAGACCATACTCTGAGCTATAATATGGTTTACTTTTACAAATTATGACTTGGATTGAGAGTTGTCTCAATTGCACTTATATCTATAGATAATTGTTCATTGATGGCATAATCTTGTCTGTGTTGTTGGGTTACTCACAACATAAATTTTATCTATACTTATATTTTTGTATAGACAAGAATCAAAACGATCTTTTTTATTTTCTATAATGACTATATCAGCAACAAATTATAATATCAAATCACCCTGCTAAGTCGAGCTGATTAAAGTCAGTGTAAATGACAAATTTCTATTATTCTTTCAATGATTCTGACCAAGGCCACAATTAAAAATATTTTGATTTGCCCAAACCCTACCCAAAGGTTGAGACAGTGCAGGGTTTAAGCTAGGATTTTGAGGGCTTTAGTCACTTTTGCGCGCTATTAAAATCAACCTTATTTTGTGTAAAAGCAATGGAACAATGATGTATATTAATACTAGCTTCATCTTTTGACTTAGTCAGATTTTAAGGGATTGAGGCACCAGCTTTATTGGCAGTTAATGTTTGATTTGACTGTATTGGCCATTATTATGAAAGATTCTGACATGGAATCCAGAAATTTAGTTCACAATTTCTCTTCAGTTTGTTCCAGGGGTCATTCATGATCAACAAAAGTTGGATTATATTTTTTTTAAACAAGGAATCACAGCAGAAATTAATTTGCAATGATTATTTCACTGCATAATCATTATCCTTATAAAACGTCTAAGTCGATATTTGGAAATCATTTCTATCAAGTTGGAAATGTATAAAAATCCTTTCTGGATCGATTATAATGACACGGGCCCCCCCTTTTTGGGAAAAAATTTGGTTGCTTATATAGGGAATCATTGAAGCGTGACTGGAGCGGGCCCCCTCTTAGGTTAGTCAGTGGGCCCCCACTTATGAAAATTTCTGGATCCGCAACTGGAAAGGAGGTTGTAAACAAATCAACACTAGATCACGTTTACTACTTTCGGTTTTAAAATGAAACGAAAACAGGAAGTGACATGGGATAATAAATTCAAAACGAGTCCGGATTCATCAGGAAATTATCATTTTTCGGTTTAAATTCCTTTAGTAAGAGATATATATTTGTCACTCTCGTTTAATTGATTCTAAATGATTTCGTATTTTACGTTTTTAATGTCTATAAATAGTCAAACGAATACTTTCACGCATGCGTAGAACACAATACAGGAAGCACCTGTTTAAATTCTCGTGAACTTTTTGAATAAAAACATTAAAGTTCTTTATTTTAAATGGAAATTGTCGAAAGTTTTTTAGGAAAATTTAAATCAAATATGACGAAAATGCCTTCGAATGACGAATCTACGACAAACTATCTTCAGATTGTGATCGTTTGGGAAATATTGAAATTCAAATGCGAACTGTCCGGGTTGTTACATTTTTGATTAAATGACGAAATTATACTCCTGGTTGTTGAAATGCCGACTGACTGGTTTTCCTGGGGAAATAATAATGATGGTCATTCAATTATGGGGTTAATTAATAAATAACGGATAAGTGACCCATCTGATGGCGATAAGCGGATTAGTTGTAATCACAACTTGTAACACCCGTTGAAATTACCTGGAGGTCATAAACTTGTCAAAAACATAAAGACAGGTAGATTTTTAGTTTTTATTGCGAAATTCTTTTTACACTTTCAAAATTAAAGTGACGAAATTGATTTGAAAAACTTTCGTCAACTGAGAAAACCCTTTCGTAAAATACGAAAGTGACGAGCGCTGGCAAAATCACTGGACAGTGGGTAGGTAGGTAGGTAGGCATTTTTTTTTCAAAGAAATTGAAGTATTGGGTGTTTATTAGTCTTCATGCCTATCTGATTAAAAAAAAAACTACTTCAAATCAGGACAATAAAAGAATTTGAGTAGGCAGATTTTTTCTGGGTAGGTAGGGTTTGGGCAAACAAACCTATTCTTTTTTATGGCCCAAGTACTAAAAATTCAGAAATAATTGCGATGTTTTTAATGATGCAAATAATGCAGCTTCTTGAGTATCACAATACCTGGATTTATTATTACCTGTTGGGTACCAATGTCTGTGTATAGTCACCTAAACCACAAATGTTCATAAATTTATATCTATAGAAAATTTGTAATTTTTTGAAAGTTATAAATCATGGCATAGCCCGTCCTCCCTTTCGTGGGAAAATTTGGTTGATTATTTAGGGAATCACTGAAGCCTGACTGGAGCAGGCCCCCTTTAGGTCAGTCAGTGGGCTCCCCCTCCCCCCATTATGAAAAGTTCTGGATCCGCCACTGCATGGTTCCCTCGCAACCACAAAATCCAACGGATAACAATGAATCCACAGTAATTGATTGTACTTACTCCATGACCTTTTGATTCCAAGCGACCCTTTGACCCCAGTAATTGACCTTACTTACTTCATTATCAGATTCCACTAAGACTTGGTCATATTCACTTAAGGCGACTAGGAACATGATGGACGTTACATTTTCAAAACAATGGATCCATTTACGTCTTTCAGACCTCTGGCCCCCTACATCAACCATTCTGAAAAATAAAAAACAATAAAAATACATTTTTCTATATTACTGACCACCTTTATAATCCCTTAAATAAATAACAAATTTAAATTTTAACATTTAAGTGCTTTACCTTACTTGATTTAGTTTCTTATTCATACAAATGAACTGTTGACAAATGAGTTGCATCGTGTAGAAATCAACTTCATGCAAGTGCATGTATACATGTACGCTTTGATTGACTTTGGAACTTGCATATGCAAAATCAATTCTAATGCAACAACGTTTGTAACATTCATTTTGATTGGATAACGTCACTTTCTTACATGGCATCAATTGACAATTGATGCTATGGGACGTACACACAAGCGCAGACTGCATATGACAAATTTTAAATACATGTTTTAACGTTGTTTCAGTTCGTTTCATTAGAATGGAGATAACAATATTGTATTTAAAGCTCCGACGGCATCAATTGGGGATTTGATGGTTGCAAATACCCGTTTACTGTCCCCGCTAATGCGTCGCCAGTAATCACAAGTCAGAAGATGCATCATCAGTACTGAAGTATGTAGAATCAATGTTATGTTCAGTGTTCACAGAATCAGAAATATAATTTAAACTGAATAATTTATTTCAATATACATAGTACAGTGTAGTACAGTATTAAAGATCTTCTGAACAGAGAAATTTGACTATTGTTACATCAAATAATTAGACTGAAACTGCCACAAAAGAAACAGAGAGGATATAAAAACAGTAATTCTGTGAATATGAAAAAACTTCAATTTTCTAAAAACGATTCCCTTGAATATGCAAGACTCAAGATATTATGAGAACTATCTTGAGTCTCATTCTGAGGTGAGCCATGGAAGAGTAATCTACAACACTGACACGGTTTGTATATGACCACATCCCAAACAGCCATGTACAGACTTACCGAAATATGATACTATCCAGATCAAAAGGGTATTCTATAATCCCTGTAGTGGGAACTCTGACACGTAAAATATCTTGTAATGTCGGTAGATAATTTGGTTGAGTTAATCTGTCTACATCGTCCAAGTAACTGAAATAAAAAAGTCATAGTTTAAGGAGGATCAGGACTATTTGACTGCCCATAATTTCACGCATGGATTCCAATGCACACACAACGTATGTGTCGTAAACTCAATATTAATTTATAAAATATTTTGATTGATTAGAAATGTTAAATCATTGTAGTTTTGTCACTAAAAGTATATTATCATTATAAGGTGTGTCTGTGAAAGCCTCAAAATGACATTTTACTCATTTTCACCATCTTCCCACAATAATTTGGGTTTTAAGGCAAAATATTTTTTTTTCCTTATCGGTGACCTATGTTTTTTATTTGATCATTCTTTGAAGCTACATTTCAGCTTTTTTTATTACAGTTTTGGACCAAGTGTCATAGAACGTTTTTTGATATTCGGATAAAAATATGTCAACACCTCTATTTTCCCTATCAATTCATTGAAAAATGGTCCCTTTTTCATACCTGTTTAAAAGTAAAATTTTGAGCTTACATATAAATGGTCCGTGACCCCCTATCTTTTTTTGACCAATTTTATTCACTTTCTGTAACCAAAAATACGGCACTTCTAATAGAAACCTTGAATAGACCTGAGCCACCTTAAGTTGATGTATATCAAATACATGTATATATAATTGCCCAACAGTGTTAACCCCTGGCTATTCTTGGATTGGATTCTTTCGCTCTTGAAAGCCAAAAAATCCATTTAGATCTGTTCATTTCTACCTCTCCATTAAAATTAAAATATGTATAAGACTTCGTTAACAAATATCAAATAAAACCTCAGGTGTTGGATATGTATGTTCAACATTATGATAAAACAAAATAAATGGAGAATGTGTCCTATTTTTATTTTTTTTAATTGTAATTTTCTTAAAAAAATCATTTCAAATGTCATACAAGTGAGAAGTTTAGCTAGCTATAAAACCAGGTTTAATCCACTATCTTCTACATAAGAAAATGCCTGTACTAAGACAGGAATATGACAGTTGTACACATGTTATTTATTTGTGTAGTGTGTTTGCCATTTGATTAGAGACTTTTCCTTTAAAGTTTTCCTCTGATTTCAGTATTTTGGTTATTTTACTTTTGAAGTGTCTTTTTAGTGTCAAGTTCATTGACTGTATCCCTGCCCTACTTACTACTTGGCTGAGTCTGTGAGCTGGTACTCTCTCCTTCTATCATAGCACTCTTGTATACCACTATCACACCATAAAAGCTTTATGGCATCAACGAATTGCTGGTCAAAAGTTGTCACGGTCTCGTAGTCCACTTGTCTAATCATGCTTCCATTCTCCTGCAAAAGAAATGAGAAAAAACACATAATATTTTTACCTCTAACACGTTGAGTGACCATAATTTGTGGGAGGCACATTTATGAAATGTAAAAAAAGGTTTTTGTCTACTTTTTTAAAATTATTATTTGGATGGAGAGTTGTCTCATTGGCACTCACGCCGCATCTTCCTGTATCTATTGATGGTAAATTACATAACTTCAGCATCTAAATTAATTATTACTCGTCATACTTTAAACAATCAACTGGAATTCAGTGGATTTAGTCCATCTTAATCAGAAATACTTATTATATTTTCTCTTCCATCATTATGATGCAAAAGCTTATATGTTAAAGTCATGTAGATTTGACAAAAAAAGTCAATATAAAAATAAGTTCAAGTAGATCTTATTTGAGTACAAAAATGGAAACTCAACACATTTTGTGTGTTATGGCAAAAGGTTAGAAAACAATTTCAAAATGGTATCTACTGCTCAAAATGAAAAAATTTCACTAGACAATCAATCTATTGTTTGTTAGGGTAAATTAAATTCTTATTTCAATGGTCCAAGAAGCATTTTCCTAGATTAAAGTCGGCATGTGTCAACACTAACGGCCTTGCCCATCATGTGTGAACTCTCACTAGCACAATAGGAAAAGGCAAATCAACAATAGGAAAAGGCAAATCAACAATAGGAAAAGGCAAATTAAGCTGAAAGGTTGTGCATTAGGACCCATTTAGCTCTAAACTCCCTGGACATACAAAATGTAATCAAAACCTTTCTTTTTTTAAATAAAAAATATCAAATCAGAATATAGTTGTTATACAATCAAAGTGTTTACCATGGTGGACTAAATAAAAACTATCATCTTCCGAAGGAATGTTATGCTGAAATTATATCTATTTCAGACCTAAACCTTTTTATGTATGAAAATATGTAACAAACTGTAAAATATTTAAATTTGTTGTATCAAAACTGCTATTTTCACAAAATATCAATAAGTGACCAAAATATACCTAATTTTCAATTGCGATTCAGTCATTTTAAGAAAACACATCTTTGTTGCGATGTTGGTGTCATTAGGTATTAATTACAACAAAAGCATTGTAAGATTTAAAACCAAATTGTGCTGAAAAGCTAATATGTTTTTCTTATGGCAAAAAAACTTGATACATGTAAATTTCAAAATACATAAAAATTTGCCCTCATGTTAGTTAAGCACAAGAAGATCCCTATGACTATATATTACTTAAAGGGATTGTAGACTAGATGATTTCATTTTTTTAAAACTTATGAAAATGGAATTTGTGAGACAATTAAAGTTTGAGAATCTAGTATTCAACTTAGGCATAAAAAAACTATATAAGTATGATAAATATATATGCAATTCTACTTCACGATCCAAAAACCCATTGTGCTAATTAAATTCAATATTTAATCTTATTCTTAAAAATAACAAAATAATGTATTGAGCTGCTGAGAGCAAAACTCAACAACAACTTAAATTTTAGAATCTTCTTGTATCATTGAATGTAATCTTATTTCAAAAGCAGGAGATTGAAAATTCTAAATCTCCCTTTATAGGAGCTACTACTTTCATGAATTTGGACATGATTCATAAATAACATCTGCAATAAAGTTTACTTTTGATGCATTTTATCACATGGATATCCAGAATGCATCATTTCAGGATGTTAAAGACTAAGCCATAATCATGCTATTTAAAAAATTAATTAATTGCATAAATATTCATATAAGAAATTGTTAAAGAATCAACCCATTATGCATTTTTTATTAATGCAAAGTTGTAAATCTCCAATGGCAAAAAAATTGTTTGCTAAGACTTAAGGGATAAAAAGATATCTTTTCAACTTCGTTATTTATTTGGCCTTTTTAACTTTTTTGGATTCAACGTCACTGATGAGTCTTTTGCAGACAAATGCGCGTCTGGCGTTTATACTAAATTTAGTCCAGGTATCTATGATGAGTTTATTTGCTCCTGTGGACAAAATTTGGTTCCCTAAGATCATGTACATGTGACAAAAGCTAGGAAGAAAAATTTGGTCATTGTTTTTTAAAGTAATAAATAAAGAACAGAGAATTGGTGATTATCCAGTTGGTAAATGAACAGGTTACCAGATAGATAATAGACAGCAGGGTACCAGACATACTGAACAGGGTACAAGTCTAAAAGAGCTGTGAAAGTCAAAGATTAACTACACAGATTTCATGAGTGAGTGAAAGGTTCAAGAGTCTTTCTAATTAATTAATCAAAAACTTAAATATCACTGATTATACATGTGTTAATAGCTGAAAACAAACGTTAAATATAAAAGCAACTCTATGAGCCAAAGAAAGGTTAAGTTTTCTGTTTACAATCTACAAAATAGTTGAGATTAAATTTATAATACAAATGTACATAAACAGAAAAGTATGTTCTCCTCATTTCGATATTTAAAAGAAAACAGAGAAAAAATAAACGAATGTCTCAAACACTCAAATTTTCTCTACACTTATTAATCTTTTTTGTTCAGTTCATGCCTAAACTAAAGTTGTTTTTCCATAGATCATCATGTATCATGTACATGTGTAGTTAGCAACCAAGATTTCTCATGTAGATCCTTATTTGTGTTGTTTGTGTTTGTGGTCCGGTTGTTGTAGGGTTTGTTTTTCTTCTTAATTAAGTTTTTAACAACTCTTAAGCTTTAATTTGTATCAAGAACAATCTAACTTTTTAAAACAGTGATAAGTACATGATGTATCAAATTCTCACAAGCTCGTTTCATAATGAATGTAAAAAGTACTTTTGTGTCCAATATATGTGCTTTTCTGAATTTACCTTTTATATAGAAATCTCAAAAAGTATAAGATCTGAAACTTGTGGAGAACTATTTGACCATAAAGTAGCCTGACAATTCATAACATGGAATTTTTAATCTATTTTTTTCTGTGTTTTGTGCTTAGGGTGGTGTACGCTGGTAACACAAGAGGAAACCTGTGAAAAAGCATTTCTAAGGTCCAATAAATAAAGTGCATCATGAGGGGCCAAGTGTGTTAGGTTGACCAAAAGATGGAAAGTGATGAGGCCTTCCTAAGGTGTTAAATGGCCCAGAAGATGGAGAGTGAAAAGGCCTCCTACGGTGTTAAATGGCCCAGATATTAATCACACCTGTTACCTGTGTCAGTTTTTTATCTGTAATAATACGCATATTTATCTGTAATTAAAGCACATTGTTCTCTTAAAACACATTTGAATAAAAGAACAAAAAAAGACATAATTATTATGTATATTATTGAAATAATGCCTCAGTACAGTTACCACGGTTACATATATACACTAGCTGAATACCCTATTTCCCATAAAACAAGAATGTGCCCCATCCGAAATATCAATTTCTGTGTAAAGTGGACCATGAAAATGGAGGAAAATCTCTAATTTGGCATTAAAATTAGAAAGATCATATCATAGGGAACATGTTTACTAAATTTCAAGTTGATATGAACTTCATCAAAAACTACCTCAACCAAAAACTTTAAGCTGAAGCGGGACAGCCAGACATATGAACGCAGAGACCAGAAAACATACTGCCCATAAATGGGGCATAAAAAGTGCTCATTAATCATACCCTTAAATCCAGCTCGTCTAAAAACTTAAGATTTAAATCCTTTAAAAAAAAAAATTTCAATACAGACTTAAACAAAATTAGATGGCTTATTGTTTTACCTCCAATTAATGGATATACATGCTGTTAAAGCAGCGTAAATAAGCCCAAATCTACCACATGAACATCACATAGAAACAGACTAAAAATGTTGTGCTTTCAGTTACTAGACCATTACTTACATGTATAATACTAAAGTTTTACCCTAGATTCACATGATCAATTATAAATGGAAATTTTGGTCCAATTTTAACATTGACTGATTTTGGTTAAAAAATTATTAAAAAAATATTGGAGTTATCTCCCCTTAAATGATAATTACTTTTGCTTTTCAACCAAATTATATCTTGAAATGTCCAGAATTTGAGTGATTGAAGTCCTTAAACAATATAAACAATTAAATTAAGATAATTAGTTTGATCAATTGCAAGCTTTCTACTTATTGACACAAACATGACAAAGGCACTGCTTATTTTCATAAAGAGGACTTTAAAACATATAAAGTCAATCTAACCCCTACACATTTTCAGATTAAAAACTGAAATCACACAATTTTTGCCTGAATCTCATGCAAGACTAGCAAGACATACATGTACACATACATTTAGATATACATTACAGCTCTTCTATAAAAGCATGCAAAGCAAACCTTTGACCAACTTGCTTGCTATGTTTGCTGGGATGTTTGAAAACAAAAGGTAGGTAATATGTTTCAGTCTGTTTACTACATACTGGAATTTGATTGGACAATAAACATTTACTTCATTTCTCAATTTTTATTGTCCCATCAAATCCCAGTATATATAAAACAGACTGAAAACTCCACCTACCTATTGTATGCAAACATCCTAGCAAACATAGCAAGCAAGTTGATGAAAGGTTAGCTTTGCATGTTTTTATAGAAGAGCTGTAAAAACATACATTGGAGTTCGCAACCATGCAAATAGATGTAAAAGTAATTAAACAAAGACTGCATGGATATTTCAAAATTCAAACATATCATAGCAGGCCTAATATTAAGGTGGTACCCAACACCTTGACTAAAATTAATTTGGCTCGTTTAATTTTCATAATATTTTGTCAAATTGTTTACTTTGACCCTTTTGAAAAAATTATAAAAAATAAAAAAACTTGATCACTTTCTGAGAAAAAATGGCTAGATATATAGCAGTTTGACAAATACTAATTTTGATCATTGAGAAGCTAAATATTTCCTTGACAATACAATGTGATTAAAACGTTTAGCTGATTTTACAGAGCTATCTCCCTGATGTGTTAGGTACCATCTTGATACACAAGAAAGGGACTATAACTGACATTTTAGGCTTTTAACTAAGAATTCCTGCATTGATCATGTTGTCATATATTGAAGAGCCATGAAAACTAAAATTACAATATAGGTTGAAAATAATTTGTAAATAATTTGGCTTCAATTAAAATTTATATTGAAACAGAAAAGGTCTATATTTCAGCAAAGATAAAAAGATCAAAAGACAAAATAAGAAATCTTAGTTTTTTTCTTTGAAATAAAAAAATTCTATAGTGAATCTTTTTACATGATAATTTGTACAAAAAGTACTGTACATTTTTAGTGTTTTTTTTGGTTCTTGGGTGGTTATCAGCAGTCAGTGATAGATTTTTTTTTAGCCTGTCCCTTAAATGAACAAGCCAACTTACTTATTACTACCCTCCTGTTTGGTGATAATGAACTAGGCCAGATAATCATAGTATGCCCAATTGTATCCCACATGGACTAATCTAGATGCTGAACCCTACCTTTAGGTCCTTATCATATTTTTTAACTACTTGCAAACCATATAATATACATGTATATGGTCCGCAAGTAGTCAAATAATATCATAAGGACCTGAGAGCTATGTACAGCTCCTCATCTAGGACAAAGTATATGCCACATGACAATGTATGCTCCATGACAAAGTATGCCAGACTTTACCTTATTCCTAACAGATCCTTACCTCATTGTCAGGATTGTGGTAAGCTATTTTGAGCGTGTCCATGGCCCTGATCATGGCATGCATGGCCATGAAGATATTTTGGTAGACAATTTTAATGAACCCTCGTTTGTCATCGTCAGAGTATCCTGCTCCATGGATAATTCTCATCTGTTTTATAAATGTACTTTTTCCACTTTCTCCTGTCCCTGTAAAAAGAAGACAAATGTTGTTAATTGACCAAAAAGCATTATTTTTACCATTTTCTCCTATCCCTAAAAAGTGAAGAAAAATTTTGGTCAATTATCATAATTATTGATAAGCATTATTCATACCATTTTCTCCGGTCTGTACATATTTAAATTTAAACAGAGTGTTTGACCAAATATAAATATATGTGTCGTTCCTGTTACCCAAGCGACCCTTGAACTTTTTTCCCCCCCATTTCTGAAAATCATTTTTTTAACAATCCTTTTCATTGGCGGATCCAAGGGGGGGGGAGGGGTTGCGGTGGTTGAAACCCCCTTTTTTGGCCAATCAATGCATTTGAATGGGGACATATAATTGGAACCCCCCTTTGTCCTGGGTTGGGAATTCCGCTTTTTAAAATGGCTAGATCTGCCCCTGCTTTTCGTGGATGAAATTTCAATATATAAATTCAAAGACTTCTGTCATCTGAATTTTCATTTTTTCAGAGCAAAATTTTAAGCTGGTTTTATTATTTAGAACAAACATGCTACACCTGGTGACAGACAGCCATCATAAGTATCTACTAGGGATTAAAATACAACTAAAAATTGTTATGTTTTTCTCTAATTTTTTAAATTATAGAAAAACATAATAATTCTGTTTATTTTCTAACCAAACCTATAGAAAACAGCAAACTTCTAATTCTAGTAAGGGTGTGCAAAGTTACAAAATCGGTCTTCACTGAGAACACATTTTTTTATTTTTGGACTTTTGACCCCCCCTTTCTAAGAAAAAAATCCAGATCCACTGACCCTATTTTTTCTTCAGGATGTAACTGCAACCACACATATTTTTGGTCTTAATGTTTTAATAAGATATCTTAAAACCATTATTTTTGTGATTTGGCCTTAGATAATATTTGTGTATTAAAATGACATGCTATTTATTAATCAATATAATTGCCTGGTTACACCTAACTAATACCTGGTATTATACTAATTACTACTCAGTATTTATCAATGGACAACCTCATCTCTTACTTGGACTGGACATTTTGTTCCAATCATTTAGAGGGTTTTTCAAGGGCCTGTCCCCCCTTTTTTCAATATAATTGCCTGGTTACAGCTAACTAATACCAGGTATTATACTAATTACTACTCAATATTTATCAATGGACAACCTCATCTCTTACATGGACTGGACATTTTGTTCCAATCATTTAGAGGGTTTTTCAAGGGTCCGTCCCTCCTTTTTTCAATATAATTGCCTGGTTACAACTAACTAATACCAGGTATTATACAAATTACTAACCAGTATTTATCGATGGACAACCTCATCTCTTACATGGACTGGACATTTTGTTCCAATCATTTATGGGTTTTTCAAGGGCCTGTCCCCCCTTTTTTCAATATAATTGCCTGGTTACAACTAACTAATACCAGGTATTATACAAATTACTAACCAGTATTTATCAATGGAAAACCTCATCTCTTACTTGGCCTGGACATTTTGTTCCAATCATTTCGAGGGTTTTTCAAGAGCCTGTTCCCCCTTTTTTCAATATAATTGCCTGGTTACACCTACATGTAACTAATACCAGGTATTATATTAATTACTACTCAGTATTATCAATGGACTCCCTCTTCCCTTATATGGACTGGACATTTTGTTTCTACTGATGATTCCCTTATTTTTATATGGCCCCTTTATAGCTTGCTGTTTGGTGTGAACGTACTTTTATCAGGGGAAAAATTAACGACCAGAAATTGACCTGGGCGATCTTTTTACTCAGCTGTGGTAGACGAGGTGGCGAATTGAAAACAAGTTCTTGACTGACTGAAATCCGCCATTTACCGTGACTCCAAGTACTGGCTACTTCGAATTCACTGACAAAAATTTAAATTGAAAAAGAAAAATCTTTTTAAAATGTATTGCATCAAAATCACGGTCGCGATAAACAAGGATGTCAAATCAGTGTTTACCCGTGACTAAATATAGTTCACATTAATTCAGGTCACTGATTGGTCGTCTATTTAAAGTCAGAATGTATTGTATGCTTGCAAGGATAACAAGAGAGGTGTTCCGATGGTCACTAACAATTAACAATATGAAGCAATCACGGTTTTGGCTTCAAGAAAGCGAAGAAAGGCAGGGAAGATGACAATAGCATGTCATGAAGTAATATCAGTCAAATAAAAGAAAGTATGATATATATAATGCTGTTAAAAATCTGGAAAACAGTAACTTTTGTAGTTACATTTTTAAAGCCCACGTGGTGTACAGAGAATGAAGGTCAAAAACGAAAGTAGAGTATTGTCACCACAATAAATAAATCATAGTGAATTCTTCTCATAGCAATTCTGAACGACTCGTCCAGTTCAATTACCCTGCGTCCAGGAGGTGTATACAGGTTTCAACAAGAACCCTAAATTCAGATGACAGAAGGCTGTGAACTTAATTTTTACAAAAATTTGACTGTTTGAAAAATTATTTTAAGAAATTTATGAAATAAAATAAATTGGGAATGTCACGGAGTTTGCCCATGGAACAGGAATGGTGCCCTGCCTGCATATCACGTTAAAAAGGGCATAACTTCAGCTGTAAAAGGGATGCAACCCAAATTTGTACATGATCTGAGTTTAGTTGTTACAATACATTGTAGTCTGCACAGTAAGCCACGAGTTCGATGCCCCAGACTAGTCAAATTGCATTTGGACTACACAGCTACTTTTGCATAGGTACATGTACTATTTCTGTACTTAAAATCTGTATTACTGGAAATTTACTTTGTCAGATATTTAGTACTACATTGTATTTCTTTACTTTAAAATTACTGTACTATTTACGTACCTGTATTTTACAGTACTTGCATAAATTGATTTGTCATTAAAATTTTGGTACAGAAATAATACTAAAAGCTACCACAATATTCCATGTTTGAACATCATAATTTTAAGAGATTTGAAATAGACATGCTTTCAAAATACTGAAAATGTAACGTTACAACCAAAAATATGTAGTACTCAAATTTTCAAGTACAAATCAAGGACTGTAAAATACAGGTACCTAAATATTACTAAAATTTTAAAGTAACAAAAGAGTACTGAATATTAAAAGTAGATTTCGAGTACCACAGATTTTTGGTACAGAAATAGTACCTATGCAAAAGTAGCTGTGTAGTATCAGTAAGTTTTTGCAAAACTTTGTTTGGCCAAATAAGAAAAATGTCAGAATATTGGTCTTGGGACTAATAGTTGAAAAAGTTTTTGGTGCAGACTGTTATAAGCATAGTTTATAAGTTTCATAACATATAGTTGAGCCAAACTAAAGTAAGAGAATACTTGTAAAGGAAAACAACTCTAAAATGGTGCGACTCCACCAAAATTCTAACTTGATTTGTATTTTGTGGTATTTAGCATTGTGTCATATTAGTTTCATAACATTTGTTGGAGGCCAACTGAAGATACATTGTAGAGAACAGACACTAAAATTTCAGCATTTTTTTTTCATTTGTAAAGGGGCCTAACTCAAAAACAATAAAAGTGATGAAACCAAAGTTCAAACTCGATCGACGTTTGTGGTAATAAGCATTGTGTAAAAATTTCATAACATTATTTTGTTGAGGTAAACTAAAGTTAGAATACAGAAAGCAATTTAGGGAAGTACAAACGAACTAGCGGATGTATGTACAGACGGACAAGAGTTCAACTTAAGGTCAGGGGGTTTAAACTTAGGTCAGTCAGGTAACTGGAACCACACATATACTTCTATATGGCCTAATAATAATTTGAACCAATATGCTTATCATTATATACAGTAACTCATACATGTGGCACGAATGGTAATGTATAATCGGTTCTGCAATGAAAACCGTGAGAGGATTTTCCGGTTATGGTTGAGTGGAGTAATTTTCAACGCTTCGAAAGGTATGTACATTTCTGAATCGCAATTTTTAAATCCAACTGATCAACATATTAAAAATCGCTATGCTGTGGTGAATACTTTAATGAAGTGGCACATGTATCATTTACTGTTGTGCATGGAGTAAAACTCCTACAAAATCAATCGTCCCATATGTAATTGCTGAAAAAAGTGACATTTAAATTTTGAGATGGTTCTATTTTAACAGACCTACAAGTTCTAATTTTTGTTTTCTTTCTGTCAACAGGATTGAATAGCGTTTTTTGCGTCGATTACACTGCCTGAAGTTGATAGACGTCTTTATAAATCTAAAAACTGTCAAATTTCATTATTTCATGTGTGAGGGGATCGGTTCTGATTGAGAACATCGTGAATGCGTGAGGGGAAATGCAAACATTTTTTAATCTTTAACCTTGTGACTTTTCTTCTCTCAGTGAAAAATCAGGGTAATGCATTTATAGCACGTCACCTTTTGATTCAGAACATAATTTGAATATATATTAATCGCAACATTACATTAATCACTGTTTCAAAACTCTCCTATCAACAATTCACAGGTCAGGCAGTAAAACTATGTTAACCCTAAATGTCGTACAGGTTTTTTAACATGAAGAGAATACACACATGCCCTTCTGTGATCTTATAATCACAATATTGAATAGATACAAGTTGTGATGTAGAGCCATAAGAGAGGGACTGTCAAACCACCTAGGGGTCTACTCGCGTATTCGGAAGAAGAAGAAGAACTCATAGATTGAAAATAAACTGACACACCATGGCAAATAAAATAAAAAGACAGACAGACAATTAATAGTACACAAGACACAAGAATGTCATGTGAATTCATCTTCTGAAGAAGCTGACATAAGCATAGTACAAAAAAGCAAGTATCAAAAATGTCTTCCGTCTAACAGATCTCAGCAAAATGAATAGACGAAGCAATTGGTCCTTCAATATTAAAGCAAAACATCACAAGAAGAAATGCTTGGTATCTTCAGCAAAAATAAAATAGACACACACTGATACAGTTTTCATTGTGGATTTTTTGTTTTATAGAAACAATGTTGTTTTATTAATAATATTAGGTTTTAAGAATGTAAATATTGAATCATTTCAGATTAAGCATTAGAATAATAATATAATCTGGGTAAATATATGATTAATCACTGGGTTAACTATTGTGTCACCGGTATTTTTACCACAGAAAAGGTAATGTATTCCATATACTGAAAGCCAAGATGGCGTCCATAATAACAAAATGTAAAATCGAGTTTAAACTGATGCTACATGTATTTTAATTGTGTCAGCCACATAGTATATGAGTTCATGGACCAAACCGCCGATGGGGCCATCTATCGCGACGAAAATACCGAAATAAACACAAAAACCAAAATGAACATTTAGCATAATTATTCAAAATGGCGTCTCTGTGTATCAACCTTTTGCATTAAAAAAGATGCGGCATATTCGTTTTATACCGGTTATTGGGACAAGTGTCGAGTGCATAACTTACCCAATAATAAAAGTTTTAATTCCCTCCTTGCATCTCTTTTATCTTTCCGTAGTTGTTTTTCTATTTCTGTATTAATTCGTTTTTGCTCTTTCGCTTCTTCGCTTAGACAGCACGCCATTTTCATTTCAACTTAGCCTTACTTTAATTCAGGCCGAGCTATCTCCCTATCCTGTCTGACCCTTATCAGGCCCGGGGGTTAATCGTTACCCCGTGGCATCCAAAACATGAGAAATTTCTTGGGTTGAAAATGCCGTGAATTGTCACCGGTGAAATTGTTGTTTATCGGTATAGAGGCCCTTCAATCGATCCTTCCAACCAAAGGGTGTGACCATTTGCCGATAGCCTCCGAAAGAACGCATCGGGCGATATCAACCAGGCAAAATGCCAAATAGGAAATTATTTAGAACAGTTAGAAATATTTATTTATTTATCTGTTTCAATCAATAAGATTTGGGATTCTTTTTGGTTAAAACTACGCCCAGATTATTACAGGTTGTGTGTAAGTAAAATTGATGTAACAGCCAACAGCCTTGTATGTTATTATGGGATGCGAGGCTTCCAGTTGCATAAAAAATGAGCCGGTTTCATTCACAGAAATTTTATCGTAATTTATGAATTACGCGATCGAATATATTGACACATATATTTTGTGTTAAATGAATGTTGAATATTATGATTGTGCTAATTTTTAATTGAAATAAAAAAAAAGTATATATTTGTTTATAAAGATTGTTAATTAAAACATAACGAATAAATGAAAAGCCGACGAATGCATTAATTCAGATCGGTAAAAATATAATTATTCTTTTTTTTTTCAATGCAGCCGGGAAATGTTTTGAAAAAAGTTGCAGATTAAAGGATACAATTGCTATTCTTATTAAATTCATTTAATCAAAATTGACATTATTAAATTCAATTAATAAAAATAAAAAATAATTGAAATTTAAGTTATCAAAAGTTTAAAGTGGTACAATCATTGTTGTATCATTATCTACAATTAAACTTGGACTATATTAATCTTATATATGATAATATGTCTCAGTGAAAACAAAAGCCGCTCGAATTGTATTCGTGCTCTTTAATTCAATGCGCACCTTCTGATTTTAGTGTTTTCTTTGACGTCCGCGTGACAAGGTGTCTTCTATGACGTCCGCATGACAAAAGGTATCTTCTATGAGGTTCGCAATTTTACCGATGTTCTTCGTAATTCAATAAGAGGACATGAAAAGTGCAATGTAGGATAAACAAATTAATTAATTGACATATTATTTTTTCCCTGGATCCCAACATTAATTTAGAAAATATAAACTACCCGGTAAAGGCTGGTATATATATGAGGCCCCTCATGGGGGGGTCCTAGTAATCACATAATCACCATTTTTTTGCCAATATAATCACATAATCATTAAATATTTGCTTATCTTTAGTAATCAAATAATCATAAACTAAAAATACAGTCCTAGGTAATCAAATAATCATGAAATATTTGGCTTAATAATCAAATAATCATTAAAAAAACGGCCAAGTAATCACATAATCAAAAACCCCATGAGGGCCCTCATATATACGTATGCGTTTATAGAATGTTTTTTTTTTAAAGCATTTAGTGTTGTTTCCTAAACAAGTTAACAATACTTGCAATATAAATAAGTCTAGAATTATGTGTTTATCAGGACAAAATTGAAATGGCTAAATTTCGAGTGCCACTCGAAAATGATGGTAAATTGGATATGGACTTAAACCTTGTATTTCTGTATATTTATGTTTATGCCATTTTTCTATATTCTGTCCAGTATTCCTTATTTTTCATATTTTAGCAGTGGCGGATCCAGGAGGGGGGGGGGGGTCCGGTGGTTTGAACCATCAATGCATTAGAATGGGGACATGTAGTTGGAACCCCCCTTTTTTTGGACGATCAATGCATTTGAATGGGGACATGTATTTGGAACCTCCCTTTTGTCCCCTTTTTAAAATGGCTGGATCCTCCCCTGCACCTCATTATTCTCTTTATTCTGTATTGTTCTTCCATTTTCTCTATTCTTTATATTTGCATTCATTATTCTCTATTCTAAATACCCCCATCTACACCCTCATGGACACTGCGAGACTTGTTGGAGAGGTCCTTAACGTACAGAAAGTCTTGCAGCTGCCACCGCCACTCTCTTTAAACCATGCATCAGATTTACCGCCCCAATCTGAATGGACGTGAATGTTAATTAATAGATAAAGGCAACAGTGTTATACCGCTGTTCGAAATTCATTAATCGATTGAGAAAAAAAAAATCCGGGTTACAAACTAAAACTGAGGGAAACAAATCAAATATAAGAGAACTACGACACGACAGAACATAACATTAAAATGTAACACACACAGAAAAGAACTATAATATAACACTGGCCATTTTCTGACTTGGTATTGGACATTTTAAGAAAAAAATGGTGGATTGAACCTAGTTTCGTGGCATGACAAACCTCCCGCTTTTATGGCAATGTTAAATATAACATTAAAATGACAGGACTATAATACAAATAAATGATAGAACATATAGGACAGAGAAACACACGAAAATTAGCTAATAAAAGCTAACAGACCCACACAAACTATCAGACAGCCAATTTTAGCACGCCGGTTTTACTTTTGATTGAAAGGAGATCAGCAGTGACCATAATTATATCCCTAAGACTCCCTTGGTATTACCCAACAGAGAACAATGCTTCTGTTTGTTTTGGCTTTGGGCATACCGAACTAAGCATATATTGATGCATCAAAAATAATACTTATAGAAATACGAAGATGTGGTATCACTGGTATATATGATTCACGATGTAACAACTCTGTACAAGAGAGAAAAAACGACAACCACTGAATTACAGACTTCTGACTAGGGACAGGAACTACATTTGCATTATAGCTGACTATGCGATATGGGCTTTGATCATTGTTGAAGGCTATACGGTGGCTTAAACATACATTTTAAGGGCTACCAATATTTTTCAAAAAGAGTCTGAAATTGTTGCATGGTATTAGTTACAAGTGCGACCTATTGTCCCTTTACACAAAAAAAACTTGAAAAAAATTGAGAAGGCCGGCTTAACTCATCAGATGGATGGATGCAAAGCCTACTTTTGACATTTTTACCTATTATGTCTGTTTGTTTTGTTCACGCATCGGTGACATTTTAATGGAATTTGATGCGACTGTAATACAAGTGAGAGGTTTAGCTAGCTATAAAACCAGGTTCAATCCACCATTTTCTACATAAGAAAATGCCTGTACCAAGTCAGGAATATGACAGTTGTTATCCATTCGTTTTAAGTGTTTGAACTTTTTATTTTGCCATTTGATTCGAGACTTTCCTTTTTTTGAATTTTCCTTGGAGTTCAGTATTTTTGTGATTTTACTTTTTAAAAAAGGGGGATTTTTTTTCCTAAAAGATATTCTGATTCTCAATTTGACGGAAAAATATTTTGGTCTTGCAGATGACAGAAAAAATATTCTGAATCCAGATTTCCCCATCTCTCATAGCGTTTATTTTTGTGAGAAAAAAATATACGATTTGATTGATGGCGTCGAAAAACTTTCCGGACTCAGACAAGAACCATACCCCCTAGAAGTTAATTGATTGCTTCCTAAAGTGAATATATTTTTTAATCCACTTCAGTCAAGTGGGTCTTTTTGCCAAAGATGGGAAATTGCATCGATTGATGAATTGTTGTTTATATATATATATATTAACGCTTATTTGAAAAACTATTCATTTTTGTTTATTTCTGATCTATGGAAGAAATACACAATTGGCCTTTTTAACTTTTTTGGATTCGAGCGTCACTGATGAGTCTTTTGTAGACGAAACGCGCGTCTGGCGTATATATTAAATTTAGTCCTGATATCTATGATGAGTTTATTTACTTGTTCGTGTCAGAGACCTGTCTGAACTGTTTGTAGCTTAAACTTTACTTTACTTTATTTAGTTCTATTATAAATTTATGGTAATACAATTTGCAAGCTACAAGATAATGAAACAATCATGGTGCCCAAAATTGTTAGCTTTGTATGGGGGGGGGGGGGCTCTCTTGTATAGTACAATGAAAGATCATGCAAAGAACTACACAATAAAACACAGTAAATAATTATAAAGATTAAAGTTCATTAAAAAAAACATGAATACCCTTTTAAACAAAGTAACATGATTATAAACCACATCAAAAGTGACCTGGAGGAATAACATAATTCTATAGTCCTAGGTCTATGGGAGACAACTCCTGGTCGATTTTATTATATTTTCTTTTCAAACTACAAAAATGTACATTGATACTTTCCAATCCAAGTACTTCTTTCGTTCTCCAAAAAAAGGGAGTGCTATAATCTAGATGAGATTGAAGTAAAAAACAAATCTTCAGATGAAAGAATCCTAACAAATTTTAATGAATAATTTTATCAAATAACGCTAAATAAAAATGGAATTTAGAGCGTTTGATGTTAGTGTCCCTGAGCAAATTTAAACATATTTTATTTGCTGAGTTAAAGCAAAATGGATTAGACACAAGTTAATCATACTTATGAAGTCTTCTCCATAATACAAAATAAAATTACAATAATAGTATAATATAATTGGCATGCATATTTTACAAACAGTTTATAGAATATAATTAGCTATCATTGGTGAAAAGAAGAGGGAGAGAGAAAAAAAGAAAGACAAAGTTTGAAAAGTCATATATTTCTGTGATGATGACGTATGTGTTGTTGATGATGTTGATGACGATTATGATAATTTTTCATGCCAGCAACAATAACGCTCTATCAAGGCACAAGCAACTGAATTTTCGGCTCTCCCTTGACACCATTTGCGAGTATGGTCTCGAGGAAACGATGATAGTCCGTAGGAAGGGGGAGATAAATGGCTGACCCGTGTTAAGAGAGAGCCATATCTCTTGCACGTTAAAGACACCCTTGTAGATTTCGAAAAAGAGTAGGCTAATGTCGCTACAAGTCAGCACTCGCACCCGCAAAGTGGAAAGGGATTGATATAAGTTGCAACACTTGTTTCCCAATCCACAATAAATAAATATGTTTAAACTAAGGCACAAGCAATCTGTTTGAACTTTTTATGAAATTTGAACATGCCAGTTTAAAAATTCATGTTCGATATGAATGCATTCTTCATAAAGAGCAAGTGATGCAGGTTTGATTTGTACACATTTGGAGCTATGTGATGATTTTTTGATTCGAACACCTTCTTTGCAGTGCGTTTTGAAAAGAAACATTAAATGATTTATGACATTTCAGTAAATGTGAAACTTCCTTCCTTTTTCAAAAAAGGTTGAGGTTTCACACTACACCGAATAGCAAGTTATAAAGGGCCTGAAAAAATGACTGGTTTTAAACCATTAAAAACGGGAAAACCAACGGTTTAATCTATTACTAGTATATAAAAAACGAGAAACGAGAAATACTTATGAAACACATCAACACACAGCAACTACTGAGCATATGATTCTTGAC
Organism: Mytilus edulis; assembly: GCF_963676685.1. Lineage (NCBI taxonomy): Eukaryota > Metazoa > Mollusca > Bivalvia > Mytilida > Mytilidae > Mytilus > Mytilus edulis. Next base: position 10,097,980 of record NC_092354.1, read on the forward strand.
GTAGGACAGATGTGCGGCAACTTCCGAAGCAAGGTTGTCGGCTCTCCGGACATTTCCGAAGTCCTACCGAGTTTATGAGCTTCGGTCCTTGCTTGGAAGTTGGATGCACGGATGTCGAATATTCAACTTAATTTAACTCGGCTCAAAATTTTCTTTTATTACGAATAAAAAACCCAAATATAACATGTGTTCAATATTTTAAAGTCATTTTCCAGCCTTTTAAATAAGCGACAGCAAGAGCGATATATAAGTGTATAAAACTGTTTTAAAATAATCTGCATGTTGACAACCGATGAAACCTATATCATCTCAATCGCTTTTTTGGGCGAAAATGGGTTCAATTTGGATAATGTGACGTTATTCGAAAACACGGAAAGTAGTTGATGGATTTTGATGGTGATCGAACTCCCAAAAGCGACAAGGAGTGCAGCTAAAAAAAAATCAGACTTTAAAATAATGCATCTGTGAGTGAAGAAAAATATGTAAATATGTATAGTGGATGGATACAGGTTACAATTTTGGCGCTAACATTTCTATTTTTATTGAGAGGGACACTCCGGAAGGGGGTTAATTTTTATCAAGTGTGAACTGGGGTAATTGATTCGGGTTAATTAATCCGGGTTCGACCTGGTGCAGATTTTTATCAATAGTGAGCATGTGTTAGATTTTATACCTTTATACGTATTCTTAAATAAGGTGCGTGGAAATTAATATTATTTTAATGATTACCTCGCATGGTGTATTTGATGACCGAACATTCTAGAGAATTGCGAATGAGCAGGGGCGGGTCCAGACATTTTAAAAAGAGAGGGCCCCAACCCAGGACAAAAGGGGGGTTTCAACCACATGTCTCCATTCAAATGCATTGATCGTCCAAAAAAGATTAATTCCAAACTCTGGTGGAGAGTTGTCTCATTTGTAGTTATGTCACATCTTTTTTTAATAATATATCGCATCATGCAGACATACTCCTAATGTGTACCTATTCTAGCTATCCAAATATATTTTATCATAATCATTTATAAACTTTTGGCAATCAATGTTTCTTCTTGATTAGATAAACTACAATGCTAATGTTTAGTGTTTAGTTCAGGTTGGCTGTCATTGTGCAACACCGTTTAATATGGAAAAAACAAAGATTTTTTTTGTAAGAAAGCACTGTCGAACATCCGAACATACTATCCACACTGATCTGTGTCCACATCCCCGAAATCGTGAACTGTTGAAGGATGATTTTTTGAAAAAACATATGTATGGAGAATTTCATAAAAGGTATCAAAAGCCCTATCCATTTAGTTCGTCCGTCCGTCTGTCCCGTTTCAGGTTAAAGTTTTTGGTCGAGTATTATTTTGATGAAGTTGAAGTCCAATCAACTCGAAACTTAGTAAATATAGTGCCGATGTGGCATCCGTGTACTATGGACACATTCTGTTTCCTCATTTTTTTACTTATTTTAATATAAATGCAACTGGTATGAACCCTTAGATAGTAAATATTATAAAGAGTAGACAGAATACAGAGAGTCTCTATATATTAAAGTAGTCTAGTCGTAGTTTACATGTTGATGAACGCGAAAAGTAATTGTCCTCTCTAAGGAGGTATAGTAGTTGTGGTTCTTGCGATCTAAACACCATGTTATGGAGAACGCTCTGATTGGCTTATTTATTTTTCATTTTTATTATCTTTCATACGATTGGTTGTACTTGTGCATGTTTCAAACAGGAAGTCTTATCTATGACTAAAAGTCACTCTGATGACGGAATCCCTATTCGGACTCCTTTTTTGACGTTTTTCTCCAAAAATAACGCAATCTGAATAATCATAAGAATGGATGACAAATGCGACTATGCATGTTGCCTATAGAACACAGAGGCATGATGATTAATTTATCGTGGAAGGAAGAGAAGCGACACACAAAATGAGGTCTTCTCGTTTAATAGTATAGAAATGCGACGATGCATGTTGCCTATAGAACACAGAGGCATGATGATTAATTTATCGTGGAAGGAAGAGAAGCGACACACAAAATGAGGTCTTCTCGTTTAATAGTATAACATACTATTTATTTGTACCTCGTCTGTTTCTTTCTCGCTATACATTATCGTACGTAGATAATACGAGAATAAAATGATGGGGAAAACTGAACGAGCATCTGGAATCAAAACTTTAACCATTTGCTAAGCTTTAGATCACCCGAGTCTAGATAGTCTGGAAATTCGACGGGGGAAGTTGAACAATCATCAAAATGGTTTTGTTAAAACTTGACGAATCTATACATCCACGGCGTGCTCAACATGTTCAAACAGGTGCTTTATTGCTTTATTTTAAGACGTCCAATAAAAACGCGACAAAGATATGCTATTTGACCATATGCATGTTGCTAGTGACAAAAAGAAACAACACGTGTTTCTAGTCTGACACATTGTTTACACCCCCATATAGTCCAGACCAAAAGTTCGACTTTGATATAAGTTATAAGTACTTATTTATTAAAAGAAACATGTCAATTTAGGTATGGACAGTATTAAAACTAAACACTCTTAATGTGGTTATGTATATAAAATTTAAGAGACGACACTTGTTTATAGATAAATATGATATTAGCTGATAACAGTTATTAAAAATTACGGAACATTCTTGTCCATACGACAATCTGCCCCGAAACATAGAAACATTGGTATTAAAAATGACGCAGTCATGTCAAGATGTTTATGATAAATTAAATTGGAATTTAATTTTAATACAGACACAAATAAAATAATTCTAGATTAACGAAGATCGATATTGGGGTGTGGTTTTATGAAGGTGTATATCAAAACAGTGCATTCATCTCTTTGAACTCCACAATTTGTTTACAGGCCGTTCAGTTTGACCGTGCAGTAAACTAGTTTACTAGACCCCCTGTCTCTTCCCCCTTCCCCATATCTCTCTCTTTTGTTTTAGTTAACAATAAGACAACATGTGAAACAACTCAAGCTTGTCGAAATAATATGATAAAAAGGTGAAAATGTGGTATGATGGACAATGAGACAACTCTCCACAAAAGACCAAAATGACACAGAAATTAACAACTATAGGTCAATGTATGACCTTCAACAATGAACAAAGACTGCAACTAAAGACAATAACGGCATCAACTGAAATACAGACAACTCCTGACTTTATTGGGCATGTACACACATAAGGCAGTAATCATTTGATTATCTTAGGGGGGGGGGGGGGGGGGCAATGGATCCCCCGGGACAAACTACCTATTTTTTTGGCGACAAGTCGAAAACAAATTTTTCTTATCAATTTTAGCATTACATATAGTGGCACTAAGCTGAGGGTTAAACAATTTTTTTGCTCAGGGTGAAACACATTTTTTTTCTCCAAAAGCTGGAAACAAACTTTTTTTCCAAAAAAATCCATAGACCCCCTCCCCACGAAAATCAAATGGTTGCTGTCTAATGTGGCGGATTATAAATATGTTTGTGATCTCAATCCTCAACTGGAATGCTGATGCAGGGAATGATCAGGGGAATAGCTAGAAAGAAACGATGTGCAAGCAACTACCGCCGAGGGGAGCGAGGCGAAAAAAATTTGGAACCCTTTTATGCAGATATTTTTTTTTTCGGTTTTCAGTCATAGGACGGTTAAAAGAGGAGCTATATGAAGATAGGACTTATAAAAAATTTATGAATGTAAAACTATTAATAAATCTTCTGAATAGAGTTATACATAAACAATACATATTTGTGATACAGAATTTACTCAAAACTGTCCAAAATCTGCTCTTCGGGTCTAGGCAGAAACAAACTTCTCTATAATTTAATTGTCAATATTCACGCTGAAATCCCGATGAATATGCAGTAATGCTAGTAACTGTCGTTGTTCATTGTTGATCATACATTTGTTTTCAACATACGTAGTACACTGATAGATCTCAATGGCAGCACTCGCGAGATGTTATAAACCATGCAGCGTACGTGTTCGGCATCGAGCGACCTCCCAATTGAATTCGTCAAAATTACATGCCAGGCCAGTTTCGTACTGTCTCAGACAATGTTGAGATTTTGTTCGTTTGTTATAATTCTTACAACACGATGAATCAGATACAGCGCAAAGAAGCGATTTTCTGATAATACTAGACGCGACTCCACTCTCCAGTTCCCTTATCATATGGTCTATGAACGGAAAAAATAATGAGACTGTTCAAGTTTGGCGTGTTTGCAGGGTGATTGGCTCTGGTAGTCTGTCGACCACATCGCCTCGGCATATATTCAACGATATCATAGGGTTCAAATAATTCTAATGCCGATTGGTACATCTCATTCCAAACTGATGAACCGTACACTGTAAAATGTGCTCCAAAAACTACACGTCTTGGACTGAGTATTACAAATTCAAATCTTGTAAAAGATACAAGTTACTGTCCGATTTTGTCATAATCTCCAATAAAACTTTTATTTTGAAACCAAATGCCGTTATTTAATGATATTTCATCAATTAAAAAAGTTACAACATAGGTGTTTCCTTTAACATTCAATCTATAAATTTTTATTTTTGCATGCCGAATCGGTTTACACGCAACTGCGTGTTAGCGTATAGGGAGCTACGCGCCTGTTAACCCCCCTTGAAGTTAAATGGTCGTTACCTTAATACTCATTATCCAAAGCTGTATAATTAAACTGATAAAAAAATGAAAAGCATTTTCACACTATAATTGAACTGGGTGTAGAGTGAAGAACCGTTTATCTCCTTAATACAAATTATTATCAATATAAAATGTAAGACTTTCTTATCTATATCATCTTAGTTCTAGTGTGCCAAACGAGACTATACGTGATCAAACGAGACTATAACTTATATGCACGAAAACGTTAAAAGGCAAAGGAAAATAACGCAGTTCTTTCAAAATGTTATCTGGAATTTTGTTGTGTTGTTTTATTAGTAGTGTAGTCGGACATGGAAGACTTCTGGATCCACCTGCTCGCGCTAGTATGTGGAGAGTTGGTTTTAGTACACCCAAAAATTATAATGATAATCAATTAAATTGCGGTGGATTTATGGTAAGTGTGTTTGTATATACATATTTCCAAAGAAATTGTAATAGACGAATATACGGTACGGGTTTTTCTCATTGTTGAAGGCCGCACGATTACCTAAAATCGCTTTCATCAACTCCATTTGTCAACTGTATATTAAATGGTCATTTTTATAAATTTCATGTTGCAAAACTTTGATTTTTTTCGAAAAATTAAGGAATTTCTTATCCCAGGCATAGATTACCTTAGCCGAATTTGGCTCAACTTTTCGAAATTTTAGGTCCTCAATGCCCTTCAACTTTGTACTTGTTTGGCTTTATAACTATTTTGATCTGAACGTCACTGATGAGTCTTATGTAGACGTTTCGCGCGTCTGGCATATACAATTATAACTCTGGTACCTTTGATAACTATTTGGTAAAGTGTTTTGTTATAAATTAGGCTGTTAGTTAAAACAATTAAATTGTTTCATATATTTTATGTCTGTTTTTGTATAGCTGACTATACAGTATGGTTTTTATCTCATTGTTGAAGGCCGAACGGTTACCTATAATTGCTTACCTCCTATTCATTTGAACATTGGTGGATATTTGTCTTTTTGGAAATCATACCACATCTTCTTACTTTTACATTGTATAGTTGTAAGTTGCTCTGTAAATTAAATTTTCATCCCAAAAGAAGATATGATTATTTCTCTTAAGTGGATAGGGAATTGTCTGATGGGTTGTACTGTGACACCACTGTCCCAGGTTAGGGGAGGGTTGGAATCTCGCTAACATGTTTAACCCCGTCATATTTTGTATGTATGTGCCTGTCCAAAGTCAGGAGAGTGTTAGAGTGTTAGGATATAAAGAATATATATATAGAGAGAATGCAGGATAGTAAAACAAATTTTATTAAGGGGGTAGACCTTGGTTCAGGGAGATAACTCTTTAAATCAGTTAAGCGTTTGTAAAAGTCAAGTTCATCAATGTATTTTAAGCATTTACCTATAACAGATTGAAAATAATCTATGTAACCTAGAAGCTTAGAATATATTTTTGAAAATGGTTGACACAAACGTACTGATGATTTTAACAGTTATTTCCCTTAACCTAGGTCTACCTCCTTAAATCAGAAATAAAAGACTAAGAACCACGGGGCTCGGTTTCGCAGAAATAGAGTGTTAGAATAGAGAATGATGATAACATTTTGATAATTTTAAGAAATCAGAAATGAACGACTTTATTCAGAACCACAGGGATATGGTTAGGAGATAAAAATTTTGTTAATCATTTTTTTTCTAAATTTTCTTTAATATTTCCTTTCTATATGTATTACTTTATACTTCTTTCTTTTCTATCAATGTGCATTTTACTATCCATATCTGTATACTGAAAAATCCTACATTTTGTTATACACACGCATCAAAACATTATAATAGCGGACCCAGAAATTTGTGGCACCCACTGACTGCCTAAGAAAGGGCCCGCTCCAGTCATGCGTGGGTGATTCCCTATATAATCAACCATTTGTTTTCGCAGAAAAAATGGGGAAAAAGGGGGGGGGGGTGTTTCCGATCCCGGCCCCCTAAATATGCCACTGCATTCTGGGCACTACAAAGTATAAATAATTGAAAAGGTTGTCCTCAATATTTATGACGTATTTAAAATATTTTCTACATGACACAATTCTTTTACATCCTTTGTTGACAAAAAACTGAACTAATTTAAAATACAGCTTCAAACATAGACTAAGCAATGACGTCAATTATCTTATTCTAAAATAAATATAGAATAACCATACTAATGTTATTTGTACAAGGCTGTGCCGAGCATTTCTACCTGTTTCGAGCCGAGTACAAATAATTTTTATATTTCGAGACAATGTATGGTTATTTTTTTTTATATCACTGCAACTCTTAAAAATGTTCTTAATGAAATATTTAGGCTAAAAACCATCATTTTTATTTTTTTCATCAAAAGTAGTAACAAAAATACCGAACAACAAGCTAAAATTGAAAACGGAACGTCCCTTATCAAATGGCAAAATGAAAAGCTCAAACACATCAAACGAATAGATAACAAAGTTCTGTCATATTCCTGACTTCTTATGTAGAAATTGGTGGATTAAAACTTGTGTTATAGCTAGCTAAACCTTACACTTGTATGACGATCACATAAAATTTCAATAAATTGAATGCCAGCAACTGCATATAGTGGATTAAACGCCCTGGTGTAATAGCTAGCTTAACTTCACACTTGTATGACGATCACATAAAATAACTTTAAATTGAATGCAAGCAACTGCATATGGTGGGCTAAACCTGGTGTTATATATAGCTAGCTAAACCTCACACTTGTATGACAATTAAATGAAATTTCATTAAATTGAATGCTAGCAACTGCATATGAACTTAATTTCACCCTCTCGGTACAATATTCCAGATCTGACTTCCAATCGCCAATCTTCGGTTGAATCCGCTACTTTCCTGGAGGTACGGAAACGGCCGAGTTGTGACGAATGATATGACTTCATCACGATTTTCATGAAAAAAGTCATTGAACTAAGGGTCATCAATGGTAAAGTTGGAGTCCTCTCGTTGTTGATCGCCCCGCGATTTGGTTAATCGTTACGGCATATATGTATATATTAACAAGAATTTGTGGTATGGAAGCCAATGCGACATTTCTCCAGCAGATACCAAATGACGTAGAAGTAAGCAACTTAAGGTCACCGTACGGCCTTCAACAATGAGCAAAACCAATACCACATAGTAAGCTATAAAAAAGTATCGAAATGACAAATGTAAAACAACTCAAAAGCGGCCCCGATTAATGTACAAAACAATAAAACAAATATGGTATACAACAACAAAAGACAACCACTGAAATGCAAGCTCATGACCAAAGATATTACCATACTGGATATGGCGTGGTAAAACATGATAGCGGACGACTCTACCCTAACATGGGACATTGGTGCAACAGGTCAAAGGCAGAACAAACTGTAAAATCAAAAACTGTGGACCAACTTATTTTCGCGGATACTTTATTTCACGTTTAACCCTCTAAGCCCACTTCGCGGCGATATTTAATTACATAAGGATATATCCAAGTTTTACATATTCTCGACGATTTATATTTACGTTATGTTCTACTCGCGAATGTCGCGAAAAAAAGTTGGTTTACAGTAGGCTACATGTACATACAGCAACAAACGACAACCAATCAATTTCTAGGAACAGATACAAACAAAATGTGGCGGGGTTAAACCAGTTTCGGACGCCAATCAACCCCTATCCTAGGACAGATGTTTAACAACACAAGAACAAACTGTCAAAAATCAACTGAAAAATTCTTAACCTATCAGATTAATACAAAGCATAAACATCACTGACAACAATAATATGGATACAGATCTGAGAATATGTTACGTGGCCATATTTGTCGTAGCCACAATACTGTGCTCTTCTCTTCGTTTATTTCAGGAATGACTGCAATATTTTCCTGTGTATGAAGAAATAACATAAAAATGTGGTGCACACTGAATAACCCGCGTAGCTGGTTAATTTAAAGTGTACACCACATGTTTTTTCCTTATAATTTAATTCCAAATTCCATTTTAAAATAAACCGGAGTAAATCATGAAAAAACGTTGACGACGTCACGGTCACTTGAAAAAAATGTCTGTGAGCTGATAGACAAAGCACCGTCAGCCAGTCAGAAGACTATCTAAACACATTTTCTGTAAATAGATACAGGAAGGTGTCGTATGAGTGCCAATGAGACAACTCTCCATACAAGTCACAAGTTATAAAAGTAAACCATTATAGGTCAAGGTACGGTATTCAACACGGAGCCAAGGGTGTAAGGACTTTAAATGTACACATGTCTCGAATTTAAACACTTTTGAACGTGTTTTGAATTAAAACATTAATTTCTAATCTAAACACGACCCTAAACACATTGGCAACCTAAACATGTTTTCAAATGTTCAGACCCAAACATGTAAAATAGTACACCAATGTCAAGGAACAAAACACAATTTTTATAGGGCCCCTTATTCATCCTTGGTAATTAAGTTTAATATCCCAATCTTTTGGTATGATTGTGTTGCTCAATATGTAAATTTCTCTCGTTATTTTTGCTGTTTGCTGCAAATTGTTTTGCTTTCCTTGCTTTTCTAGCTTTTTGAAATTTTTAGCTTACCTTGATGCTGTTTTCGATATGTTTGTTTATTATGAATATCGTTTTTACTTTTCGGGGACTCTTACATTTATAAAATCTTGGCAATGAAGGGGAAAAACTTTTTACCCGTCATTGCCAAGAGTTTACTAAAAAGCAATACGCTGTGATTTGGAAATAGATGGAAAACTGAAAATTTAAACTAATATAATTAAAGTAGATATGTATATTTGCTTTATAGCAGGTATCAATGGGATACAAACAGTATGATCCGGCCACGTCCATTCTGTGTAGTATTTCTGTTTGTATCCATCTGACGAGTTAAGCCCCTTTTCACTGTTTTTTTTTATAGTTCGTTCTTATGTTGTTATGTTACACCACTGTACCAGGTTAGGTGAGGATTGAGATTCCGCTAAAATGCTTAACCCGCCACATTCGTTATGTGCCTGTCCCAAGTCAGGAGCCTGTAATTGAGTGGTTGTCGTTTGTTGATGTGTTACATAATTGTTTTTTTGTTAATTTTTTGGTACATAAATTAGAACGTTAGTTTCTCTTTTGAATTGATTTACATTTTGACATATCGGAGTTATTTATAGCTGACTATGCAGTACGGGCGTTGCTTATTGTTGCTTATTGTTGCTTATTGTTGAAAACCTACCGTTGATCGAAGGTTGTTAATTTCTATCTCATTTTGGTCTCTTGTGGAGGGTTGTCTCATTGGCAATTATACCACGTCTTCTTTTTTATATGAGTATGGCGTTGGGAATTTTTCAAACAAAGATCAAAATACTAAATATACTGTATACTTGTAGTAACCTGATCACGTGGTTTGCAGAGTTACATTTGTCCTCAGTTAATAAAATTAAGAATGGCAACCAATGTGTCTTCAACACAACGAGAAAACTCCGCACCAGGAGGTAGAGTTCATCTTGCTTCTCAACAAACATTTTAACTAGTTCAGTGAAAATTGACTCACTCTAAACTACCCCCAAAAAATACTAAGAAAGGTCAGAGGTTACTGACATGGGACAAGCGCAAAAATGCGGCGGGATTAAACATGTTTTATGAGATCTTAACCCTTATACCTTCCTTTTATGTACCTCTTACCATGGAAGTATTATGTCAATATAATACTTCCATGCTCTTACCAATGGCAAAAACAAACACATGAATATATGCACAGTAAAATCGACCTTGCAAGGGCGGTATAGATATTCGAGGTAGTCGAAATAACTCATCATCAGTAAAACTCAGTTTAGGGAGGTAGACCTAGGTTAAGGGAAATAACTCTTAAAATCATCAGTACGTTTGTGTAAACCATTTTCAAAAATATAGTCTAAGCTTCTAGGTTACATAGATTATTTTCAATCTGTTTCAGGTAAATGCTTGAAAAACATTGATGAAACTTGACTTAAACAAGCACATAACTGATTTAAAGAGTTATCTCCCTGAACCAAGGTCTACCACCTTAAAAGCAGTTCGGGTCCGGTATCATATAAAAGTCATTCTTCTGTGATATCTAGGGCATTTTTGCGCCTGTCCCAAGTAATAAGCCTCTGGTCTATGCTAGTCTTGTATGATTTTTAATTTTAGTTTCTTTTGTATATTACGGAGTTTAGTATGACGTCCATTATCACTGAACTAGTATACATTTTGGTAAAGGGGTAGCTGAAGCACGCCTTAGGTTGCATTGAAGACCCATTGGTGGCCTTCCGCTGCTGTCTGCTCTTTGGTCAGGTTGTTGTCTCTTCGACACATTCCCAAATTTCCATTTTCTATTTTATTGTCTGTGTTGAATACGTGTCGTCATCTGAGTTGTATATACTCCATTGTATTTACATTTCAATTTTAAAACATAACAAAACTATTAAGGATTGAATATAAAAAAGAGGTGTGTGGTATGAGTGCCAATGAGACAACCCTCCATCCAAGTCACAGTGTATAAAAAAATCAACAATTATAGGTCAAAGTACAGCATTTATCACACAAAACATCAAGCTATAAAGGGTCCAACATGACTCATGTAAAACAATTCAAAGAGGAAAATCAATGGTCTATATAAAAATGAGAAACGAGAATCAATTAATAAGAACCACCAAACAAACGACAACCACTGAACAACAGGTTCCTGACTTAGGACAGGCGAATACAAATGCAGTGGGTCTAAACGTTTTAACAGGCGCCAACTTCTTAAAGTTCTTAAGAATCTCCATATACATGTTATAATTTTAGTTTGAAATATTGTTTTGATTTATTTTCGGAATGCCATGAATATTTTTAAACGAATATCAAAGTCATCAGGTATGAAGCAATAGAGATGGTCATTGCACCAAACAGTACCTAAATAAAGTTGAGAATGGAAATGGGGAATGTGCCAAAGAGACAACAACCCGACCATAGAAAAAAACAACAGCAAAAGGTCACCAACAGGTCTTCAATGTAGCGAGAAATTCCCGCACCCGGAGCTGGCCCCTAAACAAATATATACTAGTTCCGTGATAATGAACGCCATACTAATTTCCAAATTGTACACAAGAAACTAAAATTAAAATAATACAAGACCAACAAAGGCCAGAGGCTCCTGACTTGGGACAGGCGCAAAAATGCGGCGGGGTTAAACATGTTTGTGAGATCCCAACCCTCCCCCTATACCTCTAGTCAATGTAGAAAAGTAAACGCATAACAATACGCACATTAAAATTCAGTTCAAGAGAAGTCCGAGTCTGATGTCAGAAGATGTAACCAAAGAAAATAAACAAAATGACAATAATACATAAATAACAACAGACTACTAGCAGTTAACTGACATGCCAGCTCCAGACTTCAATTAAACTGACTGAAAGATTATGATTTCATCATATGAACATCAGGCACAATCCTTCCCGTTAGGGGTTTAGTATCATACCATCATAACATATATGAGAAGAACAGAGACCCTATAAGTGAATCAATATTAACGCCAAAATATGCAATCTTTAATGACCTGACAACAGTATCGTAATTATATCCCTTCTTAATAAGTCTATTTAAAGGTTTTGTTAGTTTTTGAGGTGAATACTGACACCTTTGTGCTTTATAAAGAATATTTCCATAAAAAGTTGGATGTGAAATACCTGAACGTATAAGAAGTCTGCATGTTGAGCTATATTTACGAATGATGTCCTTATATTTAGTTTAGAATGTGCTCAGATATGTATGCTATACAAAAATCTAGAGAGATTTAGTACATAAATACTTCATATTCGTTTAAACACATTGAATTTAGAACATAATTATAATTTCCCTTGTTCTAGAATCAATATTAATACTTCATATTCGTTTAAACACATTGAATTTAGAACATAATTATAATTTCCTTTTTTCTAGAATCAATATTTATTTCAAAATGGTAAATGTGGCGTATGTGGCGATCCAAACCAAGGGCCGAAGGACAACGAAGCTGGCGGGCGGTTCGCCACTGGTACCATTGGCAAAACTTATAAAACGGGGCAGGTCATTGACGTGTCAATACAGATAACCGCTGATCATAGAGGATGGTTTGAAATGAAACTCTGTCCAAACAACAATCCTGCCAAAGCTATCACTCATGCATGCCTAGACAGTCACCTACTGAACGTTGTTGGGTCTGGAACACGGTAAGGGAACATCTCAAAGTTTCATTCCGATTAAGATTGTTACAAGATCTGAAACACCGTAACATGTCATCTAAAAATTTCATTCAGATTAAGATTGTGAACACATGTGGAACACGGTAAGGGAATATCTCAAAGTTTCTTTGAGATTGAGATCGTTGCAAGATCTGTAACACAATAAAGTAACATCTCAAAGTTTCATTCAGATTAGGATTGTGAATACATGTTGAACACGACAAGGGAACATCTGAAAGATTCATTTCGATTAAGATTGTTTTAAGATTTGGAAAACAGTAAGGGAACATCTCAAAGTTTCATTCAGATTAAGATTGTGACTTCATACTTAACACGGTAAGGGAACATCTCAAAATTTCATTCAGATGATTGTGATTTCATATGAAACACGGTAAGGGTTCATTTAGATTAAGAATGTGACTAAATATGAGACGCAGTAAGATAGCGTCTCAAAGTTTGATTAAAATTGTTAATTAATCTGGAGCACAGTAAGGTAATATCTCAAAGTTTCATTCAGATTAAGATTGTGACTACACGGTAAGGGAACATCTCAAAGTTTCAGTGATATTATCTAGTTGTCTCTTTTTATTTTTGCTGCATGTATTTTAATATTTGCACACCTATTTTAACCTAGGACAACTCGAGTGTGGAAACATACAATGAATTCGCATTACTTAATTCCAAAACTTGAATACTGAATTCATTTATTTTCGTGGGTACCAATTTTCACGGATTAAGGAAAACTTACATGTTCGTGGATATTTAATTTCGTGGTTTTGACGATGTTTGCATACAAGCCTATAGAAAATTTGTCATGTTTTGAACATTTAATTTCGTGGTTCACCTTTATCCACGAAATCCACGAAAATTGGTATCCAACGAATAATAATTAATCCACAATAAAAACAATATTTTTTTTCGTTTTTTTTTACAGATTTAATAACACTCCTGGTGTTGGAATAAAACGTTTACCGCATGTATTTTAATATATCACCTATTTCAACTTATGACGACTCGAGTGTGGAGAAATACAATGAACTTATTCCAAACTGAAATTAAACAATAATGTTTCGTTTTTTTACAGGTATATTAACACTCCTGGAGTTGGAACAAAACGTTTCCAGGTTGAACTTCCTGACGGACTTCAATGTTCACAATGTGTCTTACAATGGAGATGGCACGCAGGTATACCATATATTCTAATGCAACAACGTTTGTAACGTTCATTTTGATTGGAAAACGTCACTTATTTACATGGCATCAATTGACAATTGATAATATGAGAGGCAGACGGCGTATGACAGATTTTAAATACATGTTGTTTTCTGTCAGTTTCATTAGAATGGAGATAATTATATTGTACTTTTCTACTCTGTACACTAGTATTCCACATTCCAAACTTAAAGACAAATTGAAAAAGTTGGTATTGCTTTGCTTCGTAAAAAAGAATGGCCAACGTAGATACAAGTATCTTGTCTTAGGGAGGGATAAATCCTACTTTGTAAAGGATCACTCTGATTCGAACAAAAAATTCTCTGAAACTGATATTATCAAGATGCTTGATTTCTTGATTGACAACATATTTGTTACGTTCGGAGGACGTGTTTTTCAACAGACTGTCGGCATTCCAATGGGAACAAACTGTGCCCCTCTACTTGTCGACTTGTTTCTTTATTATTATGAGGCTGACTTCATGCAGGAACTTCTTAGGAATAAATATAAGAAGTTAGCACTATCCTTTAACTCTACGTTTCGCTATATAGATGATGTTCTTTCACTAAATAATTCAAAATTTGGTGACTATGTGGAACGCATCTATCCAATCGAGCTAGAGATAAAGGATACTACAGATACAGTTAAGTCGGCCTCATATCTTGACTTACATCTAGAAATTGACAATGAGGGTCGGTTGAAAACAAAACTTTACTACAAAAGAGATGATTTCAGCTTTCCAATTGTGAACTTTCCATTTCTAAGTAGCAACATTCCAGCAGCACCTGCATACGGGGTATATATCTCCCAATTGATACGATATTCCCGTGCTTGCATTTCCTATCATGCTTTTCTTTATAGAGGGTTGCTGCTCACAAGGAAGCTATTAAACCAAGAGTTCCAAATGGTGAAGTTGAAATCATCCCTTCGTAAATTTTACGGACGCCATCACAAGTTGGTTGACCGTTATGGAATAACCGTATCACAAATGATATCGGATATGTTCCTTACGTCGTAACTACAATCCCCTTCCCTTTCCTGAATGTGAATTACCGAATTAGACTATTTACCGGATTTGTTATCACATAAGCAACACGACGGGTGCCGCATGTGGATCAGGATCTGCTTACCCTTCCGGAGCACCTGAGATCACCCCTAGTTTTTGGTGGGGTTCGTGTTGTTTATTCTTTAGTTTTCTATGTTGTGTCATGTGTACTATTGTTTTTCTATTTGTCTTTTTCATTTTTAGACATGGCGTTGTCAGTTTGT
Organism: Mytilus edulis; assembly: GCF_963676685.1. NCBI lineage: Eukaryota > Metazoa > Mollusca > Bivalvia > Mytilida > Mytilidae > Mytilus > Mytilus edulis. The sequence continues at coordinate 10,113,301 of NC_092354.1, forward strand.
TTTAGATTTATGAGTTTGACTGTCCCTTTGGTATCTTTCGTCCCTCTTTTAAGCTTCAACGGCATCAATTGGGATTTGATGGTCGCATATTAAGTTGACTGGCGACGCGTTAGCGGAGACAGTAAACGGGTATTTGCGAACATCAAATCCCCAATTGGTGCCGTCGGAGCTTAAATTAAGAACAATTATCTCCTAATTGCATATAATATTACACGACGTTTAAAATACTATTCAAAAGTAACCTGATTTATTTATTTGATTACAGATCAGACCGCAATTTTGTACTTTTCAGCGGTCATTCTTAAAAACGTATTTGAACGGATAGATCGATAGGTATTCTAGTGAGCCCAATGTCAAGTAGCTGAATAGAATATTAAACAAATGAATATTAAACAAACAATTATCTATAAAAAGATGTCCTCTCTTATCTTCATGACAAGTTGAAGAGGAGCCTTAGGATCAAGTACCGGAAAACAACATTAAGGAAGTTCGCTTCTCAGATTCAAAATAATAAGCTTTACATAGCACTAGTTTATTTTGATAGTGGATTAATAAAGGAACCAAAAGAACAAAAATGAAACATATGTCGGTGTGCTTGTTTTCGAGATATTAGCAATTGAAATTTTGGCGGGAAAATGTTCTCTCTTGACTATTCATAGCTTTATCATTCATAAGTTTTAGTTCTCAAAGACTATAAGAAAATAACAAAGATTTTATTAGATTTTTACAGATGGCTTAGAATTGTACATAAAAAGATTTATAAAAGGAAAATGGGCGCCAATGGGTAATTTTTTAAGGCATTATGCATATTAATAAATCCAGAGGATTCCAAAAATCTGACAAACATGACAAGCGAACTTCCTTAAGAATGTAACATGTGGCAAAGATGACTATTTATTGTGTCAGTCTACTATCAGATAATGACCTTTAATCTGTACTTTTACAAGTTAAGCAGATATAAACAAAGTCTGGGACATTATACCTGAGGCACTGTTCCAATAGGAAGTTAAGATAAAATGTAAGATGTGGTATGATTGCCAATCAGACCATTTTCCTCAATAGACCAAATGATACAGACATTAACAATTTTATGTCACTGTACAGCCTTCAACAATAAGTAAATTTTTATAAAACTATGAAAAGGCCTCGATATGAAAAATGTAAAACAATTCAAACAAGAAACTAACAGCTTGGTTTGTCTATTGATGAACAAAACTTGTAGCACAGAAACAAATGAAAACCACTGAATTACATTATACGGACTCGGAACAGGCACATTACACAGCATATGGCGATGTTGAACATTTTTGAAGGTGACCAACCCCTTTTCAACATTGGACAGTGGTGTAACATTACATCATAAGAACAGGCTATAAACACCAGTTGAAAAGAGTTTAAATCAGCAGATGTTTACAAATAGAAACACACCTATTTTCTAGCAGTCCTTAGATGACAAGGCGATACCTATCCAAAACAGGTACGGGTCCAGCCATTTTCAAAAGAAGTTAGGGGGGGGGGGGGGGGGGGTCCAACTATATGTCTCCATTCAAATGAATTTATCGTAAAAAAAAGGGGTTCCTACCCCCGGACCACTCCCTTGAGCCGCAACTGCAAATATACACTCTTTTTGGAAATTCGTTTACGAAAATCAACTTGAGAGAATGTTGGCCGCTTCAGAATCTAAAGGACTATTTGTATAATTGTTCGTACTCCAAAATAAAATAACTCACTTCATTGGTTGAATTTCCCTTGTTTATGAAATTTTAAACCAATCAAGAAGCTTTGGTGTACATTTTTGAGAATATTACCCGAAATGCAAATTAGATTCGGAAATGGCTTATTGTTGTATTTTTATTGTGTTTTTAAGGGAACAACTATGGTGTAGATCCCGACGGCCGAGGGTGTATAGGATGTGGTTCTCAAGAAGAGTTTTACGGATGTGCTGACATTGCTATCACCGGTAACGGACAGACTCACGTCACTCAACAACCAAGCATCACATTCCGTCCGATACAAACATTTAAACCATTTGTAACAAATGCACCCGTACAAACTGCGAGACCGGTTCAAACCGCAAGACCGGTTACAACCGCAAGACCAGTTCAAACTGCAAGACCAGTTCAAACCGCAAGACCAGTACAAACTGCAAGACCAATACAAACTGTTAGGCCGGTTATAACTGCAAGGCCCGGTACCATAACTTGCAAGGCTATAAATTATTGGGCAGGAGTTGTCGCACTTGACCAATGGTGTACTGTAGAGTGCCAAAAAGGAAATTGTCCACCAACGGCATGTTCTTGTCAAGGTCTAGGCCGTTAATTGAGTTGTTGTTTCAATGACTATATTATGTAATTAACAAATATGCTTTTTGTGCATAGTTATAGATTTTACACACCGTGTCTAAATATACCATTGAAAATGAATTATATGTTCAAGAGCTGAAGGGCTTCCCCACTGGTTCTCACATAATGTTAACTACTCGTTTGGCGACTTTAAGTTATTTAATATGTTAATAGGATTATCTCTTTCGTTACACATGTTCACTTTACGTTATGTTAAAAGAAGAACTGTAAACTAACCGGAATATTTCAGTATCTTCCGAATTATCGGCTCTCCTACTTACAAGAACACTCTTTTCTATGAAAACACGTTCATAATTCAGTGCTCTTTGGGGGAGAGAGTGCTTGATGTTATCGAGCTCTTATTCCGAGTAAATATTTGTATTCACCTGGCCATCAGGCGTTAATGTAGCCACCGTAGCGAAGTAGAATATAACGACTGTATTATTAAGATTAGAAATACACGGACTTGTCTGTAGAGATCTTTATGAAGTTCCAGAATTCCGTGAAGAAGGGAGAAAGTAAACAGTTTGACCTATTTACATTCTAAATTTTCAATGGTGTTTTTAGACATGGTATCATTGTTTCCCTATTTCGATTCATCAAACAACATCTTACACTTAATCATTTTCTTTTATGAAGAATGATTTACTGTGATTATATCATTAGCTTTAGAAAAGATTCGTGATTGTAATTACTGCTTTATCAATTGAAAATCAATCATTAAAATCACCAATAAATTTTACAATTGTTTATCATTATAATGTTTTGTTCTGTGTCAATATAAAAAAGGACCATAATTGCAAGTAGTTACTCTACTGTAACAATACTAGCCTATTAACCTTGAGTTTGTGAGTTTCGAACTCCGCACGTGGTAAATGCGTTCGACTTCAATCTGAGTTGACCGGGATTTATCAGTTTTGCGGCTGAATGTCGGCGGTTTTCTCCGGACATTACGGCTTCCTCCACCAACAAAACTGGCCGCCACGATAAAATCAATTTTAGTGTTGACAGTGGTGTTAAACACCATGACTCAGTTAATAAAATAATCAATTAACTTATGTTCTAAATTCACTGTGTTCAAACGAACATAAAGTATTTATGTGCTAAATCTCTCTAGATTTTTGTAAAGCATACATATCTGAGCACATTCAGATATGTACCTTTATACGATAAAGGCATAATAGAAAACTAAATACATATTTAGGTACTGTTAGGCGCAATGACCATCTCGATGTACTGTTAGGCGCAATGACCATCTCAATTTTAATAACTATAGATCCAGAGATCACAATATTCTAATATCAAACAACATTAACAGTTCATGTTTTGAATACGGCTACCATGCATCTACGAAAGCAAATCCCGGTTTATAAACATCACACAATCAACAATACCGGTAAAAGACAGCAATCAAACATCTACAAAATATATACAAAACACATTAATTCTTTACATACAACTTCAATACCTTAAAAAAAAACAAAAAAACAGAATTCTTAATGAAAATTAAACTTCAATACAAAGGAAACGTACGATAATGGTCACTGCCCAAACCTCGATAGTTAAATCTCGTGCAAACTTTCATTATATACTGACCGCCAAAACCGGTTTACAACTATTGTGAAAACACAATAGAAAAATTACATACTTCAAAAATCATACGCGAACCGCACATAAATATATAAATCGTCATAATATAGACATCGGACTCGGACTTCTTTTAAACTGAGTTTTACTGTGCGTATTGATGTGTGTTGTTTTTTCTACATTGGCTAGAGGTAAAGGGGGAGGGTTGAGATCTCAAATCTTAAAAATGTTTAACCCCGCCGCATTTATGTGTCTGTCTTAATTATGTTAGGAGCTTCTTGCCTTTGTTAGTCTTGTATGATTTTTTTAATTTTAGTTTCTTTATATATTTCGGAGTTTAGTATGACGTTCATTGTCTCTGTACCAGTACATATTTTTGTTTAGGGGCCAGCTGAGAAGCATCTCCGGGTGCGGGATTTTCTTACGGTATTGAAGACCCATTGGTGACCTTCGACTGTTTACTGCTCTTAAGGTTGTATTGTGTGTTGCCTCTTAGACACATTCCCCGTTTCCATTCATTTAATGATCTTTGAAAAAAATGGATAGATTTAAGAAAACTATTTGTTTTTTGACGGATTTACTGAAGGTTTCTAACATAAGTCATTGCGCAAGAGGAAAGGTATTTTTAAATAACAGTTGGAATGGTATGAAAAGGTTCCTCTAATCAATTTCATGTTTTTTGAAAGGATTACAATTAACGTGGGCCAAGTTTTTTTTTCAACAATAAAATTGAGAATGGAAATGGGGAATGTGTCAAAGTGACAACAATTAGACAATAGAGCAGACAACAACCGAAGTCCTTCAATAGGTCTCAAATGCAGCGAAAATAATCCAGCACTCGGAGGCGTACTTCAGCAAGCCCCTAAACAAATAGGTTTACTAGTTCAGTGAAATGGACGTCTTTCTAAACTCCGTATTATACACAAAAAACTAGAATTAAAAATACATAAAAATGTTAATTATACATTTGTTTTCGGTAAATGATCATGTCTCCGTTGATACAATATGACAGAGTATGTTCTGCTCTGTTTATGTCTTTCACGTTTCTCCGCTGATACTGAAGGACAGAGTATGTTCTGTTCTGTTAATGTCGTTCACATTTCTAGATTGATATTGTAGGACAGAGTATGTTATGTTTTGTGTATGACGTTCACGTTTCTCGGCTGAAACTATAGAACAGAGTACGTTCTACTCAGTTTGTGGCGTTCACATTTCTAGATTGATATTGTAGGACAGAGTATGTTCTGCTTTGTTAATGAAGTTCGCGTTTCTCGGCTGAAACTATAAGACAAAGTACGTTTTACTCTGTTGCATTCACGATTCTAGGATGTTATTGTAGGACATCATGTTCTACTCAGTTTGTGGCGTTCACGTTTCTAGATTGATATTGTAGGACAGAGTATGTTATGTTTTGTTTATGACGTTCACGTTTCTCGGCTGAAACTATAGAACAGAGTACGTTCTACTCAGTTTATGGCGTTCATGTTTCTAGGCTGATATTGTAGGACAGAGTATGTTATGTTCTGTTTATGACGTTCACGCTTCACCGCTGATACTATATGACATAGTATGTTCTGCTCTGTTTATGTAGTTCCCCGCTGATACTATATGACATAGTATGTTCTGCTCTGTTTATGTCGTTCACGTTTCACCGCTGATACTATATGACATAGTATGTTCTGCTCTGTTTATGTCGTTCACGTTTCTTGACTGAAACTATAGAACAGAGTACGTTCTACTCAGTTTGTGGCGTTCACGTTTCTAGATTGATACTATAGGACAGAGTATGTTCTGTTTTGTTTTTGACGTTCACGTTTCTCGACTGAAACTATAAAACAGAGTACGTTCTACTCAGTTTCTGGCGTTCACGTTTCTAGATTGATACTATAGGACAGAGTATGTTCTGTTTTGTTTTTGACGTTCACGTTTCTCGACTGAAACTATAGAACAGAGTACGTTCTACTCAGTTTGTGGCGTTCACGTTTCTAGATTGATATTGTAGGACAGAGTATGTTATGTTTTGTTTATGACGTTCACGTTTCTCGACTGTTACTATAGAACAGAGTACGTTCTACTCAGTTTCTGGCGTTCACGTTTCTAGATTGATACTATAGGACAGTATGTTCTGCTCTGTTTATGTCGTTCACGTTTCTCGGCTGAAACTATAGAACAGAGTACGTTCTACTCAGTTTGTGGCGTTCTCGTTTCTAGATTGATATTGTAGGAGAGAGTATGTTATGTTCTGTTTATGACGTTCACGTTTCTCGGCTGAAACTATATGACAGAGTATGTTCTACTCAGTTTGTGGCGTTCACGTTTCTAGGATGATATTGTAGGGCAGAGTATGTTATGTTTTGTTTTTGACGTTCACGTTTCTCGGCTGAAACTATAGAACAGAGTACGTTCTACTCAGTTTGTGGCGTTCACATTTCTAGATTGATATTGTAGGACAGAGTATGTTCTGCTTTGTTAATGAAGTTCGCGTTTCTCGGCTGAAACTATAAGAAAGAGTACGTTTTACTCTGTTGCATTCACGATTCTAGGCTGTTATTGTAAGACATTATGTTCTACTCAGTTTGTGGCGTTCACGTTTCTAGATTGATATTGTAGGACAGAGTATGTTATGTTTTGTTTATGACGTTCACGTTTCTCGGCTGAAACTATAGAACAGAGTACGTTCTACTCAGTTTATGGCGTTCATGTTTCTAGGCTGATATTGTAGGACAGAGTATGTTCTGCTTTGTTAATTATTTCGTTCACGTGTCTCTGTTGATACCATAGGACACAGATTGTTTTCCTCTTTTTATGGCGTTCACGTGTCTCCGTTGATACTGTAGGACATATTTTTTTCTACTCTGTTTATGGCTGGTACTATAGGACAGAGATTGTTCTGCTCTGTTTATGACGTTCACGTGTCTGCGCAGATATTAAAGGACATAGTATGTTCTGCTCTCTTTATGACGTTCACGTGTCTGCGCTGATACTATAGGATAATGTATGTTCTGCTTTGTTTATGGCGTTCACGTTTCCCCGCTGATATTATAGTCCATAGTTTGTTCTGCTCTGTTTATGGCTTACACGCGTCTCCGCTGATACTATAAGACGGGGTATGTTCTACTCTGTTCATGGCGTTCACGTATCTTGGCTGATAATATAGGACAGAGTGCGGTCTGCCCAGTTCATGGCGTTTACGGTACTAAGTTGATACTGTATGAGAAAGTATCGTCTGCTCAGCTTATGGCTTTCACGTATCTTAGCTGATACTGTAGTAGAGAGTATGTTCTGCTCAGTTTATTGCGTTTACGTGTTTCAATTAATAAATTCTCTTTTATTCAATGTCGTCTAGTTTATAAGATATTCCAGGACTTACTTCATAAAACTTTTTTTTTTTAAATTTTCACGGAAATTTTTGAATTATTTATGTTCTACGTTACCCCTGTTTTGTTCATTGCGGCACATATTGTTTATATCCATTTTGCCCTTTATCAATAAGCTTTCAAAAGCTGTATATATTTCGACATTTAGTTTCTCCGTTACTTTTTTAATAGATGTTGCGGAGCATATTTATTTTATACTTTTTGTTTCTTTATTTAATAAGCTTTCGAATGCGATGTAAGATATAAAATATGATTAGGAGTTGAAGGGTCGAAGCAGTCCATTCCATGATTCAAAATAAGCTATTTCGTAATGTTCACGCGTATTTCGACATTAAGATTCTCCGTTACTCCTCTAATAGGCGTTGTGGAACATAGTTACCCAATACCATTTGTTCCTCCATTGATAAGCTCTCAGAGGAGGTATAACATATGTTTGTAGTTAGGATTAGAAGGGTCGCAGCAGTCCATTCCATTATTCAAATATCCATTCCATTATTTAACAAGTATATATACATACAGCTCTCAAATACGACTGAAACTACTCTGTTATTATTATCTGATTGACGTCAAGCTATGTGAGTAATATTGAAACCAAAAAATAGACCTAATGACAATTCGTTATTGCATTTTGATTTAAAAAAATGAATAATGACAGCATACTTCAGCGCGATTGAATTCTAACAAAATATTTTCTTTGACCCTTTGAAAAAACCCACAACAATTTAAAAAAAGTTAAAAAAAACTTCATTAGATTATGATAGTTGGACAAACACCAATTTGTTCATTGAGAAACTTATCACGTGATTAAAACGTTCAGCTAATTTTTACAGTCATCTCACTAAAGCGTTATGTACAACCTATATTTATATATAAGACGATGTGGTCGGATTGATAATGAGACAACTTTTCACAATAGACCACCTGACACGTAAATTAATAACAATAGGTGACAATACAGACTTTAACAATGAACAAAGCCCATACAAAATAGTCACCTATAAGAGGCTAGGAAATGCCGTAAGAAATTGACAAATGATTAAGATATCAAATAAACAATCAAGTTATAATGTTATAGTGAATCTGCTTATCTCATAGACGCCTCAGAGTTATCTTTCGTTGCACAGTTGTTATTGTATTGTCTGGTAGTTAAGCCAACCCATTTGTGGAATTGATGTTGTTTTTCTTTGGTGTCTCGCCTGCAACAAAAGTCACAGAATGAGAATGTGAGACACAGAGATTATTATCCGATGACGGCAATGTAAATTATTTGTTTAAAGCTTTAAATGCTAGGGAAGGTTAAAGACACGAATACTTCATACTTTGTATGCATATATATATACATTAGGTTATACAACGTCCGACTGTCATATGTATTTTGTCATTGGTATCATTTTCAGGGATTAAGCGACTACTCGATAAAAAATAAAAATCGAATTTTTGTCATGTCAATTTTTAACTTAAAATGAGCAAATGGATATCTTTATTTTGTATATCACATGTATCAGTTTTTACCTTTTATGCAGATCATTCAATTTGTAGTTTCCGTCTGTGAAAATTCTATTGTTACTGACCTTATTTTCGTAGTTTAGAGACAGCAGTGAAAATGTTTGTTTTTACATGTGAATTTCTCACTTTGTATGAGTAATAGCATAACTTTATTTTGTATGTCGGTTCCTTGCTAGGTTTACATTACTTGCTAGTAGTCTGTTGTTATTTATGTATTATTGTCATTTTGTTTATTTTCTTTTGTTACATCTTCTGACATCAGACTCGGACTTCCCTTGAACTGAATTTTAATGTGAATATTGTTATGCGTTTCCTTTTTTACATTGGCTAGAGGTATAGGGGGAGGGTTGAGATTTCATAAACATGTTTAACCCTGCCGCATATTTGCGCCTGTCCCAAGTCAGGAGCCTCTGTCCTTTGTTAGTCTTGTATTATTTTTAGTTTTAGTTTCTTGTGTAAAATTTGGAGTTTAGTATGGCGTTCATTATCACTGAACTAGTATATATATTTGTTTAGAGGCCAGCTGAAGAACGCCGCCGGGTTCAGGCATTTCTCGCTGCATTGAAGACCTATTGGCGACCTTCTGCTGTTGTTTGTTCTATGGTCGGGTTGTTGTCTCTTTGACACCTTCCCCATTTCCATTCTCAATTGTATTACATGTCCTTGAGACAGGATTCACCTGACCTCGTCCAAATGTCATGGGTCAGTGATCAAGGTTAAAGTTACATGATTAGGTCTGTTTCTCGGATGTTTTAAGAAGTAGTTCAACTGATTGTGGTGTATCTGCAATCTAATTAAAATATTGATCTCTGATTATGTTATACTTCATCTGTAGTATAACGTAATCAGAGATCAATATTTTAATTAGATTGGTGTATCTGATGAATGTAAGGAGTAAATGTTAGCCTGCCAAGCCTCCTCTGACCCTCACTATAATTTCAAGGTTAATTGGTCAAGGTTAAGTTTTGTGTTCTTTATGTACAGTACTATCAGCAATAAGTTATAGCTCATTTGGTGTATAGAATAATTGTAAATAGTCATCTTTATAAAAAAGAAGATGTGGTATGATCATCTTTATAAAAAAGAAGATGTGGTATGATTGCCAATGAGACAACTATCCACAAAAGACCAAAATGACACAGACATTAACAACTATAGGTCACCGTACGGCTTTCAACAATGAGCAAAGCCCATACCGCATAGTCAGCTATAATAGGCCCCGATAAGACAATGTAAAACAATTCAAACGCGAAAACTAACGGCCTTATTTATGTAAAAAAGTGAACGAAAAACAAATATGTAACACATTTACCTAATTTTCATGGTTCATTCGTCAATGTTAGGATGTTGTTCTTGTGTCTGCATTTCCATTTCCGTGATAAATAGGTCAACTATATTTGGTGTGTGGAATAATTATAAGGTGTACATGCCTGTCTGGCCGGGTTTACCAAACTTGACCAACCTCATTATCACGGATCTCCAAAATTGTTTAGTTTATGTAAAACTTTTTTATCTTTAAAAATTAGAACTTACAACCATTTTTGACATTTATACCTATTATGTCTGTTTGTTTATTAACACATCGTTATCAATGCAATGATTTTTTTTGCGACTGTAATACAAGTGGGGGATTTAACTAGTTTTAAAACCACGTTTAATCCACCATCACTACATAAGAAAATGCCTGTACCAAGTTAGAAATATGACATACTTTATCAATTGGTTTTATGTGTTTCAGATTTGGATTTTGCCGTTCGATTAGGGACTTTCTTTTTTGAGTTCAGTACTTTTGTGATTTTACTTTTTAAATGTCAGTAAAGCAATCTAGACATTTCAGAAAGTGCACTCCTGTAATTCCCTTTTCTTTGCTCAATATTTTTTTATAAATATTTAAAGTTTCAACTCCTATGCATCAGTTGACTTTAGGTTGATTTGGCTATTCTGTCTATGGGTCCTTTTCTCATGCACATAGCATAATTTTCAACTGTTGCTATATCCTTGCCATGGTTTTAATGGTGGCGAATACTGAAGGTGCTTTAAATGCATTGTTTGGATCAAATGGTGGCAAATATTGAAGGTGTTTCAAACGCATGTTATTAAAATCCATCAACACAATCACAAGTACATAAATTTGGGGTCCTACATCAAGAAGCAAACTGAGGACAGGGAACACCGGAATATTAAATGATTGTGTATAGATATTATTATGCGAGTTCTAGTTATATAATATCTACTTATTTTGTATTTGTCACAAACTTTATGTTGATAAAGTTTATATGGCAACAAATAATTGAAAAACAATCAAAATTTGCATTTAAAGCATTGTGATATGTGATTTGAGATGCGAGGGGCTGTCACATTGACAGCAAACTCAATTTGCTAGTATGAAAATAATATTTGCAAATCTTGACCTTAATACAGGATGAAGTAAAAACATATTTATGAATTTTTGTAATGTTCAGAATGGCAGAGGCCAAACTCAATCACAGTATTACTACGTATGTCTAATAAGGGGTCTACAACTCAACAACGATAAAATCTCGAAAATTGAACTTCACTTCCTTTTAGTCACAGACAACAAATTGTCTAAAATTTCAAACAGAACCGTCGTCAGCCTAATATCAACAGATTGATCATCGATTTTATTTAAAAATCCAGTTAGAAATAAAAATATTTTATCATAAAAAAAACACAAGAAGAGTAAAAATGTATTATGTACACACCTTGAAAATAAAGATTTAATAAGCTTGATATGAGATATACTTTTATTCCAAAATCAAATTTTAAATCGTATAAACAAAAGCTGTTTCATAGTCTGTTTTGCTATTTTCCCTTGTTTCACTAGACACTATTATCATTTTTGTTTCTTTGTTCACGTCTATTCCATAAGGACGTATGATTCCATCAGCCTCTGATATTATGGTCTTACTGGTTTGACCATCTGGAGATACTACCACAACATTGTTGGTTCCATTAGAACCTATATAAACAAAGCCTTGCATGTCTATTGTTATTCCTTCTGGTCGGCCAATGTCCTGGTGCTGAAATGTCCACAGAGGTTCGCCAGTACTTTTATAGCAGCAGACTTTGTCTCCGCTGTAATTGGTACCGTAGATATTTCCTTGGAATAATGAAATGCGTCCCACTCCTTCCATTCTTTCTATGATTGTATGAGACATGTCATCCAGATTCACTGTAGTAATATGTCTGTTATTACTACTGATGACCAAATTTTTACCATCACTTGCTACTCCGTAACAAAAATGAGAAAGCTTGATGGTTTGAATGATTTTACTTTTATTCTTTTCTATATCTACCAGTGGTGTTTGATGGACTAATCCTAATGTAACAGCTACTGTATTACTTCTGACAAAGCAGGCATCGAATGGACTTTCTGAGAATGTAGCTACTATTCTGATGAAGGTGCCATCTTTACCGAATAACAATAATTGATTTTTTCTCCCATCAAGTATTATAAATTTACCATCAGGTAGTATACGACAGGCATATATACGTAGATACATCATATCTTTTGGAATTGCCAGTCTGGTCAACAAGGACGGCTTTATTTGCTTAATTCCAGGAACTTTTAAAATTAAGTCCTGGGCTTGCTTTTTTCGTCCAGCCTTTATTTGGAGGGTAGAGGAGTTGGTATCGATATTAATATCTCCAAATGATTTGACATCTCGTAAAATTGATTGAAGAGCAGATGAAATGTTAACCTGCAAATTCTTTTCAATGAAGTGGTCTCCAATTTCTAAATCTTCTATATATTTTGCCGTTTGTGATGTAGTTTTCTCAACTTCTCTTAGACCAATAAACATTTGGAGCTCTGTTGAATATTGCGTCATTTTGCTGAATTGGCTTTGCATTTGGTTTATCTGACTAGCTTGCTCTTCCATTTGCTGTAAAATAGTGGCCATATCTAATATCAGCTTTTTGTGTTTAGACTCTAAGTCATTAAGTATGTCTTGCTCTAATTTTGTTAAGTAGTCATTGATCGACTTCCCCATAGAACGGATTTCCTCAACGGCTATCTTTTTCTGAGTATTAATGGTACTGATCCTGGTTTTCATGTATTTTATGGTTGTATCTAAGTTTTCCTTCACATCCTTCAAATCTTTTTCTAAAAGTTGAACTGAGGCAGATGCTTTTACGTGCCTGAGGACATCAGACAAGGCTTTCAGATCTTGACATTTCTGGTGTATATCACTGACACATTGGACACAGCAGGGACAGGTATGGAAAGAACAATATAATTCAAATTTCATATTGTGGTCTTTGCACTGACTGCTTATTTCTTGCATGAATGTAGGTAACTGGTGGTAATGTTCAGCTGGCAGGGTTTTATGGGTTTTAGACAGCCTTGACTTGCTGTGAGGTTTTTCGCAGTCTTCACAAAACAAAACCTCACATTCTGTACACCACGTGACTGCTCTGTTGGAGATTCCATCATCATGGCAAATTGTACAAAGGTGCTTGAATGATGAGGCCATTTCTTCATTTTGTTTATCTCTGCAATATATATATATATATATATATTTCTTGAATACACATTTACGGCTATACATGCAATAATTTGTACATCATATTTATAAATAAACTGTTTACAAAACTTTTGAATTTTGAAATACTAAGGCTTTTCTACCTCAGGAATATATTACCTTAGCTGTATTTGACAAAAGCTTAAGGGGATTTTGCCTTTTTAATTCTTTTGGATTCAAGCGTCTTTGATGAGTCTTTTGAAGATGAAACGCGCATCTGGCGTGAATACAAAATTTAACTCTGGTATCTATGATGAGTTTATTTGCATAAAAATACATCAGTAAGATGTAAATACAGGTAGAATCATGGTTATGGAAGGATCATGCATTATGTCCAGACGTGTAAATATATATTCATAATAATACTAAACACTTCTATCAGAAAGTTTATGATCACTGTTCTACGGCTTTAACCTTTGACATTTTTATAATCAATTGTTAAATACTCTTTCTCAAATCTAAGATCTCTATTGAACTGGATTAACCAATTCAAATTTATTCTTTTAACCGATTTTCTAGTTGTTACCCTGAACGGTTAAAACAATTTCTTTTCAGTTTTTGTAGTAAAGCAGAAAAAAAAATTGAGGTCAAATGAGAAATGAATAACTTTCAAATATATTTGTTCAGATGTTAGATCCCTTAGATTTGCGTTGGCAATGACACTTCTAAATGTTAAAAAGTCCTGGTTTGCTGTGATTCTGAGAGTCTATTCTATATAAAGATAAAGAGGCTGAAATAATCTCTCTCTCTCGTATGTATTAAGTTCTAAGTTAGGAATGCAACATTGCTGTTCATTCTATCTACGTGTTTACATTTTGGGTTTTGCCATTTGGTTATGGACTTTCTGTTTTGAATTTTCCTTGGAATTCAGTATTTTTGTTATTTACTTTTTACTTCTACTATTTAAAAGGAGGTTAAGATAGCCTTGCATGATTTCAAAATTGTTCGGAATACAATTATGTATTCTCTAGATCGTTGCAGAGTTGCAGATATTAAAAAGTACAAAAAAATCTGATTGGCTGGATTTATTATCTTCATAATTTGTATTGTATCAGACCATAGCAAATGAGCAATAATTGCTTTAAAAGGGTAAATTATCCTATTCATTTATTTTCTGAGTGTAAAATGTTATGAATGCTGAGTAATAAAATAAATAAGCGGTAGGATTATTTGAAAATTGTTACCTTAAACATTGTTCCTAATTTCATGGCCTATAAAGAGCATATTAACCAATACATATCACAAATTTTATACATCATTTGTAAAAGAGGGGAGCAAACAAAAACTATTTTCCTGTCCCCAAGTACCGTTTATAATGAACGGATATCTCCGTTTTTTTTCTTTTACGGCTTTTGTCACAGAAAAAAAATGATATTAGCCCCTCAAGACGTCAAATTATTCGAAGTACATAATTATACGTCTCTAAAAACGAAAAAATAAAAGATACTGATCTCAACAATTTGTTCAAATAATTCAAGACCACTGGATTGGTCTATAGAGTTTGGAAAGAAAGAAAACACTGGTTTGAGCAAGGAGACATGAAATCCCGGTATGGTTTGGTATATTTACAAAGGTTACATGCTTGATTGAACTAGAATATTTATGATTATTCAACTATTTAGCTTTTTTTTTTTTTTTACGTTAGAACAGATTAAAAAAAATAATTAGAGACTGAGTGCAGACATCGTCTACACAATTTGTAATGTGTCAGAAGATTTATTATTACTGAGAGAGTAAATTATCCGATTCGTTTGTTTTCAGTCACTTTGAAATTAATCATGATTCTATTTTCTGTTTTAATTAAACATTAATTTCTTCTTTTACAATAAATGTTGTTATAGCCAGAGTGTAGTAAGTTATAAATTCCGGTTAATAAAATAAATGAGCGATTGTATTTTTTGAAAATTCTTACCATGAACATGTTGACGGAATGGAATTCGCATAGGGAATGATAATGTCTAACATCTGGGACACTTATATAGAATTACTAAAACATATTTGAATAATTGTTTCAACAGTTGAACTATTCCGTATAAACAAAAATTGGATATAAATTAAATCCAAACAAAAGTGTTTTGTTCATATTTAATGGACCCATAATGCATGTATAGAGCATATCAACCAATTCAAAACAGTTCATTGTAAATTGTTTAAAAACAATCAGGTTGTTGTTCTAATTGTTTTACATTAGTCATATCGTAATAACTATATATTGATAGTACCATGGAATTTTGCCAATCCACATATAAAAAGTTGTGTAAACAAAGAGAAAATCTGTGGGATCAGAATGTATTATACAAAAAATACCTACAATCTATCTAGATTAAAAATAACAAAAGGTCTGAAAAGGTACCAACATGTTTAACTTTAAAATCATTCTGAATTTTGTGAAACCATAAATGCTATGGGGAAATGGGACAGTGGGGTTAAAAAACATGCTAACACTGCGTCAACTAGGAGATGGTTTATGATTTATGATGTGTTATACTATTTATAAATAGCTGACTTTTGACTCAAGATATTTTTTTTTTCGATAGGACGTTCTAGTACTGGATGTAGTAATAGCAACCTTAACAATTAAAATCAAGATTACAACCGATGACATGTGGGAGAAAACTGACTGTTTATTGTTTTGTTTACACTACAAACCATCGGAAAACTATAAACTTACCCTCAATTTGCACATCTTATAAGTTTTATTTACTTCTTTTGGTTCACCCTGCTTGACCGAATACCAGGATGTTCTACTATAGAGTACGTAACCTGTCTTAAATGTATAAAACCTGGTGTCAACAATTTTTTAATATAAAAAAATGAACTTCAAAAACCAACCAAAACATAGCATTAAATCAGATGAGTTCATGTTTATTAGTTGTTTTCAATTCTTTGCTTTTAGCACCCTATGAACAATCTAGTTTTAACCCAAAAATGTCTGTTAACATGAATTACCTACACCTCAAAATTACTTCAATTGTAGGAGCCTAATTTTAGACATTCTATCAGCACTTTTTATTAAATGATTCCGATTTTCATGAAATTTTCTAACATTACATCCTCTTAGTAGATCCAGACTTGGTCAGCATATTCATCATGTTCAAGATGGTGTTGGGTTTGGAAGGCGGGAATTCGTCCATTCTGTGTTCTGTATTTTTTACAGCATATTTTCTCTATTCTTTATCATTTTACCTGTTATTCTCTATTTCTATTTTCTTGGCCTGTTTTCTACTTTTTCGACTTTACCTCTAAGAAATAGAGGACAAAGCTCTTGATTAAAATCAAGTCTAAAACAAAAAATATAATTCAAAACATAAAATATACGATACAATGATTGTATATTTATCGATGAAACCAATTTGACAAACAAGTTCGAAGATGTTGAAGGATTTTATATACAACCATGGACATTTGATCCATGGATTGGGAAATTAATTAACAAATACCGGTTATATAAAGAAAACGGTTCAAACAGAAATATTTGAAAGCAAAAATACTGTGCACCTAAAAATGAGCATGTCTTTATCAGATGACAATACGCATACTAAAATAACAGTCTGAAAATAAGGCGTAGATACTTTGCCACGCAAGTCTGTTCTAATAGCTTATAGTATTGCGCCTCTTACATGTCCTTTGCGTAATACCTATCATAACTTTTGTGTTTTCCTATTAAGGTTCAATGCGGAATTTAATGACATTTTAATTTTAATGAAAATAGCTATTATTTTAAATTTGAAGGAGAAACACTAGAAGTATTGTTTGTAGTTATGCGGCATCAGTTTTTGTCTCATGCGGGTCATGAAATTACTGTCCAGAGGTTGTGTTAACTATTGATATACAGCTGTAGATTTCAGAAGGTAAAATACCCGGATGATTCATACATTGCGTGCAGATACTTCATGTTAAATTTCCATCTGTCATATATATATTCTTCGATGACCTCATTGAGGATTCAATGACTGCTTGTTATGTTTTCTTTCTTATTTTCATGGTTCAGCGATAAGGTGAATAAAAAAAAATGTTCATGTGAATTTCCCAGACTTTCTCAATTATTATAAGTAATAGGCTACCTTTGGTATATGGGTTCTTTGCAAGGTCTACATGTCTCAGGGATGATTCCAGGTGTTTTCAAATGGGTTCCTTGAACATCAAATTGGGAATTTTTATTCTAATTTGGAATTTTTTAAGCATAAAATCTAAGACGAAATAGCATTTTTTTCCTGTATGAAAAACAGAAAATGTATATTATTAAGTTTAACCTGTGGAATGAGGTTTATGTAAGTTGTAACATTTTGAATAATTCTGGATGGGCTACTGTTATTACATGAATATCATTGAACATGATGCACTAGTCTATTATCTTAGCTATAGTTACCTAGGACTATTACGAAAACATATATTTCAGCTAACATAAACCTCTGAAAAAAATCATTCATCGGTTTTTTTTTAACAATAGGTCATCTCTATAAATTTACCTTGATTCAAATGGATTTCAAATTGAACTGGTCAATTGTCGAATTCAGAAAAGCAATTACAAAAGTTCATATACTGAATTGATAACATATTTCAAGCATTTAACTAGTGTTCTTTAAAATTATTTGAATCATCTTCAAAACTTTAGAAATAGTTCCATAATGATGACATCGTATTTCATGAATGGTCTATCATCAACATTATTTAAAAAAAAACCGCTCAAACTTTTGTCTTTTGAGGAAATAATTTCTTTTACAAAACAAATTTTCATCATATTATATAACCGGCTCTGCTGGGCGATCTGCTTTTACGTGATCGGTGCCCATTAAACTTTATCCACCAATATTATATCAAAATTTGAATTTGCTCTCTGCCGAGGTCTGCTTTGACACTCATTTTTATCAACCTGCTGGGCGATCTGCTTTTACAAGATCGAATACTGCCATAACATATTAATCAATTGAATTGGGCTGACATTTTGACATAATTAAATAGTTGTTAATAAAATGCGATCGTAAACAGCATTCTTATACGGATTTTAAAACGTGTTGACATTGAACAAACTATAAAAAATTATGGTTGCCTTAATAGGTGACTTTTCCGGAAATATCGATTTATATTTTATTTTCTTGAATTGGGACTTCATTTTCATGTACATTTTTTTGGGGCCGCTGAGCGGCCCTAAACAATATAGTGGATTCATCCCTGTGTCTACCAGACAGAGTTCACCTGACCTCGACACCATTTCATGGGTCAAGTAACATGATTAGGTATGTTTCTCTGGTACTATAAGCATTAAATCAGCTGAGTCTGGGTATATAATAATGTTAATGGGTACATGAGTGTCTGAGAAGTTTCGTATGACCCTACCCTTAGATTTATGATTCTTTTTGTCAATGTAAAGTTTTTGTGTTTCGAACTGTTTTGCAAGTACAGAACAGTACTATAAGCAACTATCTTTGGTGTGTAAAAAGATTGTAAGCTGAACATGTTTGTATGTCAGGTATAATAATGATCTCATCTTCATGTATCTTTGTTTAATGTAAAGCTTTGGTATTTTTGGTCCGTTTTCATTTACCACAAACAATAGGTCAGGTGTATAAAATAATTATAAGGAGTATATCTATATCTATATCTGACAGGATTTTTCTGACCTTGACCTCATTGTCATTGGGTTTTGAAATTTTATGATACGAGATACTTGTAGTAAAACATTTATCTTTGAAACTTTCAACATAAAGTTAATGGTCAGTATAACGATATATTTCAGCTAGTGCACACTTGTAATTCCTAATTTTGGCACATGACTGTCTTTAAAATAAACTTTATATTATTTATATTGTACTATTATTTGTCTGTTTGTCTTTTTTCATTTTAAGCCATGACGTTGTCAGCTTATTTTAGATTGATGAGTTTGACTGTTCATCTGGTATATTTTGCTCCTCTTTTATATCACCTAGAAGGTATTCGTTGATAAATCTAGAAATTAATAAGAAACTAATGCGTATATCTACCTTCATACATCAGTTGACTTTTAGTTAAGTTTAGCTATTCTTTATATTGATCCTGTTGTCGTGCACACAGCTCAAGTCTTCTACTACTGATATATCCTTCACATTGACATTGTTTGGTTTTAATGATGATAAATACTATCGGTGATTCCAGTTTACACCCAAAACAGGATCTTTCTGCTACTTGGAGGGTTTAAACTCAACAACGATAAAAGCTTAAATCTGAAAGCTAAAATCAAACTTGATCGTCGTTTACAGAAAACAATCTATCTGAATTCGAAAATATTTCGTAAAAGTATAATCAAGTTATTTCAAGGACACTGTTTTGTTAGCCAACCACCCACCTGTCCATCATACAGCATCATATTTATTACTGATACTTTTCTTCGAAAATCCAGTGTTTTTAATCACAAGAACAATTAATAAACATCTATTCTAATGATAGAGAATTTGGATATAGAAGATGTAATGATCTTGATATCAGATATACAATTATTTAAAAAGGAAGATTACATTTTAAATTTTATAAACAAAAGCTGTGTGAAAGTTTCTGCTATCATCACTCATGTCACTTGACACTATCATCATTCCTATTTCTCTGTTTATGTCTATAGCCCACAGATTTTTTATTCCATCAGCCTCTGATAGTATTGTCTTACAGGATTTACCATCTGGTGTTACTACTACAATGCAGATGTTTCCGTGAGAAGCTATATAAACAAAGCCATTCCTGTTTAATGCAATTCCAACTGGACTTTTAATATCCTGGTGCTGAAATATCCACAGAGTTTCACCAGTACTTTTATAGCAGCATACCTTGTTTTCAGAGGAAATGGTCCCATATATATTCCCTTGGAGCAGTGAAATACATTTCTCTCCTTTCATTCCATTTAAGATTGTATTATTCATGTTATTCAGATTCACTATAGTACTCTGGCTGTCAGCACTACTGATGACTAAAGTGTCACCATCACTTGCTACTCCATCACAATAATGAGAAAGTTCAATTGTTTGAATAATTTTTGTCTTTTCTGTATCTACCAGTGTTATTTGTTCGGCTAATGTAACAGCTACTGTATTATTTCTGACAAAGCAGACATCAAAGGGGTGTTCTGTGAATGTATCTACTAGTCTGATGAACATGCCATCTTTACCAAATAACAATAATTGATTTTTGCTCCCATCAAGTATTATAAATTTACCATCAGGTAATATACAACAGGCAAATATGCTCAAAGTCCTCGTCTCGTTTGGAATTGTCAGTCTTGTCATCAAGGATGGCTTTATTTGATCAATCCCACAATTCCAGGAACTGTAGGAATAAAATTCTGAGCTTGATCTTTTCTTCCTCCTTTTACTTCGAGGGTAGAAGAGGTGTTATTGACATAGATGTCTCCAAAGGATTTGACATCGTGTAAAATTGACTGAAGAGCAGATGAAATGTTAACCTCTAGATTCTGTTCAATGAAGTGGTCTTCACGTTCTAAATCTTCTAAATATTTTGCCGTTTGTGATGTAGTTTTCGCAATCTCTCTTAGACCAATATAAATCTGTAGGTGTGTTGCATATTGCCTCATTATGGTAAATTGGCTCTGCATTTGGTTTATCTAACTGGCTCGCTGTTCCATTTGCTGCACGAGAGTGGCCATGTCTAATTTCAGCTTTGAATGTTTAGACTCTAAGTCATTAAGGATATCTTGCTCTTATTTGTTTAAGTAACCATTGATCGACTTCCTCATATACCGGATTTCCTCTACGGTTTTCGTTTTTTTGGTATTGATGGTACTGATCCTGGTTTTTAGGTGTTTTATTGTTGTATCTAAGTTCTCCTTCACATCCTTCATATCGCTTTCAAAAAGTTGAACTGAGGCAGATGACTTTACTTGCTTGAGGATATCAGACAAGGGTTTAAGGTCTTGGCATTTCTGGTGTTCATCGGTGATGCACTGGACACAGCATGGACAGGCATGGAAAGAACAACAAAGTTCAAACTTCTTCTTGTGCTCTCTTCATTGACTGCTTATGTCTTGTAGGTAGCTTGTGGTAATCTTCAGCTGACATGATTTTATGGTTCTTAGACAGCCTTGGCATGCTGTGAGGTTTTTCACAGTCTTCACAAAACAAAACCTCACATTCTGTTCATCACGTGACTGCTCTTTTGGAGATTCCATCATCATGACACATTGTACAAAAATACTTGACTGATGAGGCCATTACTTTATTTTTTTTTATCTCTGAAATATATAAAAAAAAAACTTTTCAGCTGTAAATAAATTTTTTGCATACAGATACATGTATAGCCGTAAGGTATAAAAAATACAGATTACATTGTATATCATGATTATCACTGACATCACTTTATGTCTACATACTTTCATGTTGTTCTATTTGCTATACTTCTTATTTGTTAACCGTGCATTGCTTTTTTTTTACATAAATCCGGCTGTTAGCTTTTCTAGTTTTCATTTTGGTTAATCTATCATTTCTGGGCCTTTTACAGCTTTGTGATATCGGTTTGGTTCATCGTTAAGGGCCCATAGTAAATTTCCTTGGAAATTTCCTCATTTAAAACGCGCAAGTTCAAACTTGAATTTGAAAAAGTCTATCAAATATATCATTTAACGTCACTGTTCCGCTGATTTTTGCGTAATATGGAAGTTGCTGCATCGTGTTCACTCTCAAGAGTTATATATATTATGTATTATCATTAGATACAACATATATCTAAATATTAAGAATGAACACAAGTGCAGCCACTTCAATTTAAGATACAAACTGTGATGCAGATTTGTAAAAATATAAGGGACTGACACATGACTGAGAGGAGAATTATTTACAAAAGTTTTATTTTGTCGGAATGAGCAATTATTGCTAAAAGTGATACATTCTCCGATTCATTTGTATTCAGTCACGGTTAAATGTATCATGGTTTTTCTTTCTGTTTTAATGAAACACTGATTTCTTATTTATCATAAAATTTATACAGTAATTATCATTAGCAGTAGCCGGAGTTTATTAAATTATGCATTTTGAGTTATAAAATAAAAAAGCAATTGGATTATTTGAAAATTCTTACCACTAACATGTTCACAGAAAGGAATTCTCACAGGAAGTAAAATGTCTGATATCTGGGACACTTGTGTAGAATAATTTTTTTACATTGAAATACTTGTCTAACCAGTTTAATATTTTGTGTTGTGTACACTCAAATTTGACAAAACTTAAATGTATGATTAAATGTATGTATTTTTCTGTTGACAAAAGCACTTTACACATTTTCACATCGTATTTCTTTATAAAAACAAATTAAGTTAAAAGTAAAATCACAAACATACTGAACTGCGAGAAAAATTCAAAACGGAAAGTCCTTAACCAAATGGCAAAATCAAAAGCTCAAACACATCAAACGAATAAATAACAACTGTCATATTCCTGACTTGGTACAAGCATTTTCTGATTTGATGTATGCCTTTTTGTGCTTCTTCGTTACATTTGTTGTTTTTATAGTGATTAAGATGATAACATAATGTTGACTGCTGTACCCCTATTTTTGACATTTTTGGACTTTTGATTTTGCCTTTTGATTTTGGACTTTCCTTTTTGAATTTTCCTCGGAGTTCAGTATTTTTGTGTTTTTACTTTTTTCTTATGTAGACATAAAGTATTAACTTTTTCATGCTTTAAATAAATACAACACTTTTTATTGTATGAAACACTTGACAATTATTGAATTGTACTATCGGCACAGTATACGTGTAACTCTTATATCACGAGGAAGAAATTATTATATTGGATAGTTGCCAGAGTTTAATAGCTTACGAATTTTTAGATATAGCATAAATGAGCAATTGGATTATTTGAATTTTTTTTTTATTACCAAAACATGCTGACAGAAATAATTGCACAGGTTGATATCTGGAACTCTCATGTAAAAGTATTGATTAAGATTTCAATACTTGTCTCAACAGTTTAATATTTTGTTTTGTATAAAAACAAATTTGATATGTACTAATTAAATATGATATGTTATTTTTAGAAAATAAAAGCTCCAAACAAACTTTGAAGACTCGTAAGTTTTATTTCCATTAAATGAAAAAAAATAATTGGACTATTTTTATTGTATTAAACACTTAAAAATAATTGAATTGGAATTAGTTTTAGTATAAACATGTGGGATCATCATTACAAGATACATGTAGTTCTTATAGGTGACGTTAGTGTTTTAGCGTAAACACGTGGGACCATCATGACATGATATGTAGCTCTTATAGGATTTATAGGTGGAGTCAGTTTTTTGGTATATACACGTGGGGCCATCAAGACATGATATGCAGCTCTTAAATGTGAAATTAATTTTAGTATAAACATGTAGGACTATCATAACATGATACATGTAGCTCTAACAGGTGGGGTTAGTTTTAGTACATACATATGGTACCATAATGACAAGATACATGTAGCTTTTATAGAGTAAGTTTTAGTACAAACATGTTAAACTATCATGACATGATACATGAATCTCTTATATGTATGTACCTGTTTTGAGTAATAGTTCAATCTAACATTCGGAAAAGCATAAAATAACTTTGTAATTTCAATGTGCATATCATTCGACATAAAACATATAAATGTACGCCAACAGATTCGTAATTTACAATAATCAGTATAACTACAAGTTGGTCTAGAGTTAGGCGTAGATGCTTAGGTTATCGAGGAAACAGCGAGTTATCTGACAAAATGCGGTCTTTTTATGTATCTAGGTCAACGTTAGACATAACGGTATACATTGTAAAATATCGAAAACGCTGAAGGGGCTAAGTGGGCTTATAATATAATATTGATTATAAACTGATTTTCGTGTGTCGGAAGCAACTTTGAATGTCAACAACTAAAAAAACAGTAGGTTGTGGATGACCAAAAAAAGTAAAATAAAGTATTAAAATGATAAGAGGATGGAACATTTGATAGGATGAAAGGATTATACAACATCAGATATTTGGAATCCTCTGATTTTATCAAAGTAGTGTCATTAAAAGAATTTCCCCGCTTACTCCCACTTTCTGCTCATAATTTTATAACATATACTTTTATAAGCCACTTTTGAAAATCATATAAATTCCTTGTTATTTATTTTAAATTTTTTAGATAAGAGTGCCAATGTGAAATGTATGAAAAGTCTAGAGAAAATCCCGTCAAATTTTCAATGGCTGATATCTCGAAAAAAATCGGACGGACCCTTCATTTTTTTACTCTTTTAGTTCCTTTATTTATATACTGTCGTTTTATTACAGTCTATTTCAAAAAGTTTGTTACTTGGAAACGGAGTAACGAACATCCTTAAGTTGACTGCTTAGTGGCACAGAATAAAATAGAGACTGACATTCACGTAAGCTTTTTAAAAAAATATCATACTTTTCATTTGATCTTTTTAACTAATTTAAAATAGCTTGGAGGTGAATATGTGTGTATCACCCTTGATTACTAATAATAGTAAAAGTATTAATTATCTTACCTCCTATACATTTCCAGGAATATGATTGGTTAAAAGCGTCCGCGTGCAAACCGTGTATATTTGATATTAGGTCAGTAGGGAGGCGGGGTTTATCTCATACACGGTCAGTAGTGGAGTTACGTCCCTTTATATTCCATATTAGGTAAGAAGGGGGCGGGGCTTATTTCATACACGGTTAGTAATGGTGTTATGTCCCTTTATAAAAACAAAACGGTACTGAGAAAAAAAGTTAAAAGTTCCAACAGACGAAGAAATTGATGATTAAGATTGAAATAAATTTATAAAACACATTTAAACCTTACAAGTCGTTATTGTTGGCATCTGTTTTTGTACGATCAATGGAAATATTTTCTTAATGCTAACAGTATTGAAGACTTGCTCATTTTGAGAATCACTAGTCTTAATTTCACACGTTAAGATAGTCGGTAAGATAAATTCGTTACATAGTGTGCTAGTGACGTAATACGGTATATATGGGGTCAGTAAATTCCATATGGGGATTCGAGCTTCGCTCTCACCCCATATGGAATTTACTGACCCCATATATACCGTATTAGGTCACTAGCACACTATGTAACTAATAATACACCTTTCCAATAATTTATATTAGTTTTGTAATATGACTTATGAAATTCTTTATTAATATTGTTGTAATTTTTGTAAAATACATCAAATGACATAAATACTAACCTGATCTAACGTATGGCCATTGTTATATTATTGTTCGTTTCTGTGTGTGTTACATTTTAACGTTGCGTCGTTTGTTTTCTCTTATTTTTGAGTGTAAATTCACATTGCGATAAGTTGTGTCACGGTACTTGTCTATCCCAAATTTATGTATTTGGTTTTGATGTTATATTTGTTATTCTCGTGGGATTTTGTCTGATGCTTGGTCCGTTTCTGTGTGTTTTACATTTTAGTGTTGTGTTGTGTCTTATATTTAATGCGTTTCCCTCGGTTTTAGTTTGTTACCCCGATTTTGTTTTTTTTGTCCATGGATTTATGAGTTTTGAACAGCGGTATACTACTGTTGCCTTTAATTCAACAGTATCAATTTTTTTAGAAATTTACCTGTGACAGTGCATGGGTCTGTTGTGCTGTATGCTGTCCTATGTCGTTTTAATTGGGTGGTTAGCATACCGAAATGCACTATTGTATTGTTTATTTGTGTATTTCTCTATCCTGAATGTTCTTGAATATACAAGTACTGTATTCCTGTTGTGTAATGTTGTCATTTAAAAGTTAAATTTAACATTGCAATAAAAGTGTGAGGTTTGGCTAGCCACAATACCAGGTTCAACCTACCATTTTTTCATAAAATATCCTGTACCAAGTCAGGAAAATGGCAGTCGTTATTTTGTATTTCGTTTGTGTGTGTGTGTTGCATTGTCGTTAGTTTTTTGTTGCACTTCAGTGTTGCTGTTGTTTCGTCGTTTCCTTTTTATGATTGATGTTTTTCCCTCGGTTTTAGTTTTTAACATGGAATTGTTTTCTCTAAATCGATTTTTGACTTTCGAACAGCGGTATACTACGGTTGCTTTTAAATTTTCTATCATCTAGACTGATCCATCCATCACAAAATTCGAGGACGTCAAGTGCGGTGCCAAAGTGCGAGTCAAAAATATATTCAACATCCAGGGTAAAATACAATGACATTTTGAATTACATGTTGCAGTAACATAATTTATGTCAGCAAACTCTTTACATGTATCAAAATAACAATTATGTCAAATGAGTTCAAGCATAATCTTGGTTTAATTAGGATTTTCACCGAAGGAAAACATTGTAAATGTGTGATATGTACATCGTTTAACAGTAACAAGAGCACTCATATAAAGTTAACTAGGCACATGAATAGCAGTTTGTTAAGGGCCTCTCCGATAACCGTTTGACGCGTACTCCATTTCTGATTCATGGTTATCTTCAATTCTTTTATTTCAGTGAAGTTGTCGGTTTTGGAAACGATCAGATAAACGTGTTCTGATGTGTAGTATCGTCCTTCCCGATAACCAAAGGACATTGATTGGTTTTACTTCTTGATGGTTACCTCTTCTTGACCAAAGACCAAGATGTCCTACCAAATCGTATGTCACTTGTCGAACATTAATACATTTTTGTAGTCAATAGTTAATTATATGAAAAAAAGCCTATCAAAACTTATCATCGAGCTTTACAAACCCCATCGAAAACACAGCTTTCGGTCACATAAGTGAAAGTTCAAAAGGAGATTCCAGTTCATTACAATTTTGTACCCTTCAAACATTTGAATTCACTAAAACATTTGTGCCAATTAATTCCGATTTTCAAGACACAATACTACCTTCCCTTAGTATAGTAGGTCAGATATTGGTCAGCATATTCTGCAATGTCTCCATTTGGGGCGTGAGTGTGTTCGTCATTGTGTGTATTCACTTATATTTTAAGCCATATTTCTCTAGTGTTGAATTTTTTTGTTTGTTATCCCTATTCTTTATATTTAAGCACTTCATTATTCCCTATGTTTTATATTATAATATATTGATTGTGTCCTCTATTCATTAAATTTTGTGGCTTAAATTTTTCACTTTTTACCAATTATTTTCTATTCAGTAAAACCTTCTTTACCCTTCTACGTCATCTGAAAAGTCTACTTAACTTGGTTCAAAATAAACTAATTGGTTTAAAACCAAAAAAGAAAAGAGCCCATTGATTCATGTTGATCAGGTTTATCGGTAGATCAACTTTAAGGAGGCTCGAGGGTACCAAAAAAATTCAGCAAAAATTGAAACATATTTTTTTTTCATTATCAATCTTATTTATTACACTTTTAATTGTTACTTTGTGATATGGTACAAAAACCAACCAAAAAATTCAATTCGTGTTGGCCTCAGATTACTTTTTAAATGTTTATGTCAATGAAAAAGCTCCAACTTATCTCCCTTTGGTGAAAAAAATGCCCTTTTTTTGCCTTGAAATTGAAATAACTTTTTTAACTCATCGGTGACCTAAATTTTTTATTATTTATTTCAAATAAACTGTACTTAAACTAAACTATTGTAAAATGTAAGCGATTTCTGTATTTAAATTAATTTTTTTCCACACAAGACAGATTGTGAGCTTAAATGAACGGTGACCACATATTTTTATTTTATTATTCTAGTAAGTATAAGATAAGGTTTATGTATAGAAAGAAATAGCGAAATCCTATATTTAAAAAAAAAATGATTTATACCCGTGAGCCCCCTTAATGAGTAAGATGTGATGATCTTGATATTAGATTATTTTATAAAAAAAATTAATTCAACTTTAAATTTTATAAACGCGAGCTGTGCAAAAGTGACTGAAAATACTACCATTATTAATATCACTAACCACTATCATCATTCCTGTTTCTCTGTTTATGTCTATTCTACGAGAACTTTTGATTCCATCAGCCTTTGATAGTATGGTCTTACAGGTTTTACCATCTGGAGATGCTACCACAATACTGTTGTTTCCTTGAGAAACTACATACACGAAGCCATTCATGTCTAATGTAATTCCTTCCATTTCGATAATGTCCCGGAGCTGAAATGTCCACAGCGTTTCCCCAGTACTACTAAAGCAGATGACTTTGTTTTGATAGGGACGGGTGCCATAGATATTCCCTTGGAACAGTGACATATGAAACACTCCTTCCATGCCTGCTAATATTGTATAAGACAAGTCATTCAGATTCACTCTTGTACTCTGTTTGACCTTACTACTGATGACCAAAGTTTCACCATCACTAACTACTCCATAACATTGATGAGAAAGTGTGACTGTTTGAATAACTTTATTCTTTTCTATATCCACCAGTTTTGTCTGTTTGACTGATCCTAATGTCACAGCTACTGTATTATCTCTGATAAAGCAGACATCATATGGATCTTGTTTGAATGTAACTACTTTTCTGATGAAGTTGCCATCATAACTGAACAACAATAGGTGTTTGTTGTCAATTATTATAAGATTACCATCAGGTAATATACGACAGGCAGTTACCCTTATCATTGTCATATCTTTTTACATAGTCAGTCCTGTCAACAAGGACGGCTTTATTTGTTCAATATTAGTAAATTTTCTCAATTAAATTCTGGGCTTGGTCTCTTCTTCCAGTCTTTATTTGCAGGGAAGAAGAGGTGGTGTTAATATCGATTTCTCCAAAGGATTTGACATCGTGTAAAACTGATTGAAGAGCAGGTGAAATGTTAACCTCTAGATTCTTTTCGATGAAGTGGTCTCCACGTTCTTAATCTTCTAAATATTTTGCCGCTTGTGATGCAGTTTTCTAAATTTCTCTTAGACCAATGTACATCGGTAGCTCTGTTGCATATTGAGTTATTATGGCAAACTAGCTCTGTAGTTTGTTTATCTGGAAACACGATTAAGTATGTCTTGCTCTAATTTGTTAAAGTAATCACTGATCGATTTCCTCATATATCGGATTTCCTCAACGGCTTTTGTTTTCTGAGTATTGATGGTACTGATCCTAGTTTTCAAGTATTTTATGGCTGTATCAGAGTTTTGCTTCACATCTTTTAAATCGTTTTCAAAAATTCTGAGGCAGATGATTTTACTTTCTTTAGGATATAAGACAAGGGTTTGAGGTCTTGGCATTTCTTATGTTTATCGGTGATGCACTGGACACAGTATAGACAGGCATCGAAAGAACAATACAATTCAAATTTCTTCTTGTGGTCTTTCACTGACTGCTTATTTCTTTGATGAATGCAGGTAACTTATGACAGTTTTTAGATGACAGGGTTTTATGGTTCTTAAACTGTCTTGACTTACTGTGAGGTTTTTCGCAGTCTTCACAAAACAAAACCTCACATTCTGTGCACCAGGTGACTGCTCTATTGGCGATTCCATTATCATGGCAAATTGTACAAAGGTGCTTGACTGATGAGGCCATTACTTTTTTCTTTATCTCTGCAATTTCTGAAAAAGTTTTCTTACATACACATTTGCAGCTATACATGCACTAATTTTCATAAAAATATGTCTGTAAGATGTATAGATACAGAAAGTATCAAGCTAAAAAATATTACTGTAATACATTTGATTATCGCTATTATCTGTATTTTCCTTTATCTTTCTTTGTGATAATTTTCATATCACTCGAGTAGAGTGAGACTGAAAATTATCGCTAGTTTCTAAGGTCCGTAGCAAAGGCGTATTAATCCATATCCACACGCCAGGGTGTCAGCCAATCAGAAAAGTTTAGCCGGAACTATTAAAAAAAAACGTTATTAGATGACTTCGCTGAAATGTCAACTGACATTTACATGTACAATATTAGGTAAATGTCATGAAAATATGAACTGTTTTGTATGAGGCTGAGAAACTGTGGGAGGACGAGGTTTTACCGAGCCCTTTCACCAGTTTTGTGCCGAGTACAAAAAAGTTTATATTTTTATGACATTGACCTTACATTGTTTTATACTGCAACTCAAATTAATAAATTTATAGCCTTTAAAATGTCTAATTTATCTTAATCCCTTATTGGACCCCTGATTGTAGAGAAAGTGTTCCATGTTGACATTATACGAAATAAAGCTATGTTTTTATATTTGGGAAAAAACACAGCTATAGTTGCAGCATAAAAAATAATTTCTCTTGAGACGTTGAAATATTTTACCGTGAATTTAATAATTACTTAATTTTTAGTTAATGAAAGTAATCAAATCATGTTTCTAACAAATAAAAATGTCAATTCTACATAAATCTACTACAAATGATTGTAGGTCTGTCTGCATTTCTTCTGCATACATGTATATTTCTTCGTGTGCTTTGGAAATAAGTCCCTCTATGCTCAGTCATTGACACAAGGACTGAATTAAATTGAACTGAAGGAAATTATTAGACTCGGTGTTTGACCTAGATACAACGCTTCATATCATAGAAAACTTTGAATATCAGGAAAATTTATGTACACAACAATTTGGAAAATTTTCACTTGACGTTCCAAATGTCAATTACTGGACATTTAGTAAGAATCAAACTACTGAAACTGAAAAACAAGAAGTCACAAAATACTGATCAAACATCCAATTTACCACCTAACATTGACTTTAAAACGGCGAAAATGGTGTTCGCCTTAATTGAACACGCCGGATGATCAGTTGAAACAACTGTTTTCAAATGAATGAGAAAGCTGTGTGGTTATATTTATATCAAATAAGCCTGCGCAAAAAAATACTACCAAAAAAAGAAAACGCATTATCATCGTATAAGATATGTTTTGCTGGAATTTGTATTAATTAATATTAGAAAATAAACATACCAGCGAAACAGGTATCTTTGCAAAGTTTTAACATTGTTGAATTATATTTCAGCAAGTCCATTTGTCTCTGCAATTGCCTATGAAAATGTTACAGCTGTCCACAAGAGAATTAATGACACATGAGAGTAAAATACTAAATGGGTCAGTGTATGGCTACAACAATGAGTCAAAACCTTTGCCGCATAGTCAGCTTAAAAAGAACCCGAAATGACAAATAAAAAACAATTTAAACGAGATAACTAAAGGCTCGGTTTATGCAAAATGTTATTTTACACGTCACAGTTTGTATTTATCTTAGTTAAAGGGGAATCTCATTTTATAAGTCGATAATATTTGTTATTATCATTGACAAATCTCATTACTTATTCATGCATTCATAATGATTTTTTCATGGTCCACTGATTTTAGCCATTTCGCTAGATTACATGAGACAGTTTTTTTTTATTATCTCAGCTTAAAGGATCTTAATAAGGCAGTTCAATTATATTTGCTTTGGCGTAAACGCCTCTCATTTCATATGCTTGTTTTATTTTAGTGAAGATGGTGTTGTCAGCTCTCTCATCATAGTTAACTGATATTGAAACAGTTTGATCTAGTTCAGTTGTAAGGGAACAACTTATGATAAGTCAGTTATTTTTTGGTATAAGCATTGGTATTTCTTATAATCACGGAGATGTTACTATAAGCAATAGGTCAAATATCTTTGATGTATAGAATAAGTGTAAGGAGTACACTTCTTTCTTTGGCAAGCTGTATATAACAAAACGGTTTAAAATATTTTTAACCTCCATTCTCTTTAAATTTGTACTTTATTTCGCCCTTTTTAATTTCTTTTGATACACAAACTCATCATAGAAACCAAAATACAATTGTGTATTTTGTGTACAGAACTGTCTATAAAGTTTTTTTTAATGTATTCATTTATTAATATAGTTATTATTCAGGAATTCAATTGTTACCCCTCTATGCATCATTTGAAATCAGCTTGGGTTTAGCTATTTTTTTTATGTGCCCACTTGTCATGCGTGAAGCTCACGGTTTGAAATTCAAACCATAATATTTGTTTGGTTCTAATGGTGGTAAATGCTTAGATGCTTCCAACGCATACTATTTGAATTTCAATAGTTACTTTGTTCTCAATGAATACGTTATGCTATTAGGAACAACACTAGGCTGTTGGATTGACAGCAAACCGGAATTTTCCAAGGAAAATATATTTGCAAACACGTATTTTAATCAGAAATGTTTAATAATAAAGATGTCACAATCTTGATATCAGATTATCTTTTATCACAAAAATAAAACTAAAGTTTATAAACAAAAGCTGTCTTATGGTTTTTTCTGTCTGCACTTATATCACTAGACACTATCATTATCCCTGCTTCCTTGTTTATGTCTATACTATAAGGAATTTCGATTCCATCAGCCTCTGATAGTATGGTCTTACAGGTTTTACCATCTGATGAAACTTCCACGATACTGCTGTTTCCAATAGAAGCTATATAAACACAGCCATTCTTGTCTAATGCAATTCCTACTGGTCTGTTAATGTCCTGGTGCTGGAATATCCACAGTGGTTCACCAGTACTGTTAAAGCAGCATACTTTGTTTTTAAACAAAATGGTACCATATATATTTCCTTGGAATAATGCAATAAAGCCCACTCCTTCCATTCCTTCTAAGGCTGTATGAGACATATCATTCAGATTTACTCTAGTACACCGCCTTTGTCTACTACTGATGACCAAAGTTTCACCATCACTTGCTGCACCATGACAACTATGAGAAAATTTGATGGTTTGAATAATTTTATTCTTTTCTATATCCACCAGTGTTGTATGTTTGGCTAATCCTAATGTAACAGCTACTGTATTATTTCTGGTAAAGCAGGCATCATATGGACTTTCTGAGAATATTACTACTATTCTGATGACGATGCCATCATTGCTGAACAACAGTAGTTGTCTTTTGTTATTGTCAAGTATTAATAATTTACCATCAGGTAATATACGACATGCACCTACACCTAAAGACCTCATATCTTTAGGAGTTTTCAGTCTTTTCAACAAAAATGGCTTTATTTTCTCAATTCCAGGAACGTGTACAATCAAATTCTGGGCTTGATCTTTTCTGCCAGCCTTTATTTGGAGGGTAGAAGAGGTGGTGTTTATATCGATATCTCCAAAGGATTTGACATCGTGTAAAATTGATTGAAGAGAAGATGAAATGTTAACCTCCAAATTCTTTTCAGAGAAGTAGTCTTCACTTTCTAAATCTTCTATATATTTTGTCGTTTCTGATGTAGTTTTTTCAATTTCTCGTAGACCAATGTACATCTGTAGCTCTGTTGCATATTGCGTGATTATGGTAAACTGGCTCTGCATTTTATTTATCTGACTAGCTCGCTGATCCATTTGCTGCAGGAGAGTGGACATGTCTGATTTCAGCTTTGAATGTTTAGACTCTAAGTCATTAAGTATGTCTTGCTCTAATTTGTTTAAGTAATCATTGAGCGACTTCCTTATATATAGGATTTCCTCAACGACTTTTGTTTTCTGATTATCGATTGTACTGATCCTGGTTTTAATGTATGTTATGGCTGTATCTAAGTTGTCCTTCACAACCTTCAAATCTTTTTCAAAAAGTTGAACTGAGGCAGATGACTTTACGTGCTTTAGGATATCAGACAAGGGTTTGAGGTCTTGACATTTCTGGTGTTCAGTGATGCACTGGACACAGCATGGACAGGCATGGAAAGAACAATAAAGTTCAAACTTCTTCTTGTGGTCTTTGCACTGACTGCTTATTTCTTGCATGAATGTAGGTAAGTTGTGGTAATCTTCAGCTGTCATGATTTTATGGTTCTTAGACAGTCTCGACTTGCTATGAGGTTTTTCGCAGTCTTCACAAAACAAAACCTCACATTCTGTGCACCAGGTGACAGCTCTGTTGGAGATTCCATCATCATGACAAATTGTACAAAAGTGCTTGACTGATGAGGCCATTACATTATTTCTTTATATCTGAAATATATGGAAAAACTCTAAAACTCTAAAATGAAACCCTAAAGCTATACATAAAATAGCTTGTATACAAATATTATATGTTATACTATGATGATAAAAGGATGAATTTCAACCCGATATGCAATGATAATTCACAATTATTCGGAACATGTGAATATGAAAAATAATAAACAACGTTCTACGCCTTTAACTGTTGACATTCTGATAAACCAGATGTCTCTCTCACTCTCTCATTTTAATAAGCGGAGGGTTTTGTACCCGTTTCATTTTGAAGCGCTAAACATTTTGTATGTGCTCATCCCAAGTCAGAAGCCTGTTATTCATTGGTTGTCGTTTTTTGCTGTGTGTCATATCTGTATGAAGTTCATTTCTTTTACATAAATCAGGCCGTAAGTTTTCTCGTTTGAATTATTTGAAATTTGTTATTGCCAGGCCTTTTCAAGTTATGTGGTATGATAATTGTTCAAGCCCGTACCGTGACCTAGAGGTGTTAACTTTTTAGTTCTATATTCAAACTGAACAAAGAAAGACAACTCTGAGGGGTCTGTGCAGTAAATACATTTGCACCCTTTTTTCTATACAATTTATTTTTATCAGATTACATTAAAACCTAAATATTGACTATAATTATTTTCTGTAACATTGTGCTTACACTATGTTTTGAACGCATTCAAAATTATCAATTTGTCTTTAAGTAATTAAAGGCCGAAAAATTCATTTATAGTGTACAGAAGGAATAAGATATACTGGTTTAAGCAAGTAAACATTATTATCACTAAATACATAATTAATAGTTGAGTTCGGTATATTTCCAAAGAACACAAATTTGATTGCACGGTTGTTGAAATTGCAAATTTTTCTACATTTTGAGACATATATATATCTAGCCTTTCAAAATGTTGTACAATTAGTACCCATTGGGAAACCGACTGTTTCATTTTAATATAAAATCCCCAAATATTTCAAACTAATACAAAGCTGTTTAAAGAATAGGAATAGTTTGACTTATAAAGAAACCCATGTATGGTTATCTCGAGACAAAATACTGTTTCAGTGTTAGTGACCTCTGACAAAGTAAGTCGCTGTTTGTAAGCTGAAATTCATGAATCGGGTTTAGACTTGTTTAATTAATCAGTTAAATGCTGTAAGTGCTAATAAAGTTTACGTATCTTAATCAATGAGTTTCGCGCGTACATCTTCACATGATACGTATGTCATTACCAAGATTGACCTAACACATATATTCCTGTTGTATGAATATGATGACGAACATACGTCATCGCAACGACCTGCATAGAAACAAAATAGCCAATACACAAGCTTTACAGCAAGTGAGCGTCATGGATTGACCGACACAAACCGATTTATCAACTCACGAGAGACGAGGTTTACGATGCCTTATACTTTTAAGTATCAATACAATTGTCTGATCTGAAAGATAAGGTGGCATCATTGTAAGCCTGGTATATTATTGCGGTTTTCAATTACGTAAGTACTTCTTCTATTGCATGTGTGCTGCAGATATTTGATCAGAAAAACAAAAGAGACTAAGTGAATATTATTTACACAATGTGTACCTTGAGCAATAATTGCCCAAAGATGGTGAATTATCCGATTCATTTGTTTTCAGTCACGATGACATTTATCATGTTTCTACTTTCTTTTTTAATGAAACATTGATTTCTTATTTTATCATTAATGTAAAGGCCATAGTCAGTCACCAGAGTTTAGTAAATTATGAAAGTTGGGGTTTACAATAAATAAGCAGTTTGATTATTAGAAAATTCTTACCATGCACATATTGACAGTCGGATAGGAATTTGGACAGGGAGGTAATGTATCCAATATCTGGGACACTTGAATCAACAGTTATATATTTGATTTGTGTACACACAGATTAGATATGACCTAAATTTATTGTTTAAAAATGTGTAATTTTCAGTAGATATTAACAAGCAAATTAGATTTACATTGAATTGTACATTATAAAAATTCTAAGTGGACATTTTATCACTTAAAATATGTATTTGCATTTGATCATTTTAAGTATAAATATGTGGTACATGATACATGTAGCTCCTATAGGTGAATGAAGAAATTATTCTTTTAAAGTTAAATTAATAATTTTAGTTAAACATGTTTGGGGCTAGAACATGTGGATATAGAAATGTAGCTTTTGCTTTTAAGACGAGATTAGCAAAAAAACATGCAAGTATTCCCTAAACAGCATGAGTTCCATGGAAATACCAGCATAAACACTGACAGACATAAGTTTGAAGGTCCACGTACTGGAGGTGAAGTTCAATACTGATACATCCTTGGACTTTTCTGTTTTCTAAGGCATAAAGAGTAGGAAATGAAATTTTGTAGACAAACAAGGGAAAAACTTTGCAAACACTGGAAAAAGCAGGATGTTGAAGGGGAGTGTAAAAACAGTACTCAATATCTATCTTATTAAAAGTATGACAAGGTCTAAAGTGTTAGTAAAATAAACTTTAACTCAAATATCTGCGCTTTGTTCCTTATAAAACGAATAAAACCTGGGAATCTAAACATATATCTATATGCAGTTTTCTTTGAATAACCCATATGTTACTATCAGTCCATTAGAGCTTACAATTAGAGCTTTGTCTGTTTTTATTGCTTGAAATAGATCATAGAATGAAAAAAGTAATGCTCAAGTCAATTTAGCAAGTTTGGTTATGTTATAGGTGTAACACCACTAATTTGGACACGGCCAGAAATCACATACCAGAAAGTAGTACATATTTAACACAAAATAGTTCTACGCATGAGTGTAACTTTCAAAATATGTAGTATATTTAGGTATTTTTGGTAACAAATGAAAGGTGAAGGACTGGTGATCATTGTAGAACACTTTTGAACTTTTAATTTTGAGTATTAAAATAGTTGCACCAAATTTTAAAAAGAGGGTATTTTTGTCTGTTTGTCAGATCTGAAGTACCATATTTTGGTACATCCGAAGTTCCGGGAACCAGTTCTGTCTTTTATGATATTAAAGATATGTTGATTTTTTCAGTACAAGACACTGTAAAGTGTTGCTTTGACATGTAATGATTGCCACTTTATTTGAACTTAATACATGAAACGGAGGAGACCATGTATTAATGCAGTACTTCCTTGTAAAAGAATTAGGAATAAATGAGCACTCAGGTTATCCCACATACAAAGACATATCATTTGACAAGGACCAGATTTTAGTAAATCATAAGTCCTTCATGGCTTTAATGAACATTAAATTGAACCACAGGGACTCGGTTAGCAGATTAAAATTTTGTAAATCAATGTTTTTAATTTATTTTTTATTATTTCCTGTCTATTTGCATTACTATATTAACGTATTTAACGTTGCCTTCACTATTTCTTTGTTTTCTGGCAATGTGCAGTTTACTATCCATTTCCATATACTGAAAAAAACTAAAGGGATCTAAGTCGCCATCTTGAATTGCCTTCCCTACTTTAGATAAAAAATAATTAAAAATATTAATAAATTACTATATACCTTACAACAGCCGTCATTTTCTTCCGAAATTATTCTTCTATCACATGCATATTTTGATTTGTGGATTAACAGAACCCTTACGCAGTTCAGTTGCATTCGTGACAGAATATTCAAATTTCCCGGCGAAAGCAACGTATCATTCGGAAACTTCCAGGTTGATGCGTTTACTACAACGATAAATCCTTATAAACAGACGAGTGCTGTCCCCTGATTTATTATTACATATCGAGGGCAAAATTATTAACCATGTTAACGAATAGAACCTTTCTTCAAACGGGGTGACATAAATCATTGACTTTTTCGTAGACACATCAATAAAATGAAGAAGTTACTTAAAATATTGACATGTTCAATGGGATTTATAAGGTTTACTAACAGTACCAGGACATAAAAAAGGGGGAGGGCCGGTTGGTAGGTCAACTTGGAGTAATACTTTGAAAAAGTATATTAATGCATGTATGATAAGTTAATGTATGAAGTTCAATCAGTAGGCCCCTTTTCCATATACATTCATACTCCTCTGATTATATAAGTGTTGTACTGCATAATTTAAATCCATGATTTGAAAAATATCGGGACGATGTCAGAAGATCTCAGAAATACAACCCGATAGTTTGGGACAATCATTTGATATTTTCAATGGGCGGAAGGATAGGATGATAATCTGATATTGAAACAATACATGCACTAACTGTTCAAAGACATTTTTGTTTGATATTTAATTTATATGAAGGATATCTTGGTGTGGCGTAGGTATGAAGTTAGGGGACAGCACTCGTCTGTTTATAAGGATTTATCGTTGTAGGAAACGCATCAACCCGGAAGTTTCCGAATGATACGTTGCTTTCGCCGGGAAATTTGAATATTCTGACACGAATGCAACTTAAACTGCGTAAGGGTTTTGTTAATCCACAAATCAAAATATGCATGTGATAGAAAAATAATTTCGGAAGAAAATGACGGCTGTTGTAAGGTATATAGTAATTTATTAATATTTTTAATTATTTTTTATCTAAAGTAGGGAAGGCAATTCAAGATGGCGACTTAGATCCCTTTAGATTTTTTCAGTATATGGATATGGATAGTAAACTGCACATTGCCAGAAAACAAAGAAATAGTGAAGGCAACGTTAAATACGTTAATATAGTAATGCAAATAGACAGGAAATAATAAAAAATAAATTAAAAACATTGATTTACAAAATTTTAATCTGCTAACCGAGTCCCTGTGAATTGAACACCAAATCAGATGACTTACCTTGTGTGTATTGGATACCTAAACTTCAAAAAAATCCGTACAAACAACGGTCCTATCTTATCTTCATGTTCCACTAAAAAAATATCCATTAAATTGACTAAAATTATGTTCGCAGCGAAAGAGGGTCTTCAGAAATACTGTGAAACTGTTTACTGGCGTAGTGGTATTAACCATATGTGGATTCTAAAAAAATCTAAAGAACTTCTAGATAATTTTAAATCTCGGTCTTTTTCTGAAATTAGTTCTATTAAAATTTTTGATTTTCCAACCATGTATACCACCATTCCCCATGTAAAATTGAAAAATCGCCTGAAAGAAATAATCCACAATGCCTTTCAACATACAAATTGTAGCTTACGCTATAAATTTATTACTTTGAGATATATGGAGGCATATTTTGTTAATAGTGAAAAACAAAAGGGTTAAACATGCTACACAGAAGAACAAGATATCTGTATGCTGAGTTTCTTTTTCATATTTGTTGAATTTGGAGATTGACTTTTTCAACAAATTGTCGGCATTCCTATGGGAACGAACTGTGCGCCTCTCCTTGTCGACCTCTTATTATTTTCATATGAATCGGAATTCCTTCAGACACTTGTCGAAAAGAAGATCAAAGTAGCCAGGTTATTTAATTTCACTTTCAGATACATTGATGATGTTCTTTTCATACACAATCTAAAATTTTCTGATTGGATTCCATTAACATGTCCCCCAGAACTAGAAATTAAAGAAACAACAGACACGGCTTCTTCTGTCTCATTTTTAGACTTATATCTCGAACTTGACATACACAGTCATCTCAGTACCAGAATCTATGACAAACGAGACGATTTCAATTTTGAAATTACATGTATAAATTCCCCCCTCCTTAGTAGCAATATACCAACTTGACCTGAATATGGGATATACATTTCCCAACTTTTTCTATATCCAAGAGCTTGCAGCTCCTACTAAGACTTTGTAAAACGTCACAAGTGTTTGAGCAGAAAGTTAATGAACCACGGTTATGTCAAAGAAAGTCTAGTCCTTTTTCTAAAAAAAGTTCATCGGAAGGTACCAAGACCTTGTTGATAAATATTTCTTAGCAACTTCACAAATAATACATGATGATATTGTTGCAAATATTCTGCGTACTGACGTTGTTTATTATCTCAACAACGTGTTATATTGTTCTTTCATTTAACTTTGTTCAATTATTAATATTACTTTTACTGTTTGGATTGTTTTCTGTAATATCCATTTGACGTGGCTCGGTACTTTTACATCCTGTCAATGTATTTGTATTATCTTTCAGTTTTGCTGGTGTGTTTTATGTATGCGACTTTTTGTGTTTCTTTGGTTCTTATAACGTGACTCTGTACTTTTAAAGATCCCGACATTATGATATGGTTCTATTATATGTCATTATGTTATACTTCTATTATAAATTAGAAAATACGTTGAACGACAAATGACAATTTGTTTTTTATCGCGTAGTGGTATTACCTATTTGTGGATTCTTAGAATTTCTATAACTTCTAGACAATTCTAAATCTCAGTCTATTTCTGAAATTAATTATAAAATACTTTCGATTTTTTAACCCTGTATGGCAACATTTCCCATGTGAAATAATAAAATTGTTTTGTATAAACATTGAACGACTCAATTTTTTTCTATGTGACGTATAAAGGAGTAGGTCCGGTAAGGGCCGATTTCGGCCTCGATTTTCAAGTTCCTCTAACAAAAGATTTTAGACACCTTTTAAACACTAAAGTGTCTATTTCAATTGATTCAATTAGTTGATGTGAAAGATTTTAACTGATTAAGTAATTAAAAACACTCCGATTCAAGCTTATATATGAAAAATCTATCAAATATGACAAAAAATCGTCACTTTTCAGATGGTTTTTGTCAAAAATGAAAGTGGCCGCATCCGTCCGTGTTCATCCTCAACCTTTAGATATATTAGGTATTATCATCAAATACAACTTACATTTCCATATTATGAATGAACACAAATGCGGCCACTTTCATTTAAGACGGAAATCGTCTAAAATTTAACAAAAATGCTAAAATTTCAAAGATTTCAGTAATTTAGCATGACTTAATGATGCTAGTACCCGATATATGTAAAAAAGAAGATGTAGTATGATTGCCAATGAGACAACTATCCACACAAGACCAAAATGACACAGACATTAACAACTATAGGTCATCGTACGGCCTTTAACAATGAGCAAAGCCCATACTGCACAGTCAGCTATAAAAGGCCCCGATAAGACAATGTAAAACAATTCAAACGAGAAAGCTAACGGCCTTATTTATGTAAAAAAATAAGAAGAAAAAATGTGTGCATTGGATTGTCAAAAACAGTCCATAGTTATGTAGCAGATGCATTCTACTTTTCAATAAATATCTTTACGATTACATGTTCACAATTTTCTAAAACTGCTATATTTTTGGGCCAAAAAGAGGTCTTACTGAACCTACTCCTTTTCTGACGTCAGGCACGAGAAGCAATGTTTGAGAGATGCTTTTGACCTTTTTGGTAAAATTGTTTCTTTTTAATTTTGCGACACAGTGATGACTGCTATACCTTTATTTTGACTATTTCATTTATTATGTCAGTTTTGTCAGGAATATGACAGTTCTTGTCCATTCGTTTTTGATGTGTTTTGTCATTTGATTTTGCCATGTGATTATGGACTTTCCGATTGGATTTTCCAATGAGTTCAGTATTTTTGTGATTTTCCTTTTTGTTCACGAATTGTTGTAAATATAACGAAATTCAATGAGTCTGTCGTACAAGTGAGAGTTTGAGCGCAATAAAACCAGGTTCAATTCACCATTTTCTACATTTGAAAAAGCATGTAACAAGTCAGGAATATGACAGTTGTTGTCCAATCGTTTTTTACGTGTTTTGTTTAATTGAATTTGCCATTGAATTTTTTTTGAATTTTGTTTTGTGATTTAACTTTTTATGTTACATAGTTTTCTCCGTCATATATCAATTGTACAGTTGGGTGCAGACCAATCATTACCTGTAGACGTGCGAAAAAAGTTAACGCGGCGTTTACTCGCGGGCACTTCATGTAAACGGATCGTTTACTCGGCGTTAACTTAAAAAAACAGTGCACATAAAAAGTAAACGGCTGTTTACTTTCGCGCGCGTTAACTTCTGCGTATACGCGAGAGTAAACGGCCGTTTACTTTATTTGCAAAAGGTAAACAGACGTTCACTTCTTGAATTAAACGCACGTCTACCTATCACGTGATCATCTGGGTATATTGCAGTAAAAACACGACATTATCATTTAAAAAAAATATAATATCTCGTATTGTATGTGTCATTTCTTCTGCAAATTCAAGTAAATTCACTTTCCATAATTGGAACAATTGCTCAAATCACTCGCATCTTTGTTCAAAATTTACATTCTACTCGGTGGAACTTTGTTTTCATTGACGAACACCGGGTATATCCAAAAACCGAGACAGATGAACACACCCAATTAAATAATCTAAATAAAATTGTTTTATTACATTTTTATTAAATAAAACTTCCTGATTTTGTTGATATAAATGTACCACTACGGAAGTTTATCTTCAAAATGGTGTGATGTACAATATTTTACCTTTAAAATTAGGCTAGGATATCTATCGTGACATGAGGTTTTTGTTTTTGCATAGTTGTATCTCTAATATGTTGAAATTTATCAACTGCAATAAAAAATAATAGTTAATCCATCTCAAACTGATAAGTTGTATAATATTTGACCCTTCATTTTTAAATTTAACAGTAGAATTTATATCGTCACTTAAAA
Organism: Mytilus edulis; assembly: GCF_963676685.1. Taxonomy (NCBI): domain Eukaryota; kingdom Metazoa; phylum Mollusca; class Bivalvia; order Mytilida; family Mytilidae; genus Mytilus; species Mytilus edulis. The sequence continues at coordinate 10,156,046 of NC_092354.1, forward strand.
AGGAAACTGAAATTTGTTTAATTTGTTTAATTTAATCATCCGCCACAAAAAAAACCCCAACATTTTCTGTCTAAAATTGGTCTGATGTATAAAATTTCGCCATCAATCGTTCAATATGAAAGTAAAATTCTGTGGTCACTTATGTAATAAGCTGAAATTCTCATAATATGTTGAAATTTATCAACCGTCATAAAAAAATAATACATTATCTGTCTAAAACTGATGTGTTGTATATAATATGACCCTGAATCTATTTTAAGAGTAGAATTTGTATCGTCACTAATAAAGTTAGCTGAAATTCCTTTAAGTTGTTTAATTTTATCATCCGCCACACAAAATTAATACATTTTCTGTCTAAAACTGGTCTGATGTATAATATTTGACCATCAATGTTTCAATATATCTTTATTTGTCATATAAGTAACATTATACTTGTGACTCATAATATGTTGAAATTTATCAACCGTCATAAAAAAATAATACATTATCTGTCTAAAACTGATGTGTTGTATATAATATGACCCTGAATCTATTTTAAGAGTAGAATTTGTATCGTCACTAATAAAGTTAGCTGAAATTCCTTTAAGTTGTTTAATTTTATCATCCGCCACACAAAATTAATACATTTTCTGTCTAAAACTGGTCTGATGTATAATATTTGACCATCAATGTTTCAATATATCTTTATTTGTCATATAAGTAACATTATACTTGTGACATAAACAAAAGTAACAACAACAATAAAACAACCGAGTTGAACACACACATATCTATATATATACAAGTAAAACTAACTAAGAGTCCCCTGTCCTCAGCTCTAAAGACTGTTTTATAAAGGAACCTGTTTTTTTTCACTAGGTTTATATTAGAAGGATTGATATAAGAGTAAAAATTCTTTGGTCGCTGATGAAGTAAGTTAAAATTCCCTTAAATCATTGAAATTTATCAACCGCCATAAAAAAAAATAATACATTATCTGTCTTAAACTGATGTGCTGTATATAAAATGACCCTAAATTTATAAATTTAAGAGAAGAATTTGTATCGATACTAGTAAAGTTAGCTGAAATTCCTTTAATTTGTTGAATTTTATTATCCGCCACAAAAAAAAACCTTTTTTTCTGTCTAAAACTGGTCTAATGTATGAAATTTGACCATCTCCATATTTCAATATAAGAGTAAAAAATTCTATGGTCACTGATGAAGTGTGCTGAGAGTCACTTAGTATGTTGAATGTTATCAACTGTCATAAAAAAAATAATACATTATCTGTCCAAAACTGATATGGTGTAAATAATAAGACCCGAAATCTACAATGTATAAATTTAAGAGTAGAATTTGATTCGTCACTACTAAAATTACCTGAAATTCCTTTAATTTGTTGAATTTTATCATCCGCCACATAAAAATAATACATTTACAGTCTAAAACTGGTCTGATGTATAATATTTGACCATCAATTTTTCAATATAAGAGTAAAAATTCTATGGTCACTTATGAAGTAAGCTGAAATTCCCTTAAAATATTGAAATTTATCAACAGCCATAAAAAAATAATACATTATCTGTCTAAAACTGATGTGTTGTATATAATATGACCCTAAATCTAAAAATTCAAGAGTAGAATTTGAATAGTCACTAATAAAGTTAGATGAAATTCCTTTAATTTGTTGAATTTTATCATCCGCCACTAAAAAATAATACATTTTCTGTCTAAAACCATCAATACTGCAATACATTAGAAAAAAAAATTCAACTCTCCTTCATGGTTTGGTGACTGCCTGAAAAAAACAAATATTGTTTTTTTTTTGTCATGCGAATTTCTCACTTATTATGAGGAAAATGAACACTATAATTTTTACATTGGTTCCTTGCAATGCGGATTTGTCCATCAGACAGGGCTTCACTTCATAGGTCAGCAATGATCATTCTTTATTTGAAAAAACTCAGACCCAAATATATATGTGTAACAAGAGTTCAGGTTAAGGTTACATAATTAGGTTTGTATCTCGGATATATAAACAGAAAGTAAACGTAATGTTGTTTATATAATGGTTGTAAGTGGTTCATGTCAGTCAGACAATTTTCCCCTGACGGTGACCTTGGTTTATTGATCAATTTTAAGTTTCTGTGTTTTGGATCTTTAAAAATATTCAGTATATGTGATACATGAATGAAAAGAGATGATTTTAGCTTCCTAATTGTGAACTTTTCATTTTTATGTAGCAAAAATTCCAGAAGCGCCTGTATACGGAGTACTTATCTCCTAATTGTTACGATATTCGCATGCTTATCATGACGTCCTTGAAAGAGGATTGATGCTCGCAAAGAAGATATTAAACCAAGATGGTGAAGTTGAAATCATCCCTCCGTAATTTTTCCTGACGCCATCACGAGTTGGTTGACCGCTAGGACACAAATGATAACGGATGTGCTCCTTATAGTGTGACTACATTCTGTTCATTTTTCACGCATGTGACTTACCGAATTAAACTATTGAACGGGTTTTGCAATACCACCTGACTAGGTGCAGACAAGAAATAGTTGGATCCGGTTGCATATCTTGCTAAACTTCTTACAGTTAAGCGTGTGCACTCTTGTAATTTCTCATTCATGCGTGTCTATGAAAAACTCATTTGGTTTAATGGCGGTAAATACTGCAAGTGCTTCCAACATATGTCATTTTAATTTTGATATCATCTGTTTCCTTATTCTATATTGTATGCTATGTGGTTTGAGAAAACATGAAAAAAGATATTTGCCAATCATCCGTCCGACGTACACTACCAAATTAATAACCGATAGTATAGATCGGAAATTTGGTTAAAAGTTAAATGTTTTATTATAACAAAAATGAATAAACATGTATGCTAATAAGAAATGTTTAATATTAAAGATGTGACAATCTTGATATTAGATTATCTTTTATCACAAAAATAAAACTAAAGTTAATAAACAAATGCTATCTTATAGTTTCGTCCGTCTTTACTTATATCACTAGACATTTCAATCTTTCCTGTTTCTTTGTTTATGTCTATTCCATAAAGACGTTTGATTCTATCAGCCACAACACTGTTGTTTCCCTGAGAAGCTATACAAACAAAGCCATTATTGTCTAATGTAATTCCCAGGGGCCAGTCAACGTCTTTGTGCTGAAATGTCCACAGGGGTTCACCAGTACTTTTATAGCGGCAGACTTTGTTTTTAAAGTCCATTGTCCCATATATATTGCCTTGGAATAATGAAATATGATCCAATCCTTCCGTTCCTTCTAAGATTGTATGAGACATGTCATACAGATTCACTCTAGTACTCAGTCTGCGATTACTTCTGATGACCAAAGTTTCACCATCACTTGCTACTCCATTACAAAAAAGTGAAAGTTTGAATGTTTGAATAGCTTTTCTTTCTATGTCCACCATTGCTGTAAATCAGTGACAGACATTTTAGTTTGGTAATCTGGTTAATAATTAAATGTTTTATCATAACAAAAATAAACAAGAAAGAGGTAGAGCCAATTTGCCGGGGATTTGTTTCATTCGATAAGATAGGTAAATCATGTTTAAATAGCCAGATAGATGCTAATTATACTACATAAAAAATACGTCACATCATCTATTTCCATATCTTGAACAGGTATTCCTACAAAAACAAGGCCAAGACTATTGATTTTTTAATATTGATTTTATTTTATTATTACCATCCTTTATGCAAGGTGCCATACCACGCAACTTGTCAAGGACAAATTCAAACGTGATTTTCTCATTCTGAATATATGTATATCTGTATTTGTCCTGGTATTTAATGTTTTATCGTCTATAGGATAAGATAAGATAATACATGTATATATTTTAACCGGAGAACATCTTACACCAACTGGTCATAGATCACCCTGTGTTACTAACACATGTTATATGGTCTTTTCTTTCATTTTAACAAATCGGCCCTTCGTTGTGATACAGATGCAACAGCTTCTTTTTGTTTTACCTACAATCACGATTTGTAGTGTAATGGATTTGTTCTGTTGTGTTGTTTTATTTTCTGATGACTTAAGTACCGGTGTAGGGACGGTGGTAAAAATTTCAGTCCTAGTATCTATACAGTTTGTGAATTGGCGACAAAATTGTTGTTGACTGCATTTGTTACATATAATACCATGTTCAAAAAAGGTTTCGAAAAATTTTTTGTGTTGTTTTAAAACTTGTATACACTGGCCTTATTTGAAGTGATGTGTATATTTCACTCGCAACATGTAGGCTTCATTGCTATATAATAAATTCTCGTGTTATTGGTTATGTACAAGCACCTACATCAGTTTAACGGCAGTTGTTCCTTGAATATATGTAATAAATGTAAACACATGAATAGAAAGTGCGTCAAGAGACTAAGTATGGACAGTCATAGGAATGCACACAATAAGTGATACGTTATTGTTTTCTTTGATACGTGTTAAGGATGTTTGCTACTCTGTTAAAAAATAATTAGCTTTTTAAAAGACTGTTATGAATTGATAGTATATAAATAAACAAACTAAAAAAGTAGAAAAAAATGGAGGGTCCGTGTGCTCATTTTCGAGATATAAGCCATTGAAAATTTGGCGGGAAATAATTCTCTCTAGATTGTTCATATATTTAACATTGGCACCTTATCTGTTTTAAAAACTATGAAAAAATAACAAGAATTCTATAAAATTTTGAAATATGGCTTTTCAAACTTTATGTAATAAAATTATGAAAAGAAAAGTAGGGGTTAGTGGGAAAAATATTTTAGTTGACAATACATGGATAAAACCAGAGGATTCCGAAAATCTGGCAAATAATCAAAAAATGGAGGAGCAAACATCCTTAAATGATATACTAGTAAACTATATAGTCAAAATGAACCAGAAAGAATTAAGCAAACATATAAATAAAAAAAATATGATAGAAACATTAAAATTTAATATAACAACACAAAAAATTGAAAATATTTTGAGCGAGATTCGAACCCTTTCTTCAAAACCATAATTTATTAGTAGTTCTGTGCTCTACTGATGGAGCTACGGCGATGCTTCTACATATATGTCTTATTAAGAAGCTATATTGCTACAATTTATCGATGTTACAATTTTTTCTTTAAAAAGTAGTTTTTTATGTTATAAGGACACACTAAACCAATTTCATTTTTGAGGGAAAAGTAGTATGAATAACAACAGACATAAAAAGCATAACTTTTTCTTGGTTTGAAATGTCCTTCTAGGGGGATTCTCTGATTTTCCTACCTAAAAACACCCGTAAATCTGCATATTTGACGTTCATCCTTTTTGAGGGTTAAATTAACTATTGATCACACATATCTTAATATAGGGAAATCGGGATTTTGATCAAAAAGCATTTATATTTTTTTTTTATATTTTATAGTAAATTTTATTCTGTCGGCACTTTTTAAAATTGGCCCTTCTGTGAAAAAAAATCCCCGGTAAATTAGTCCTACCTCTTTTTAATACTAAAGATGTGACAATCTTGATATCAAATTATCTTTTATCACAAAAATAAAACTAAAGTTTATAAACAAATGATATCTTATAGTTTCGTCCGTCTTTACTTATATCACTAGACACTATCATCTTTCTTGTTTTTTCTGTTTATGTCTATTAATTCCACAAGGATGTTTGATTCTATATTTGTTCGTTATCATATTTTAATTATTAAAGATCAGTATGAATGCTAGATAGCATTTTATTGTTTTAACTTTGTAATTTGCATTGGTTTTAATGGTCTGTATGGACTTTTGAATTAAGAACAAAAACATTTGATTGGTTTTGATGGATATCTATTTTTTGTTTATACAAAATAGTTTAACCGTTGAAATAAGTAGTTTAAAAAATATACAAATAATCTATTTGAGCGTCCCAGATGTTAGAGTTTTGGCTTCCCTGTGCGAATAATGTTACGCAACATTTTTATGGTAAGAAATTTACAATAATCTTATTGCTAATTTATTATATTGCTTTGAATTATAACTTATCACTCTGGTCATAATCACTGCATAACATTTATAACCAGATAAAACAAAATAATATTTTTATTATCTGCTCATCACATTCTTTGTTGAAGACCCTACATCAACTATCAAGATGAAATAAACCGCGAAGCTTTTTTTTATTTTTTTACCAGATTTATTACCAGATAAAAAATCAATATCTTTATTATCCAATCGTCAAATTCTTTGTTAAAGAGTCTGCATCAACTATCAAGATAAAAAAAAACACGAATAAGAGACCTTTCCACGGATATTTTTTTTATTTTTCTAATTTTGTGTACGATTTGGTCCCATGCACATTAACTTCGTATACATTTTTTTCGATTGCGTAAAACAAAAAGCAGCATCATGATAACATTTACATTGACTGAAAACGAATGAATCGTATAATGTACTGTAGAGAGAGAGAGATTGGCATAGTTTTACATTTGTTTTTTAACATCTGAGTATAAGAATACCAAAGACAAAACGCTAAGAGTTAATTATAGTCATGTTTTGTATAATTGTGATTTTCATTACATATTTTGACATAATTAATCCTTGCATTATCACGATATTACCTTAAAAAAGTTACGGTAAAGAAATGCAGTTATCTCTTTTTTGTACTGACTATCTTCAATCATGGCTATATGTTTTAATAATGTTCTCATATTTGTTCTTTATCTTTTTTTTAATTATTAACGATCAGTATGTATGTTAGATTGCATTGTGTTGTATGAACTTTGTGATTTGTATTGGTTAATATGTTCTGTATGGACCCTTTAATGAGGAACAAAGACATTTGATTTATTTTGATTGGTATCTGATTTTTTATTTATACGGAATAATCCAACTATTGAGACAAGTATTCAAATACATATATCAATAACTCGTTATACGTGTCCAAGATGGTAGACATTATAAACCCCTGTGCGAATTTATTTCCGTCAACAAGTTCATGGTAGGAATTTTTAATTAATGCAATCGATCATTTGATTTATTAATCATGCATAACTTATAGCCATTATACTGTGGATTCATTTATTTTCGAGGGTACCAATTTACGTGGATTGATGAAAACTTGCATTATCGTGGATATTTAAATTCGTTGTTTTGGCAAATTATGAATGCATTCCTTTGAAAAGTGTGTATTTCGTTGAACATTTAAATTCGTGGTTTACCTGTAGCCACGAAATCCGCGAAAATTGATATCCAACGAGTATCAATGAATCAACAGTAGCTGCAAAACAATAACAATAAATGTTTCATTAAAACCGAAAGTACAATCATGATAAGTTTCATTGTCAAAGGTTAAAAATCGTAAAACAGTGATAAAAAACTTTCAGATAAATATGTTTTGTATTATTGGGAATATGAATGTACCTGTCTGGACATAATGCATGATCGCCAATGAGACAACTATCCACAAACGACCAAAATGACACAGACATTAACAACTATAGGTCACCGTATGGCCTTCAACAATGAGCAAAGCCCATACCGCATAGTCAGCTATAAATGGCCCCGATAAGACAATGTAAAACAATTCAAACGAGAAAACTAACGGCCTTATATATGTAAAAAAATGAACGAAAAACAAATGTGTAACACATAAACAAACGACAACCACTGAATTACAGGCTCCTGATTTGGGACAGGCACATTCATAAATAATGTGGCGGGGTTAAACATGTTAGCGGGATCCCAATCCTCCCCCTTACCTGGGACAGTGGTATAACAGTACAACATAAGAACGAACTATACAAATCAGTTGAAAAAGGCTTAACTCATCAGATGGACAAACATACAAGTGGACGTGGCCCGGTACTTATACATCCCGACACAATGAACAGATCTGATAGTACTTGCAGTTATCTGACAGCTAGTTCAAAGCCACTAACAACTAATAAAAAAATCATGCATCTAAGACTCAACTATCAATCCGTACACATCCAACATCAAATGGATTTAGTGTAAAGACGTCATAAAAAGCCAGAGAAAAACATGACCTTGTGCAATGCCAAGTTACAGGTATCGACATGTATGCTAATTTTTTATACTTAAGATGTCACAAACTTGGTATCAGATTGTCTTTTATTACAAAATAAAACTAAAGTTCATAAAGAAAAGCTGCCTTATAGTTTCGTTCGTCTTCACTAATATCACTGTATACTATCATCTTTCCTGTTTCTTTGTTTGTGTTTATTCCAAAAGTATTTTTGATTCCATATTTGTTCGTTATCACATTTTAATTATTAAAGATCAGTATGAATGCTAGACAGCATTTTAATGGTCTAACTTTGTAATTTGCATTGGTTTAAATGGTCTGTATGGGCCTTTTGAATTAAGAACAAAAACATTTGATTGGGTTTGATGGATATCTAATTTTTGTTTATACAAAATAGTTTAACCGTTGAAATAAGTATTTAAACAAATATATAAATAAATCTATGTAAGCGTCCCAGATGTTATAGTTCTGGCTTCCCTGTGCGAATAATGTTACGCAACATTTTTATGGTAAGAAATTTCAAGTAATCCAATTGCTTATTTATTATATTGTTCTAACTTATAACTTATCACTCTGGTCATAATCACTGAATAACATTTATAACCAGATAACAAAATCAATATTTCAATTATCTGCTCATCATATTCTTTATTGAAGACCCCACATCAACTATCAATATAAGAAAAAACGCGTATAAGAGCCCTTTTCGCTGATATTATTGTACCAGAGTTATTACCAGATAAAAAATCAATATTTTTATTATCCAATTATCAAAGTCTTTGTTGAAGACTCTACATCAACTACCAAGATAAAAAAAAAAAAACACGAATAAGAGCACTTTTCACTGATATTTTTTTTATTTTTCTAATTTTGTGTACGATTTTGTCCCATGCACATTAAATTCGTATACTTTTTTCGATTGCTTAGAACGAAAAGGAACATCATGATAACATTTACATTGACTGAAAACGAATGAATCGTATAATGTACTGTACACTCTGATTAGCTATTGCTCATTCTGCGAGAGTAAAAATTGTGTAGATCAGTCTTTTTTTTTTTTTTTTTTAATATCTACAACACAAAGATTTGACGTCGTGTAAGGTTATTATATCGAAAAAAACCTTTCAAGACCATAGATAATTTGGGACAAAACAATTTGTATTTGACCTCGCCCTTTTTTCCTAAATCTGATTTTTTTCTATTAATTTTAGTTTTTGTATTTACTATATATGGTAGATTGAGAGAGAGAGAGAGAGAGAGAGAGAGAGAGAGAGAGAGAGAGAGAGAGAGAGAGAGATGGGCATAGTTTTACATTTGTTTTTTAACATCTGAGTATAAGAATACTAAAGACAAAACGCTAAGAGTTTATTATAGTCATGTCTTGTATAATTGTGATTTTCATTACATATTTTGACATAATTAATCCTTGCATTATCACGATATTACCTTAAAAAAGTTACGGTAAAGAAATGCAGTTATCTCTGTTTTGTACTGACTATCTTCAATCATGGCTATATGTTTTAATAATGTTCTCATATTTGTTCTTTATCTTTTTTTAATTATTAACGATCAGTATGTATGTTAGATTGCATTGTGTTGTATGAACTTTGTGATTTGTATTGGTTAATATGTTCTGTATGGACCCTTTAATGAGGAACAAAGACATTTGATTTATTTTGATTGGTATCTGATTTTTTATTTATACGGAATAATCCAACTATTGAGACAAGTATTCAAATACATATATCAATAACTCGTTATACGTGTCCAAGATGGTAGACATTATAACCCCTGTGCGAATCTATTTCCGTCGACAAGTTCATGGTAGGAATTTTTAATTAATGCAATCGATCATTTGATTTATTAATCATGCATAACTTATAGCCATTATACTGTGGATTCATTTATTTTCGAGGGTACCAATTTACGTGGATTGATGAAAACTTGCATTATCGTGGATATTTAAATTCGTTGTTTTGGCAAATTCTGAATACATTCCTTTAAAAAGTTATTTCGTTGAACATTTAAATTCGTGGTGCACCTGTACCCACGAAATCCATGAAAATTGGTATCCAACGAGTATCAATGAATCCACAGTAGCTACGAAACAGCTACATTAAAACCGAAAGTACAATCATGATAGGTTTTACAGTGACTGGAAACAAATGAATCGGAAAATGTATACTCTGAGTAATTATTGATCATTCTGACACATTACAAAAGAGAGACGAAAGATAACAGAGGGACATTCAAACTAATGGATCAAAAATAAACTGTCTGCGCCATGGCTAAAAACGAAAATAACAAATAGTAATACACAAGACACAAAATAGAAAACTAAAAAACTAAGCACCACGAACCGTTCCTAAAATTGGCGATGTTTTCAAGTGGTCCAAAAGGGTAAGTAGATTCTGATCCACATGTTTGATACTCATATTACTACAAACCCGGTAAAATAGTCTAATAAGGTAGATCACATTCTAGAAAAGGTAACGGGATTGTAGTGACGACATAAGACACATATTCGATATCATTTGTAAAATGGATATTCCATAACATTTAACCAACTCGGGATGGATATTATCAAGTTTGCATAGGAATGATTTCAACTTTACCATTTGAAACTCTTGGGTCAATAGCTTCCTTGTGAGAAGCAACCCTTTATCAAGGAAATTATGATAGGGAATACAAACCTTGGACTATCGTAACAATTGGGAGAGATATACTCCGCTTTTGTCATCAAGTTTGTGTAGATTATTTCTCCACTCATTCGTAATATCTTTCTTTTTTTTAATATCTGCACAACAGAGAAAAAATAATAAAAAAGGATGTGATTGATTATGATCTTACGTAGTTGAAAAGAGAAGAAATTTTGAATCTTCATAAGTATCATAGTTGAATCAAACGAGTACCATTTGGAAATATACTAAGCCATTACGCTGTATATTGGCAGAGATATAATGTCTACTTGCTCAAACCGAATTTTATATGTTCAAATAGTTATCAAAGGTACCAGGATTATAATTTAGTACGCCAGACGCGCGTTTCGTCTACATAAGACTCATCAGTGACGCTCATATTAAAATATTTATAAAACCAAACAAGTATGAAGTTGAAGAGCATTGAGGATCCAAAATTCCAAAAAGTTGTGCCAAATAAGGCTTAGGTAATCTATGCCTGGGGTAAGAAAATCCTTAGTTTTTCAAAAATTCAAAGTTTTAATTTCAGGAAATTTATAAAAATGACCACACAATTGATATTCATGTCAACACCGAAGTGCTGACTACTGGGCTGGTGATACCCTCGGGGACGAATTCGAAACGTCCACCAGCAGTAGCATCGACCCAGTGGTGTAAATAGTTATCAAAAGTACCAGGATTATAATTTAGTACGCCAGACGCGCGTTTCGTCTACATAAGACTCATCAGTGACGCTCATATCAAAATATTTATAAAGCCAAACAAGTATGAAGTTGAAGAGCATTGAGGATCCAAAATTCCAAAAAGTTGTGCCAAATAAGGCTTAGGTAACTCTATAAATCAAAGCAGTGGCCTTTAATTTGTAAAAATTGTGTAGATTATTATCTTTTAATAATTTCTTAATTCCTGTAACACACAGAATATAAAAAATAAACTCTATCAATCAAAGCAGTGGCGTTTAATTTGTAAAAATTGTGTAGATCATTATCTTTTAATTATTTCTTAATCCTTGTAACACACAGAATATAAAAAAGAAGGTTCGGTGGTTCAACTGCACATGTATTTTCACTCCAAACTATTTGACGTCTTTAGAGGCTATTATCATTTTTTTGTGACGACGTCTTGAAAGCCGTTAAAAATATTAAAATAGCCTTTCGAATCAAAAGGTACTTCGCCTCCCCCTCAATGTTTCTGTAAAACAGAAATTAGAACATGTTAAATGTCAGCAATTATTGATATTTTATTTAAATTATGTAGACAATATCTCCAGTCAGTCAATTGTTTTTGATTTTTTTTAATACCTGCAGCAAATAGAAAAAAAGGAGTCTGGTTGGTCAAGAGAATGCGTATTGTAGTGCAAATAATGTTGACGTCTTGAGAGGCTATCTTGATTTTCTTTACCTATTACTGGGAGAGGGGAGAGAGAGAGAGAGAGAGAGAGAGAGAGAGAGAGAGAGAGAGAGAGAGAGAGAGAGAGAGAGAGAGAGAGAGAGAGAGAGAGAGAGAGAGAGAGAGAGAGCAATTATTTCAAACTCTCAGTTTGAATATAAAATAAACTGTTAAGCCAGGGTGCTGTCATATTAAGAAGTGTCATTGTTGGATATTACCCCTGAACAACAAAATTGAAAATTGATAATTTGTAACTTGACCTCCATTTTTCTGCATTACAACAAAATTTAAAAAGATTATGTTCACCAGTGGCTGAACAGAACTTCGTACTTTATTTGGCCCTTTTAAACTTTTTTGGATTCGAGCGTCACTGATGAGTCTTTTGTAGACGAAACGCGCGTCTGACGTATATTCAAAATTAAGTCCTGGTTTCTATGATGAGTTTATTCAATGAACCAGGGGTATGTCAAAGAACGTCTCGTAGTTTTTTCTAAAAAAAAATCATCGGAAGTTACCAAGACCTTGTTGATAAATATCCCGTATCAACTTCACAAATAATACATGATGTTCTTGATGTATATGTTATGCCTACTGACGTTGTTTATCATCCGAACAACGTGTTATATAGTTTTTTCATTTGTCTTTGTTATATAAATATGACGTTTACCGTTTGGCCATTTGACGTGGCTCTGTTTTATAAATCCCGTCAATGTGTTTGTATTATCTTTCATTTTTACTGGTGTTTTTTGTATATGCGACTTTTTGTGTTCCTTCGGTTCTTATAACGTGACTATGTACTTTAAAAGATTCCCTCATTATGTTTTTGTTCTATTATATGTCATTATGTTATTGTTTTATCATAAATTTGAAAATGCTTTGAACGATAAACGACATAAATTGATAATTATTTTATTCGCGTTATGGTATTAACGACAACGATATTTTACTCTCGTTATGGTATTAACGACAAAATTATGTTATTGCGTTAATGTATTAACTATATGTGGATTCTTTAAAATTAAAGAACTTGTTGACACTTTCAAATCTTGGTCTATTTCTGAAATTAATTCTAACATAACTTTTCATTTTGTAACCACCATTCCCAATGTGAAATTATAATTGTTTGAATTTACATTGAACGACAAAATTTCCTCCAATGTGACGTTTCAGTTTCTGATGTAAGACACGCGAAGTAATGGATGTTTTTTTTCAATTTGATAGATGCTTTTGTGCTTTGTTGTAAATGAATGTTTGTTTTATAATTGTAACACAGTGATGACTGCTGTACCTATATTTTGACTTTTAATTATCATGTCTGCTTATCTAATTTTGTCGTTCAATGGTCCTCAATGCTCTTCAACTTCGTACTTTATTTGGCATTTTTAACTTTTTGGGATTCGTGCGTCACTGATGAGTCTTTTGTAGACGAAACGCACGTCTGGCGTATATTCTAAATTTAGTCTTGGTATCTATGATGAGTTAATTTGTTCACGCATCGTAGTAATTATAACGCAATTTGGTGCAACCGTAATATGAGTGAGAGGTTAAGCGTTTTAAAACCAGGCTCAATCCATCATTTTCTACATTTGAAAATGCCTGTAACAAGTCAGGAATATGACAGTTGCTGTCCAGTCGTTTGATGTGTTTTGTCATTTGATTTTGCTATTTGAATAGGGAATTTACGATTGAATTTTCCTCGGAGTTCAGTATTTTTGTGATTTTACTTTTTTCAATGGACAAGTCGAGTTGCTCCTTACCATAAAATGCTTAAAATAAACAATTTTTTTTTGGGAAAATCGGCTTAAACTAAATTTAAATTGGTTAATCTATTTCATTAAAGATCTTCCTTTTGAGTGAAATTATTTAACATATGATTATAAAATTGTCAAAGGTTAAAAGGCGTAAAACAGTGATAAAAATCTTTTAGATAAATATGTTGTGTATTATTGTGAATATGAATGTACCTGTCTGGACATAATGCATGATCCTCCCATAATCTTGATACTACATGTATATATACATCTTACAGATATATCTTTAGGCATTTATAGCTGTTACGTTTTACTGAAGACAGTTTTTTTCTTTTCTTTCAGACATAAAAAATATTAGGTCATGGCCTTATCAGTCAAGCACGTTTGTACAATTTGCCATAAAAATAGAATTTCCAAAAGAGCAGTCACGTGGTGTATAGAATGTGAGGTTTTGTTTTGTGAAGACTGCCAAAAAACTCACAGCAAGAAAAGACTGTCAGACAACCATAAAACCATGTCATCTGAAGATTACCATAATTTACCTGCATTCATGCAAGAAAGCGGCAGTAAATGCAGAGACCACGAAAAGAAGTATGAACTTTATTGTTCTTTCCATGCCTGTCCTTGCTGTGTCCAGTGCATCACCGATGAACATCAGAAATGTCAAGACCTAAAACCCTTGTCTGTTATCTTAAAACAAGTCAAATCATCTGCCTCTGTTCAACTTTATGAAAAAGATTTGAAGGATGTGAAGGAAAACTTAGAGACAGCCATAAATTACCTGAAAACCAGGATCAGTAACATATATACACAGAAAACTAAAGCCGTTGAGGAAATCAGATATACGAGGAAGTCGATCAATGATTACTTAAACAAATTAGAGCAGGAGATACTGAATGACTTAGAGTCTAAACATTCAAACCTGAAATTAAACATGGACTCTCTCGTGCAGCAAATGAAACAGCGAGCTAGTCAGATAAACCAAATGCAGATCCAGTTTACCAAAATAACGCAATATGCAACAGACCTTCAGATTTATATTGGTCTAAGAGAGATTGAGAAAACTACATCACAAACGGTAAAATATATAGAAGATTTAAAAAGTGGAGACCACGTCATTGAAAAGAATCTAGAAGTTAACATTTCATCTGCTCTTCAATCATTTTTACAAGATGTCAAATCTTTTGGAGATATTGTTATCAATACCACCTCTTCTACCCTCGAAATAAATGCTGGAAGAAAAGATCAAGCCCAGAATTCAATTTTAAAAGTTCCTGCAATTGAACGAATTGAAGAAATAAAGCCATCCTTTTTAACAAAACTGACAATTCCAAAAGATAAGAACTCTTTACGTATGTTGGCCTGTCGTATATTACCTAATGGTGAATTAATAATACATGATGGGAACAAAAGTCAACTACTGTTGTTCAGTAAAGATGGTATCTTCATCAAAGCAGTAGTTTCATTCATACACTCAACAGTTTCTGCTTGCTTCGTCAGAAAGAATACAGTAGCTGTCACATTAGGACGAGCCTACTTAACAAATCTGGTGGATATTGAAAAGAATGAAGTTATTCAAACAGTCAAACTTTCTCATCAATGTTATGGAGTAGCAAGTGATGGTGAAACTTTGGTCATCAGTAGTAGAGACAGCAAGTGTACTAGAGTGAATCTGAATGACATGTCTCATACAATCATACGAATGATTTTAAACGGAATGGAAAGACTGGCTTGTATTTCATTATTCCAAGGAAATATTTATGGGACCATTCCATTTAAAAACAAAGTCTGCTGCTATAAAAGTACTGGCGAACCTCTGTGGACATTTCAGCACCAGGACATTGTCAGACCAGTAGGAATTGCATTAGACAAGCATGGCTTTGTTTATGTAGCTTCTCGTGGAAACAACAGTGTTGTGGTAGTATCTCCAGATGGTAAAACCTGTAGGACCATACTATCAGAGGCTGATGGAATCAAACATCCGCGGGCAATAGACATAAACAACGAAACAGAAATGATGATTGTGTCTTGTAAAATAAGTGAAAATAGCAACTATGACACAGCTGGTGTTTATAAAATTTAATACTTTATTCTCTTTTGGTTTTCGGAAAAAATATATCTGTAATATTCAATGATAACAAGATCATTACAATAAAGCGTGTTAATAGATATAGGAAGATGCGATATGAGTGGCAACGAGAAAAGTCTCCATTCAAGTCACATTTCATAAAAGAAAACCATTATAGGTCAAGGTACGGTCATCAATACTGAGCATTGCTTCACACCAAACAGCACGATATAAAGAGCCCCCAAAAATTACAAGTGTAAAACCATTCAAACGTTTGTTTAGACTTCATATGATACAAGATTTAGATTTGTTCTCAAATCACATAGCATAACGTATCAAACAACAACAAAAAAACACCCAGAAAATATCAAAATGTAAAAAAACAAGCTTTGGAAGCAGCTTCATTATTTAACCCCATTATAACCAAACAATTTCTATGACAAGGTTATCTCAATAGTTGATTACTTGATGTCGTAACTACAATACCCTTCCCTTTTCACAAATGTGACCTACCGAATAAGACTATTTACCGAATTTGTAAAACATAAGCAATACTAGTTTTCTATGTTGTGTCTTCTGTGCTATTATTTGTCTGTTTGTCTTTTTATTTCTAGCCATGGCGTTGTTGGTTTATTTTCAATTCATCAGTTTGACTTTCTCTCTAGTATCTTCTGTCCCTACATTTTGAGCTATTAGCATGACAAAGTGGCACATAAAAAGAATAATTAGTTATAAAAGGTACCAGGATTATAATTTAATATACCAGACGCGCGTTTCGGCTACATAAGACTCATCAGTGACGCTCAGATCAAAATGGTTATAAAGCCAAACAAGTACAAAGTTGAAGAGCATTGAGGACCTAAAATTCCAAAAACATTGTGCCAAATAGGGTTAAGGTAATCTATTCCTTATTGTGCCAAATCTAAGCCTAATCTAAAGTCAAATGGTGCTTGCAGGGGGTAAACACATTATGTCTAAATTTATAAATATATATCTTAAAAGGTTTTTGGTAGACATTTATGTCGCAAAAGAGAAATTTCAAGAATTGCATCGCCTTTCTGACCATCAATTTTAACTGCACGTATCACATGAACTGGACATTTGATGGGATATATGACATTGAGATCAAGGTTGAACAAATTCAGTCAGACTGACATGGCAACCTTATAATTATTTAATTGAGATAATTGACCTTTTGTACATAGTTCTGTTTATTAAAGCTAATCAAAACACAAATGATCCATGTTTTGTTAGAAATGATATAGTAGCTGTGCTTTATAGTAAGGCAAAGCAATGTACTGCTGTTCAGTGATAATCGCATCTTCATCAGAATAGTAGTTACAAACATGCAGTCTCCACATCCATTTCCAAAATCCATATGATTTCTCTGAATGACATGTCTAATAGAAGCTTTTAAAAAGGAGTGGAAAGAGAATATCGTATTTCATTATTCCAAGAAAATATTAACTGTATTGAAGAACCCCTGTGAACATTTCAGAACATTCACCATCCAGTAGGAATTACATTAGATATGAATTGCATTGTTTATTAAGTTAATTGTTGACACAACTGTGTGGTTGTCGAATCTGCCGATGGTAACACTTTAGGACTGTATGACTATTATATCAGAGGCCGATGGAATCAAACATTCCAGAAGAATTAACATAAATAGAGAAACAGGAATGATAATGTTGTCTAGTGAAATAAGTCAAGTTAGGGAAAATAATAGTTATACATACCATTACACAGCTTTTATTTATAAAATTTAAACTTTATTTCTTAATAAAAGTATATCTGGGTATAGTGTTATATACTCTCATGATCTTCACTTTTTCTCTTTTTACATTATTTATTTTTATTCAAGTACATGTTTGGGTTTTGGGTTTTTTTGTATGAATTTTTTTTCTTTATGTTGATTTGTACTGCTATTTTTCATGTGACTTTTTATGTAGACGAAACGCGCGTCTGGTGTATTAAATTATAATCCTGGTACCTTTGATAACTATATGTCATGCGTATAGCTTCCAACGCATGTGATTTTTTTTTATCTTTTAGATACTTTTTTCTTTGTGATTGGAGCAAAAAGTTTTAACGTCCACCCGCGTTCATTTACCAATAAAATGCAGGCAACGTCATTCGTCAAACCGAACAATTATTCAGACGCTTCGTAATGTAAAACTAGTTGTATAAACAATTTCTTTCCACTTCATATTCTCAAATAAAAAAAATCAGTTATTACAAGTTGTCGATAAAAAGAATTATATTGATCAGCTTGTGCTCGTTTGATATTTATGCTGATCAAGTCAGTATCAAAAACAAATGAGTCATTATTCTATATGTACTATGAGTGCCAATAAAACATCTGTTCATGCAATTCTTTTTTGCCTTTCTTTTTTCTGCTTCGAATTCCCAATGACAATAACTTATGTTTTTTTTTCAGTATTTCAGATGGAACACATTTCAGATATTAGGTTTTTTTATAATTTGTTCCTTTCATTTCCGACCCTCTCTTCCATTGAACTTTCAGTTTTTATACCGAACTATCCAAATATAAATGAGTTTGACGTACACAACTATGTCTGTCAAAAGAGGGGCAAAGATACCAAAAAGTAAAATTACAAAAATACAGAACTCCGAGGAAAATTCAAAACGAACCGTCCCTAATCAAATAGCTAAATCAAATGATAAAACACATCGAACGACTGGACAACAACTGTCATATTCCTGACTTAGTACAGGTATTTTCAAAGAGACAGTCAAAGCCATAGATCGAAAATCAACTGACAACGCCATGGCTAAAAACGAAAAAAGACAAGAAGACAAACACAACACAGAACACAAATGACTAAGCAACACAAAACCAACCAACTAGTTCTCGATCTCAGGTGCTCAAAAAGGGTAAGCAGATCTGCAAAACAATACAATACACATGTATTTTTTTAATTAAAAGTATACTTTTAAGACTATTTGATTTGTATGTTACACAAACTTAACAATTCTTTTGTGTTGATTGCTTTTATACACTAACAAGTACATTCATCTAACCAATATAATCTTTGGATATGAAACTGTTGAGTCACGTGTCCCTGCTATTTGCTACTTTGCACGATTGTGCAAATTCCTATCCGTCTATTAATATGTACATGGTAAGAATTGTCAAATAATCCAATTGCTCATTTAATATAACTTAAAATTTATAATTTATTAAACTCTTGTAACTGTTCATAATAACTGCATAACATTGATGATAAAAGAAGAAACTAATATTTAAATAAAACAAATGGTAGAATCATGATACAGTTAACCGAATTGAAAACAGATGAATCAGATATTTTACCCTCTTTGCAAATTGTTGCTAATTAATTACGACACACTACACATTACGTAAATAATATCGCTAGTCAGTGGAACCTTTGATAACTATTCACACCACTGGGTCGATGCCACTGCTGGTGGACGTTTCGTCCACAAGGGTATCACCAGTCCAGTAGTTAACACTTCGGTGTTGACATGAATATCAAACATGTGGTCATTTTTATAAATTTCCTGTCTACAAAACTTTTGAATTTTTCGAAAAACTAAGGATTTTCTTATCCCAGGCATAGATTACCGTAGCCATATTTGGCACAACTTTTTGAAATTTTGGATCTTCAATGCTCTTCAACTTTGCACTTGTTTGGCTTTATAAATATTTTGACATAAGCGTCACTGATGAGTCTTATGTAGACGAAACGCGCGTCACGTACTAAATTATAATCCTGGTACCTTTGATAACTATCTCAACTTTTTTTTTTATCTGCAAACGATAGCATTTGAAAAAATATTGTGGTGTTTCAACTGCTTACGTTACGGAAAAGAGGCGAACTGTTGAATATTCATATGACGTTCATTATCATTGAACTAGTACATATTTTTGTTAAGGGGCGGGAATGTTCCGCCTTATTGAAGACCCATTGTAACCTTCGGTTGTTTTCTACTCTTTGGTCGGGTTTTTGTCTCTTTGATATATTCATCATTTCATTCTCTGTTTTATCATCAGGACCCTTGTTTAATCAAATAATGTGTCGTTTGGAAATGTGCCAAACTCATTTATTATGCTTTATTTATTATATGTGGACACCCTAATAAAGAACAAGTAAAGATCATGACACTATAAAAACCCTATTCACAGATATACTGTTATTGAAAAATAAAATAAAGTTGACATTTTATAAACAAAAGCTGTGTCATAGCCTGTAATACCATTATCTTCCTAACCTTCACGTATTTGACTAGACACTATCATCAATCCTGTTTCATTGTTTATGTCTATTCCGATAGGACGTTTAATTTCACCAGCCTCTGATACATGGTCTTACAGGTTTTATCCTCTGGCGTTACTACCACAACTCTGTCGTTTCCACAAGAAGCAACATAAACAAAGCCATGCATGTTTAATGTAATTCCTCGTGGATTGTCAATGTCCCGATGCGTAAATAACCACAGAAGTTTACCAGTACTCGTATAGCAGCATACTTTGTTCTCAAAAGAAAGGGTTCCAAAGATATTTCCTTGAACAGTAAAATACTTCCAACTTCTTCCATTCCTTTAAACACTGTATGAGACTTTATTCTTTTCTATATCCACCAGTTTTGTCTGCCAGGCTAATCCCAATGTAACAGCTATTGTATTATTTCTGACAAAGCAGGCATCATTGGGACCTTGTTTGAACGTAACTACTATTCTGATGAAGAAGCCACCATTACTGAACAGCAGTAGTTGTTTTCTGTTGTCATCAAGTATTATGAATCTACCGTCAGGTAATATAAGACAGGTATATATAGTTAAAACTATTCATATCGTCTGGAATTGTCAGTCTAGTCAACAAGGATGGCTTTATTTCTTCAATTCCAGGAACTTTTGAAATAAAATTTTGGGCTTGATCTTTTCTTCCAGCCTTTATTTGGTGGGTAAAAGAGGTGGTATTAAAAGCGATGTCTCCAAAGGATTTGACATCGTGTAAAACTGATTGAAGAGCAGATGAAATGTTAACCTCCAAATTCTTTTCAATGAAATTGTCTCCACTTTCTAAATCTTCTATATATTTTGCCGTTTGTGATGTAGTTTTCTCAATTTCTCTTAGACCAATATACATCTGTAACTATGTTGCACATTGCGTCATTTTGGTGAACTGGCTCTGTAGTTTTTTAAGCTGAAAAGCACACAGTTCCATTTGCTGCACAACAGTAGTTATGTTTAATTTCAGCTTTGAATGTTTAGACTCTAAGTCATTTAGTATGTCTTGCTCTAATTTGTTTAAGTACTCATTGACTCCCTCATATACTTGATTTCCTCAACGGTTTTTGTTTTCTGAGTATTGATGGTACTGACCCTGGGTACCGTTTCACAAAGCCTTCGTAAGTCTACGTGTCATCGTAAGTCCATCGTAAATAAATCGTAGGATTTACAGCCGTTTCACAAAGACGTCGTAAGTTAAGATGATCGTAAATAAAGCGTAAATCCTGGCGTAACTTACTACAGCTATACCCAGTCGTAACTCCATCGTAGTTTTTCTACGAAAATAAATTTTAAATCCATCTAACATGGCTGCAGCGTTCTTTATTCTTTGTCAAGATGCCTCAAATGTAAGAAGACGAAGAAGAATCTTCAATATTATAGTACTACACTCAATATTATAGTACTACACTTAAAGTCTTTCTTCGTTTGTTGATTTGTATATTCAAGCAACTAACTTAATGCAAATCTAAGGTATCAATCATTGTTTACTCATCTTATTTCCCACCGGCGTACGTCTACACAATTTAATAAATAGGCTTTCTATCACGTCCGCGTTCTGAAATCTATTTATAATTATATCACTACAGGCACAGTGGTAATCGATAAAACGTTTAAAGAAGGATGTTTTATTCCCATTTTTAAAGTTATGTGTACAATATAAATCTGAAATCAGTGTTTCACAGTCAAACCAGATAATAATTATTTTTTTTTGTAATTTTGGCCAAAAAAGAAATGTATTTTAATAAGAATATCGAAATAAATATCTGACTGTAATTAGTTTCGTGGTTAATGGAACTTATTGCAACTATTAGATATATATGCCTTCCGAGTGACTATTTTTGAATCGAATTTAATGTAGATCATATATATCAAAACTAATAGGGGTAAGCTGCAGATCAATAAGACTTTGTGTAGATGCGACATGTCTTTAAAAATTAATACAGTAGAAAAAAAAATTGGAAGCGGGAGGGGAAGTTAAAGATTGAAAAGTGAAGCATTTTTTTCTGTTTACTTTAATTTTTTTTATTTAGGGACATCGCCACATGCACCTGTTTTATCAACGGGAAGGTCGACTATCAATATGTAATATATATGGATAGTCGACCTCGAAACAAGTGCCTGTGCACATCTCTCCTCGGTCCTTCTTCTTTTAAGCATATTATTTAGGGAAAGAAAGACAATTATTCTATACACATTAGCCGTTTTAGCTATACAAAACTGTTGGAAATGTAGGTTATACGTTAATAAGACAGCAACCAAATGACAAAGACAAACTAAGGACATCCAGAAGGCAACATAGTATAGTATAGTTTTCAACAATATAGATAGATGTCTATGTTCCAGACCATATGAGTATTTGTACCGTACGCGTACTTTTTCGAAATACACGGCATACGTCGGACTGTTTGCGTACGGTCTGTCAGATTTTAAGAAGTTGGTCAAGTTTTAATACAAATAAATATATTACAGATCAACATGACATAAATTTCGAATTGATATAAAAAGTTCAATTGTAATTGGAATAAAAACTTATTGTTTTGACTATTTTAATAGGTCGCGTTAATTTAATCTGGTAAGCTCCTGTATTTAGCATGAAATTCAATATTGCTCACTGAATTGAAGCCGACAAAATGTGGGTGAAAAGTTTTTAGAAAATTTAGGATTTTTTTCTCGAAAAAAACGTCAAAACAGCTGTTTCCTTGTGAGACAACAGATCAATTTCTAGTTTTAATATCAAAATAAAATTTGATAGAAACGATACAAAAAAATAACATTAAATCGCAATTCTCCAAATAATGTAACAATTTAGGAAAAAAAGGAAGAAGCCTAAATGTAAAAAAAGTTAATAATTAAAAATTACAAATTTCCCGCTTTACGTAACACTACAAGAAACTTTCCTAGGAGCCGTGGATTGCGAAATATCGTCTGTATATTTCCAAAATATTTACGTAAATTGATGGCGTCGTGTGTTAAAACATTTATTGGCCAATCAAATCGGTATATATTATTTAATATTCACGGTTGGGAACCCCTTTAACCCGAACTCCTGCGTTGTAAAAATTACATGCTTTGCATATTCTTTAGCTTTTATATACTTAGTAGGCAACCCTTTTTGTTGGTTGGTTGTAGCATAATATTCTCATGCACCGACTTTTAAAAGAGACCACCAAAACTCTACTTGTGGATACTCTTATAGTATTAAGCATCCTATCCCATTAATATGCGCTTGAATACCAGATATTTATTTGGAATAACCCAAGATATATGAGGTTGTGAATGAGGTTTACAGATATAGAGAATAATGCCCCTCCCCTCCCCCCCCCAAAAAAAAGAGAAAAAAGAGAGAGAATATAAAGTAAAGTTGACAAAATAACTAAACTCTGCGTTTTCTGCATACCAAATTAAATATTGATATACGTATATCATGTGGAATGAAATGTTGAACTGGTCCTTATCAAAACTGGTTCAATGATTTTAGCCATGCAAATTATGTTCATTAATAAGCATCGGTATTTTCGTCCACTATTGCAGACTTAGTTAACCTTACATCCTTCTCCTTCATTGTGTCAATAATAATTACAACAAGTTATATATATAGCACGCCTTTTACGAATTAACTTATTTAATTCACGAAAAGCGTAGCTTTGAGTTGATTTAATATATTAATGAGTAAGGCGTGTCTATATATGATTTGTAACATTAATTGGCTACAGGGTTAGGGTTTAACCTTTAACACATGTTAAAGTTTAAACCCTAACCAATAAAACATTTCTGCACTTTTAGATACGTCAATCAAATAGTGGCTTGATACTATAACTGAGGGGGAGGACAGGGGTAAGGGAGACAGGGAGAAAGGGGGTAGGAGAAAGGAAAAAAATGAAATATCTCTCCTTTTAAAAAAATTTCTAATATTTCAAGAAAAAATATCTCAAAAGGAGATGTTTTATTCTAATGGGAGAAAGGAGAACGGGGGTAAGAGAAAGGAGAAGAGGGATGGGAGAAGGGAGAAGGGTACCCCCTGTCCTCCCCCTCATAACTGATTTCAGAAAATTAATGTCAGTTGGATTTGTTTGTACGATACTAAAAGGTACGTTTAAAATTCAAAGAATTGTTGCCGTTTGATTCATACTCGATAGTCATTTATTTTTCTTCCCATAAATTCTTGAAAAAGGGTGTGTGGTTGGGACAAAAAAAAAGGAGGGGGGAGGGGGGGGGGTTAATGCAAAAATTTATTCTATGATTATTTGCAATCAAAACATAAAAAAAGACTTGTAGTTTCAAAGGACGTTGTGATGAAAAGGAAACATACTCCCTAATACCAATTATAAAGGTAAATAAAAATGTTCTTTCGTTCCCCAAAACTGGGGAAGATCGGTTAATTGATTGCGTGTCGAATTCATGTAAGGTCAAGGGACAAATGTTTGAAGCTTGTCCAATACACCAAAATAGAACTTTATGTGGGGGCCCGGGGGCGGGGGGGGTGTATGTTTCCTATTCGTATAAAAAGATATTCTCATCCCAGATTTTATGAACAGTTTTTTTTTATTCTGGTCAAGCAGATGACAAAAAATAAATTCTGAATCCAGATTTTCCCCATACCTAAAAAATTTGAAAGCGTTGAAAAACTAAATAAGATTGATCGCGCTTTTTGCGAAAACAAATTTCCGACTGAGACAAAAAAACATAGCCCCCATGAAGTTCAAATGGTTGCTCCCTAATTACTACCCCAAGGAGGTGGTGCTAGACTGTGTATTAACAACTTTTGAGATGGTAGTTAATGCACTGGTTTAAGCTCCTCCCATTCTTTGCTTTTCAAACGAGAAGTTCTCTATGGCGGGATTGGAGAGTGAAATAACTAAAATATCATTCAGTTAACGCACTCTGCTAAAAATAACCGAGGTAACTCACCAGAAGATCAAAGGAAAATTTACCATTCATGTTACAATGAAATTTCGTGAAAGAGTTCCGACAAATTTTTGGAACGAAGCATGCACAAAAAACAGAAACAGTTGAAGAGCTATCAGACAAAATAGAACCGAATAAAAAGCCAAATCATGCAGACGAAGATCAACTTTGTCTAATGGAGTTGAAACCTTAGTTTCTTTATAATTTCAAAATTTATGGATAATTTTAAGGGAGTCGCAGAATACAAACGTCTCTTTCGCCGGAATGATTCCTACGTCCTCAGTTTCATATTTGAGAGATCCATAATACATTCCAATTTTTAAAAAAAAAACCAATATATTTTATATATAGATATTGAAGACGAATGCTCGGAGACGGATGACATTGTTTTTGATTTTTTTTTGGGGTTGGGGAAAACCTATTTTTCTCTCACTGCGAATTAAAGTTAAAAAAAAAAATTAAATCCTTCAAAACGATTATATTGATAAGCATTTTTTTCTATATTGGGCTATCAATAATAAATCTAACCTGTTCTGGTGATAAATTTTTTACTTTGTCAGATTCCAGATAACTCTTCATGTCGGATAACTAATAATGCTGTATATGTTATAAAACTTTATGCTAAGCGCTAGCTTCTCATTACTATTTCCTCATATATTACAAACTGGATAAGATCAAATATAACTAATTTCATCTAATCTACTGCTTAAATAATTTTTATTGTTATCCCATATATCCAAATTATTACAAATAAGCTAAGTTACAATATTTATATTTTTCTGTGTTTCGTTTCAATCAGAAATTTAACAAAATTGATAAACGATTTCATTTGTGTAGTGCAAATTCTAAAGGGGCACATAATTTAAAGTATAAGCATATTTTATAATGCTGAAAAGATAAGAATGGCTAAAAGAATTACAGAGCAAAAAAATGCAACCCCCCCACCCCTCGTTGCCCCTAATCTAAACCCTCACTGTGTCGGATAGTTTCGTTGAATATATTTGACTGTTTTTGCCTCCAAAAAGAATATTGGTACACAGTGTTGTTAATATATGTATTTTAAATTACTGACGAGGTGAACACAAAGAAAAATATTGCTTGACTCACGGTAAAGTTTGCTGTGTATTCTAACCAAATTAAAATCATAAAAAAAATTCATTTGTGTTTAACCCATTCAATAATGAAAAAGAACCTCACTAAAAATATGGCCAAATAAACAATTAAACTTCGGACATTTCTGCATCTTATGGTATCTATTTTATAAAAATCACTCATAGACTTACTTGGTAATATTTTTTTGAAAAGTACCGATTTTAGTTGAAATGATCGGACATTTTTTGAGTGGGAACTCACTTTTGTCCTATGACTGTAAGCGTCATATATCTTGAATTAATATTGAAAACGGACTAAAATTTTTTAGTTGTATTAATATTGATATAAAAATATCTCCATAATTCGCCATCCATAATAATTATTTTTAAAAATGTTTATTTGGCATGCCATACTCGATAAAAGTGCGGACGTGAAAGAAAGCACTCTTCTCGGTTTACGATACACTTACGATGATACACACGACGTAACTTGCGATCAACTTAGTAGTTCTTTACGATGCCTTTGTGAAACACACGTAACGGGAACGTAGAACCACACGTAAACCGATCGTAAACTGATACGATCATCGTAAGTTAAGAAGGCTTTGTGAAACGGTGGCCTGGTTTTCAAGTATTTTATGGTTGTATCTAAGTTTATCTTCACATCTTTCAAATCTTTTTAAAAAATTTGGACTGTGGCAGATGATTTCACTTTCTTTAGTATATCAGACAAGGGCTTGAGGTCTTGGCATTTCTTATGTTTATCGGTGATGCACTGGACACAGCATGGACAGGCATGGAAAGAACAATAAAGGTCAAACTTCTTCTTGTGGTATCTGCACCGACTGCTTATTTCTTGTATAAATGTAGGTAACTTGTTGTAATCTTCAGCTGACATGGTTTTATGATTCTTTGACAGCATTGACTTGCTGTGAGGTTTTTTGCAGTCTTCACAAAACAAGACCTCTCATTCTGTGCACCACATGACTGCTCTGTTGGCGATTCCATCATCACTGCAAATTGTACAAAATTGCTTGATTGATGAGGACATTACTTTATCTCTTCATATCTAAAATATATTAAAACTCTCTCTATTGTAAAACTTTACAGCTATAAATACAATAGTTTGCTAAAAAATACTACTGTAATATATATATAAATACAGACAATAATTTGTTAATTACGTAGCACTTGGGCCATCACATCCTTTTTTTTTTATATGTTCCGTGTAGTAGATCTAAACAAAAATGACACGGAGTAGAGATATTATCTTCACAATTTGAACAACGCCAGAATGAGCAGTTATTGTTCAAAGTGGTGAAATCTCCTTGTCATTTGCTTTCAGACAGCCATGTTGAAATGTATCATGTTTCTCTTTTCTGTTTTATTGACACACTGATGTGTTATTGTATCATAAATAGTGTGGATTAATTATCATGGACAGTTGCAAGAGTTTATTGATTTAAGAATTTTGAGTAATTACAGAAGAGAATTTGGATTATTTGAAAAACTTACCATAAACATTTTGACAGAATGGAATCTGCACAAGGAAGTAAAATGTCCAATATCTGGGACACTTACCTTTGTATGTAGAATTATTGATTTTTTTAACAATTCAAATACTTATCTAACCAGTGTAATATGTTGTGTTTTGTAAATATAAATTTGACTGAAAAACGGGTAGTAAGGTCGTCATATCGAGGAGCGTTTAGTACAGTGATTTTGTTATAGTTTGGATAAGTTTGACATGGTTAATTTATGTTGCTTTCCTAAACTATTGCCTCAGTTCTATTCACACGAGGAGATGTAAAGCAAATAAGATGTTTGAATCTGTATTTGAGTTCAGAAAATCTACATTTTAATTGTTATTTCACGAAATTAATGCAGAATAAGCAAGATATCGGAATTGCTTAGGTTTGGTTTTGGTCAAGTTTGTCATGGTTTAGTTCGAAATAAATATATATGTGTTTCACTTTAATACTGAAAATTCGTTTGATAGCACCTGTTATTGAACGAAGTTACACTATATATTAACTGCCTAAGAAGAAAAAAAAACCTGTTTAACCAAATTTAGTGGGTGCAATTGCCAAAGCGTAAATTAAACATGTCATGTTACTTTTCGTAAGTTTTCTACAATATAATTTTAAAAGTCACTGCTCTTCGATATAATTATACAAATCAATTCAAAGCGTTGCTTCTGTTTCACATAGAATCTTTTCTCCATACGTCCATGCTTGACTCTGCCACGGATATCGTGAGCAGCATCATTAGTCAAATAGCTAAAAACTTCTACTTAAAAGTTGCAAAAAAAGTGGCAGCTAGTCAAAAAGTAATTCTTGTTTTTTCATTTTTTCCTAGAAAACTGTACATTTGTTTGTTTTTCTTTATTTTAAATTTTGAACCATTTATGATGAATAAAAGGAGATGTAGGGTTATAGGTCTATAACTCATCTACAAAACTAACCGAAAGATATTAAGAGGACATCATAAGTCTTCGACCATTTATGCAACCGAATCGTTACGCGTGACATGGACAAAAGTTTTAAAACTTATTGATTTTAAAAGTATAAGTGAAATTACAATAAAAAAGACTTTCAAAGTTCGAATTTAAAATATGAACGACCACAGTTTCGATTTGGATTTAAGCCGACATAACGTTCAAGTTTATCAATTATTATTACGAATCAATGAAAATCTTTGTAATCAGTGTATGTATTAAATTTGCGAATCCTGAAATGCCATTTTCACTGTATCCGTGATGAATTTCTTTTGTAGAATGATAAATAAACATACGAAAAATTCACGATTTTTGAATAAATTAAGAAATATTATACAATATGTACTGTTTTTTTTATAAATTCATGATAAATGTATTTGATTAATAATGTAGTTAACATAAAACAGGGTTTGTTGTTCAGCTTGTTGATATTGGATCGAATTCCCAGAGGCGTAGCATCCTAATTTATATTGGTACGGCAGAAAATCATGATGGGTCGCGAAGCGACGCATCCCGCCTCGTAGAGGCGGTTATGCGGCAAGGGGTTCGGGGGCCGCTCAAGGCCCCCGAGAAAATTTTAATAAATAGAGCAAAATCCTGCATTCTGACAACCTCCAGACACTTAAATTTGGTTCTCTGAAACCCTAGTTTTATGGGCAACAATTTAAAATATGACTCTTTTTTTTTTTTAAATCAAAATATAAAAATTTATGATAAAAAGTGCAACTTCAATCCTGCATTCTGACAATCTCCTGACACTTAAATTTAGTTCCTAAAAAACTTGTTTTATGTGCAATTATATTACTCTCTTGTGTTAAAATCAATTTCAAAATATAGAAAACAGAATTTGAAACATGAATCGTGTCGAAAAGGCAGCAATTAAACTTTATCAAAAAAGTTGAAGGCCGTTGAACATCTTAGCTAAACTAAATAAACGCACTTTAACTTTGTGTTGGACACCTTGCCAGGACTTGGCATGCTCCTACAATACTTTTGATTGTTTTTTTGTTTTTGAAAATTTTTGACAGAAAAAAAAGCGCCATTCCGAATATGCATACCGGTTGTAGGAAATTATTAAACTATCAAATCTTCGCTAAAAGTATTCAGGAAGTAAAGGGAACTATGAACCGACCGATGAACAGATTTTATAAATTCCTTTTACAAAGACCAATAAATAAACATGATGGATAACTTTCAGAATTTCTCATACAATATCAAGTAAGGGTAAGACAAACGACGAATCTATGACACCGCAAAAAAAATCTATTTTCATTGTGAATATGGTTTCATCGCAATAACGATCAATAAGGTTATGACGGCAATGCTAGAACTGCTAAAGCGATAATATAGTAGCAACATAACAATGTTCAAACAACTTAGAACAAACAAAGTAAGAACATTTCTAGAGAGGGACATCCCAATTTACAAGTCATTTATAAAGGCATCGTGATTACAGATTAGTTTGTATATATTGTATCACCATCACTGCTAGCGATCCGATGGATAAATCTGTTGTAGAGTTGTCACTCGTTCAGACGTATTCAAATATTCTAAACATCAACCCAACAATGTTAGAACTGTAAATTTGCGTTAGCAATTTTTTTGTTTTTCCCTCACCAGAATTCGAACTGAGATATCGTGGTACCAAATTGCATTGCACTATGATCGGCGCGCTAGACCAGTCGACCACTTTGGCTCTTATTAAAAGTGATAAACTAGAAAATCTGCAACTTGAAGCGGCTATGCTAGTTACTGGCGGTACTAAGCTATCACCCATAAACAAATTATACAATGAAACAGGATGGGAGTTACTATCCTCCATGCGCGTAGCTACGTTTACGTCAAAACGCCCGGGCATACACTTGAATTTTGAAAATAAAACAAATAATCGACATGGAATAAGAAAAACTGGTTAAAAGCACATCAGCCTCATGCTTCTTTTTTCAATGGATTGTAATTTTGAATAAAAAGGGACTATAAATTTACTCAAATAGATAATTTAATATATTTGTTCGAATCTTTTGTAAAAGTCTAAATCTATAATGAATTCTACGTACTTTTCTTATATTTAAAGCAATTCACTATATGCTCAGATTCGATATGCTGTTTGTATTTTTGTCGAGCCTGTGATTTAAGTCCCAAAAGCGAGACAAAGCGGCGTCAATATTTAGGTTCCGAATGTGGATAAAGTCTTTTGAATGACTCTCCGTGAAGTTTTACGAAAGTTGGACAGAAACTGTTTATGATCAAAAGAGTATTCAGAGCAATATAATAATGCATTTATATCTTTAATTTTCCGCATTTTAAGGACAAAATGTATTTCTTTCTGCAATTAATAAGTGGTCGCAGTTTGGGCTTACATTTTGTTATTTCTCAATTACATTAACTACTTGTCCAACCTTCATTGAATTTTATGACAATGCCGATGAAAATTTTTTAAATCCCTTTAAAGGAATGATAAATTGATTCACTTTTTGTTGGAAGAAATCCTAGGTGTTCCAGAATTTTTTTATATTGCACCTCAAAATTTTTTTCGTGTTCGTTAAAAGGTGCTTTTATCGATTGTACGCTCACTCATGGCACACTTTAAACTTATTTAAAAGTAATATTGGTTTAGACGTTTTCTCTAAAACCAATGACCATTAGGCTAGCTTCCAGTCTAACGCGATGAATAAGTTAACTTATTACAAAATTTAACCAAAACAAATAAACCATTTAGATTCAAAAGTATGTTGTTATCAATGATTTTTTACTGACAGGAAATTACGGTATCTCATTTTCGATAGTTTTCGGGGGCTTCATCCCTTTGGAACCCACTACCAGCAGTGCTTTAACATATCCCTCGTCAAGGTTCGGGCGTACACGTAAAAATGACCTAGCTACGCCACTGCTATCAGAAAGACGACGGTAAAAAACATGAAATGTTTCACAATAAGACCCCTGATTATTTAAGCGATATTATCCCTCACAACTGTTTAATATTCATAACTATGACACAAGACGAACCAATGACACACAACATATAAAGTGTAGAACAGCATTGTATCAGAAATCTTTTCTTACGTCAGTCATTCGATCGATCCTGAAATGCTTTTCTGGGCGATATCAGATTTGGTCCCATCTAAGTTTACACTTAAACGTTACCTTAATCAAAATTTAAGTAAAATACCAAATTATTATTTATATGGAGAAAGGAAAGGACAAATACTTCATGCCAGACTTCGGATGGATTGCAATAATCTAAACGAACATGTATTAAGAGAAATCTTGAAGAAATTAAAAACTGTACTTGTGGTAGAATCGAAAGCAGTAAGCATTGTCTTCTCGAGTGTACTTCCTTGTCCGAAAACGTACAATAGATACTATTCCGTTCCCATAAAATATAAAACACTCCTGTTTGGCAAAATAACCTCAGTCAAGAGGAAAATCTACTTGTGTTTAAACAAGTTCAACAAGTTTTAGTAGATTCAAAGCCATTTGGAATATATAGTATTTCATGGTTAGGATCGTAATTGGGTGAGACAAAGTCCTGGACACACACCAACCCGGTACATATCATATAGGAAAGATCAGACAAAAAAATCAACTTTTTATTTGCAGTTATTTGCCTTTTTGTTTACAGGGAGACTGATTAATATATGAAGAGAAATACTGATTCGAATCCCTAAGTAATGTATTTCTGTAATTATATGCATATGACATGTATACATGTACATGTTTTTTTATATGATATGTTTTTAAAGAAAAAAAAAACCAGGTATTTCAGGGGGAAAGGTTGGTAACAGTTAGATGCAGAGAGTTCAGGGAATATAATGGAATAGCATTTTCTAATAGCATTAAACGTGTTTGCAAACCGTCGAAGATCAGACTTGGGGCTTCAGTAATTAAAATTAAAAAAAATCGCTATGACTAGGACTGGTCTATCATTATGTACTTTATTTCGAAGGATCATGCAAAGGTTGGCACGTCTACTATGTGAATGCTAGATTTATATCCACGGCGAATATTCGTAACACTTGCTTTCAGATTTTAGCGTCACGGAACGATAAATACTTTTAGTTTTTTTTTCGATATCACACAGTAGATTGCAGATTTGTAGAGTGTAAAACTCCAAAATTACGAGAAATAATATACTACCAAGTGTCACACGGAACTTTTGAACATTTAGTTTATTATATATAAAATTCACACTATAACTGTTAAATGAAGAAAAAAAATTGTTATTTTCCAATAAAAAATGTGTTAAATTACAAGTGAAAATCGCATTCAGTTTTTTTTCGTATGTTTTGTTCAAAATGCAACATTCTTTGCAAACACTTCTTAAAATCTTGAAGGAAAACAAAAAGCCGTATATACAACGCACATTAGCAAAAATGAAAGACGCGATCACAAAAATTTACCATAGCACAAATGATATCACACATTCACAATGGCGGGATGTATAAGTACCGAGCCACGTCAAATAGATATTACCAAAACATGACTATTGATAAAACAGTAAAAATGTGTTACTGTATATGGGGTTGTTGAAGTTGGATTATATTCCGATCGTCTTGGTGCCTAGAAGCAGAATGTGCATTTTAACAATGTGCAGATCGTTTATTTGTCTCTGTAGCGGATAGATCGGCACGCAATAAAATTGGGACAACTCGTTTATATTTTATTCATGATTACTTAAACTTTATGGTGCATGCATACAGAGTAACTGACAATATTTTTGTTGCAAAAAATAAAATAGCAAAAATACCGAACCCCGCCCAGGAACATTCAAAACGAAAATACCGTTATCAAATGGTAAAGTCAAAAGCTCAAACACATCAAACGAATGAATAACAACTTTCATATTCCTGACTTGGTACAGGTATTTTCTAAAGTAGAAAATACTGGACTAAAACTGGTTTTATAGCTTGCTAAACTTTAATCTTGTATGCCAGTCGCACAAAATTCCATGCTTGCCGCACAACGTTTGTTTCTCCATTTGAGAGTTCTAACTTTGATTCTTCCATGCCATTTGTGTTTAAACCGGAACAATTGTAGAAGGCAGTAACATGCTATTGATAGTACTATGACTGTCCATGACCATATGCATGGTCAATTAAAATCTTTTGTAAGTAAACAAAAATCCGTACTTTGATTAATACAGGGCAATTATTCGTTATCGTATATACTACGTATACGAGTTTTCGAACTTTGCTTATGAATGTATACCGTATATTGCTATGGCTTCTACATGGACCTTTCTATCATGATTTTTTCTGTAAAATCTTTATTTTCTTTATTTCCGTTGAAAACCCTTATTTTTTTATATTTTTTATATAAATTTTAGGTACGGCATGCCGTACCAACGAACGTTATTGGTACGGCGAGTGCCGTACCTGCCGTACCGGCTGCTACGCCCCTGATTCCACTTTGGTTTTTTATTGCAATGCGATTCATGTTTACTGTTGAATAATGATATGAAAATTTCATTTTCACTGTAGAGCGATTCGTTAATGTTGTATATTTTTTACATTGAGCCAATGTAACTTGTAATTTTTTTACATGCAAAATAACCAATATTTTTTTCCAGGCAAAGTAACTTGTAATTGTTAACAGGGCCAATCAAAAACAATTTTTTTTCACGTAGTGATCCGAACATGCTAGGACGGTTTTGGTCCTCCCCCTGCCCCTAGGAACATTTTGAAAATTAGATGTTATATAAACTAATTTGCCATTTCAAGTAACTCAATCCCCCCCCCCCCCCCCCCCCCCCCCTGAAAATCAAATGATTGCTACCGGAAAGCCGGAAAGGCAGTTTACGATTTCGGTCTAAATATACAGCACATACTTAAGAATTGCTAACTTGTTTTGTATTCATGTTTGCCTATGCATTGTAATTGAGATAGAGCACACATTTATAATAATTAAGCAAACAAGCCATCCAAACCGTTTAACTACAAGCATTATGAAAATAGCAATTATGGCCGCATCTATGAAAATCAAAGAGAAGTCACATAAAGATCTTCATTTCACGATTGATGAGTGTTTTCGTCGCACAAACAATTGCTTTACATTTGACGTCTGAATGGCTGCATAATTAATTTTTGTAATGCCATTTTATATATATCTTATACAGTAAAGAAAGTTCGAGCAACAATCGAGTCACCTTGATATATGTTTGAATTTCTCATAACTGTGTTCTCGATGTTTTACTTACGAACGGTACAGAAATATGACGAGAAAAAAATGAAGTACAGAAAAAATATCGATGAACAGTACACAATGTCCGAAATCAACATAAATTAGTTATACCCGTGTATATTCAAGTGATCATCTACGACCAGCTTGCTTTTTAAATATCATCAGTATTAAAGTCATTTTTTAAGACTATTTTCAGTTGGTGCATGTCAAATTATCATATAAAATGATAATGAAAAGTCATCGCACCTGCAAAAATTCCACATCAGAAATGATTGCATTTTCAGTGATAATTCATCGCAACTATAGTTAAAATGAATAGCATCCATTCAACGATACTATGGATTCAGGTGGTTTAATTACACTTTTTTGGACTTTAATCTTGTGATTATACATTAGAAAGTTATATTGTTATTTAAAGTCATAAGAAACGAGTGACTGGTGAAAAATAATGTTTATCCAATTCTTGAACCAATGCAAATTCAAATTCAAATATATTTTATTGCTAATCAAAGCGCCCACAAGGAGCAGAACAATCAACATTAATTACATACAAATGATTACAAGTGTTTTAATATGATTAAGACAAAATGTTATAAAAAAAAACAACAAAAAAACAACCAAACCAAAAAATGTTTATTAAGACAAGTACAAGAATACAACAAGCACAGTGTTTAATAATATAAGGGGGGTCACTGGGCATTTCTATATCTATATATCATTTAAGGAAACTTTCCTATATGAGGATAAACTTTCCAATAATTCTCCGAGTTTCTGAAGTATGAAAGTATCTTCAGAGGACATTAGCCAAATAAATTGTGATTTAATATCTAAACCACTAAAATTTTTAAACCGTTGTTTTATTTCATTTAAAAAGTTGAAACGAATATTTGAAAGTTTGTGGCACTGAAGAAGAAAATGAATTTCATCCTCAACCTCAGTACCGCACAATTTACAGATACGTTCTGACACTGTCAGATTTTTGTACCTTCCCCTCTCAATCTCTAAATCGTGAGCACTGATACGGGATTTTGTTAAATAATGTCTATATCTAAAATTTTCCTGCAAAAGGTAATTTTCTAAGCAAAATCTGCTTTTAAAAAGTCTATAAGTTCTGAGCTTGTTACCATATAGTTTATTGCCTATGAAATCATTAATAAATATTAAATCATATTTTGATTGCATCTTTTTGCATAAATAGTTTTTTAACTTCGTCTTTAAATTAAGTGCATAAATTTCATTGATGCTAAAGTATTTAAATAAAGTTTGAATACTGGTATACCAGCTCTTTTTCTGCTCATCATGTAGAGATTTTGAGAGGTTGAAAGCCTCTTTTAATAATAAGTCATCAGATTTTTTTAAACGTATATAATATTTAAACATATTTAACAAAACCTCCAAAAATAGAGGATATCTGCCCAGTTCACCCATAACTACAATATTTGTTGCTTTTTTACTTACTCCAAGTATACATTTACAAAAGCTTAAATGAGCCTTCTCTACTGCCAGGTCTCCACATAGTTTTTTGAAATAGTTATCCCCTTGAGTGTTTAGTTTGTGAAAGTTAATGTCACCCCATATTCCACTGCCATACATTAAGACGGATTTAACTGTATGGTCAAAAACATGAATGAGAGTTTTTATTTTTGGTTTATGACCTGAGAAACATTTTTTTAGTCTAAATATGGCCTTTAACCCTTTATTATACATTTCATGTTGGGCATCTGTAAATTTGCCATTAATACTAAATTTGACACCCAAGTAGGTATAATTTTTTGTGTTCGTTAGTAGGGTATTATTTAAATGAAATTGAGTAGAAAGAAGTCTACCAGAAAAGCTAAAAATCATGACTTTGGATTTAGTAATATTAACTTCCAGTCCCCAATTATTGCAATAGATCTGTAGTTTATCAAGACATTCTTGTAGACCCCTAGGAGTTTCAGAAAGCAAAATTAGATCATCTGCATACATCAGACAATTAAGTTTTGTATTATTTAGTTTAACTGGAAAGCAATCCTCATCAAATATTTCTGGAATATCATTAACAAAATGCATGTATATATCATAAACTTAGTACTCTGTGCACGGTTTTATCATTTTTTACGCAAATACGTCGTATAATCGTCATTTTTTTCTCTCTGTCTGTTATGATTTAAAAATGGCTGCTCATTAAATGCCGTGTTTTGAAGCCGAAGTTTACCGATTGTCCCCTTATAGTAAATAATCAACAAAAAGCATAGGTATTTAGCACGTGTTTAACATATACAATCAGGTAATTGTTTATTTTAATGACAGATTCATGCGTATTGCTATCACCGGATTTTTACGAGGAGAGTCACGCTTAGGTCACTATGCATACGGAAAATATGTCGGCGATTTGCTTCCTGGCAGCAAGCAATTAAAAATAAGTAAACTTCTTCTAAATGTGGACAAATTTAAGAATGTTCCTCAGTAAAAAGTTTATGTGCATAAGATGTATAATGAAAACTATCCATTTAGTTTAAAAAAAAACATATGCATATTTGTTTTTTTATTTTGGGGTTTCATATGACTTTAATTGTGTTAAAGCATACATTTAAATCAATTATTTTGTACTTTCAAAAAGTAAACAGACGCAGTATCCCCGTTATTCTCTATCGGTACTTGTCTATCCCAAATTCATGTATTTAGTTTAAATGTTTAATGTTATATTTGTAATTCTCATTGGATTTTGTCAAATGTGTTGACGTCTTTTCTATTATATTTATGTGTTATGGAAAAAAAAACAATCACCGCCTTCATTTATTAGATTTAATTTTGTTCAACGTAATCTGTACGATAATTTACGTTTGAAGTTGGATTCATAACAAACTGGACATATATATATATATATATATTATAGTTAATTGCTATTAATAAGTATTGCAATATGCATTGTGTTTAAATGCAATATCAGTATTTAGTTCTATTGTAATCTTAAATCAATCCTAATTCTATCTTACTTTTGAGATATAGTTTTTCATATGTGACGTCATTTTTCTGCTGTTTCAGAAATTTCATAAATTCAAATGTGACGTAATTTTTGTGCCTTTTCACCATCGTATGTGACGTCATTTTTATGATTTACTGCGTTGAGGCCTGGACTGAGTCGGGTGTGTCTATTCTGTGTTGGTTTTTGCATTATGTTATCGTGTTTGTTTTCTGTAATTAGTTAATACTTCAGTTTCATTATGTATACCTTTTATATTCATTTGATAAAATTTACTGTTTGCAATAGCATTAATTGTTCTAAATAATAAGGATGTTCTTATCCCAAGCATAAAAACATAGCCGTATTTGACACAACTTTTTTCAACTTTTGATCTTCAGTGCTGTACAACTTTGTACTTTTTTTTCACTTTCGATCTTTTATATCTGGGCGTCACTGGTGAGTCTTGTGTGGACGAGGCGCGTTTTTGGCGTATTGAATTTTAAACCTGATGCTTTTTGTTATCCATTAATCATGTGTTTCTTTGTCTAATACGTTCTCCTATTTATTTGTATTGTAGTCCTGTAATATTATGTTGTCATTTCAATGTTATATTTAACATTGCCATTAAATTGCAAGGTTTGGCATGCCACAAAACCAGGTTCAACCCACCATTTTTTCCTTTAAAAATGTCCTGTACCAAGTCAGGAATATGGCCATTGTTATATTATTGTTCGTTTCTGTGTGTGTTACATTTTAACGTTGCGTCGTTTGTTTTCTCTTATTTTTTAGTGTAATTTCACATTGCGATAAGACGTGTCACGGTACTTGTCTATCCCAAATTCATATATTTGGATTTGATGTTTTATTTGTTTTTCTCGTGGGATTTTGTCTGATGCTTGGTCCGTTTCTGTGTGTGTTACATTTAAGTGTTGTGTCGTTGTTCTCCTCTTATATTTAATGCGTTTCCTCGGTTTTAGTTTGTTAACCCGATTTTGTTTTTTGTCCATGGATTTATGAGTTTTGAACAGCGGTATACTACTGTTGCCTTTATTTATTCTTTATTCTACAATAGACATACTCGCATATAACAGTGAAAATGAACAAACTAGATTCGCACTTTATATACAATGACAGTAATATTGTATATATGCATCGTGTAAAGTATCAATTAATTCTTTCAAATATTTTACTTTTTATGTAATAATTTAGTATGATGTGTCCAGGAATTGAAATATGTCTTAATTGTACAGCTCACTATATTGGCAGCAGAATTCCATCCTGAAATTTAAAAGGAAGCTATCTTGGAATCATGATTTTTTATAAATTTTTATTGGTTTGAAACTAGGTACCACTAAATCATCTTGATTTTATTGTTTAGAACCGATCTGGTAAATCTTCCATGTCTGCCATGGTTAAGGAGAAGAAGAGGTTGGGAAGCCCGCAAACATGTTTAACTCCGCAATATTTTGTATATACTGTCTCAAGTTAAGTTGCTGTAATGCCGCGTATATCATTTGTAACTGTATATCATATTTTCTATGTATTTTGAACAGAAATTAGGCTGGTGATTTTCGTATTGGAATTCCTGTACATTGAGTTTTGTCACAGCCTTTTATAACTTGCTAAGAAGTATGGTTCTGCTCATTGTTGAATGTTGAAGGCCTCTTGATGACATATAGTTGCTAACATCTACGGCATTTGATCTTAGTTGGATAGTTGTCTCATTGGCAATCATATTGCATCTACTTATAACATATTACTATATTGTATGTACGTTCTTATGCCCTTTTGTGTTTCAATGAAACAATTGTTGTTAATTTTGACAGTAACTCTTCATTAACACGACAAGAATTACATAACTGAACCATGTCGAACATGAACTAAACCATGACACGAATGAACCAAACCATGACACAGATATTTCAGTAATTTTGAATTGAGTGCAAATTAGGTATTTTTCATAATAGTTGACGGCAGTATTATATCACGAAGAAGTATTTGATGTAACAGACAGAAAGATAATAACTTTTTGTATGCACGTTAAACCAATTAACAACTTTTAAATTTTGACACAAGCAAGCTTTGTTTTGTGTTTAATCATTAACTATATAATACAACTTGTGAAGTACTAACATATTTACTTTATACAAAGATACTTACCAGCTTGGATTATTGATCAGAAGTTCCTTTTACAAGATACTAGTATCCGAATGTTTACATTTTTGCATTGATTGTCATCAAAACACTTAACCCCGTCATGTCAAACTTATCCAAACTATGACAACATCACTGTACTAAACGCTCCTCGATATGACGACCTAACCACCCGTGTGAATGATATTTATTGATTAAATGTATGAACTGTTCAGTAGAAAATGGCAATTTGCAAACTTTAAAGAATAGTTTTTTTTTCTGTAATATTTAATTAATTAAATTTACTTGTTGTACATTATGAACAAAAAACTTGGGTATTCCAATCCTACTTGAATATTTTAGAATAGGAAATAGGTTTAGTTTACACATTTAGGACGTTCATTAGATGATATATGATGCGCTTATAGGTGCTATACTTAGACGAAGAAATTATGATAAGTTTGATTAATATTTTAACGTTATACATGTTTAGGAATAGACCTAGTGGATATAGAAATTAGGTAAATCATAAGTTTATATGTTTTGAGATATCATGTTCTTATACTTTTCCAAAATAAAGATTTTTCTATGCTTTTATTGAAACTATAATAAAAAAAATATGGGTCACCGTGCTTTTTTTAAGCTATGTGTCGTAGAAAATGACCTAAATTTGGTATTTATTAAAAGTACATTTCTTTTTCTTCTTATAAACAAATCTGATACTTTTGTCTACTGATAAATAAAGTGATCATAGATACCAAAAATAAACATACATTTAATCAATACAGTTAATTCATGTCAAAGTTGTGTGTACACAATACAAATACTAAACTGGTTAGACAAGTATTTATATTTAAATCCAAACAAATAATTCTTCAAAAGTGTCCCCGATAGTGGATATTTTACTCCCTTTTGTGAAAACCTTTCTATCAATATGTTCGTGGAAATTTTTTTTAATAAAAAAAATTGCTCATATTAAAATAACTTAAAAGTCCTGATTGATTTAACGCTGGCAAAGATTCATGATAGCTGCATAATATGTATGATAAAAAAACAAATTTATTGTTCCATTAAAACAGAAAGTAGCATGACACATTTAGCAGTGACGGATAACAATTAAATACTATTTACGGTGCTGTTGGAATTTTTTTTAAGAAAACAATAAAATTTATTTGTAGGATTTCATACTTTTAAAAATTGATTGTATAAAAAATGTAATGTTATTATACAAATGTATCCATAGACATCACAGAATGGTTTCATTAGACACCACAGAGTTGTCTTTCGAAGTACAGTTTTGATATAAAACTTAGAAAAAAGTATAATCACAAAAATACTGAATTCCGCGGAATATTCAAAACGGAAAGCCCCTAATCAAATGGTAAAATCAAATTATAATACTTATCAAACGAAAAGGTGGTATAATGACCAATGAGAGAACTCTCTACCAGAAACCAGATGACATAAAAATTATCATCTTTAGGTCCTCGTATGAACAAATCCGATACTTGATAGTTTGTTGTAAAATGCAAAGAAATGATTAATACTAAAAAAATATAATGAGAAAAGCTAATTCATATAAATAAAAATAATTAACGGAATGAAAATGTTTCTGTATAAAGTAATATAACAAAAATACCGATCTCGATAAATGAAATATCCAATCAGATGAATTTATTGTTCTTTCCTGGTCGCGATTCGAACTCATGCTTCTGATATATCGTGGCACCAAATCGCCTTACAACTTTGCCCGACGACAACTCGACAACTCGACAACCTAGGCTCTACTACAATTAAGCATTCGGTCGTGTGTTACTGTTTCTCGTCAGTTTTAATCTAGCGTCGAAACAGGATAAATAAGGCATGAAGCCGAAATTTTGACATATCAGCAGAAATATATTTTGCAGAGTATCATACAAATCAATGTAGGATGCAGTCACAAAAATAAATATATTATAAACAGATTTGATCAATAGGATCACAAATGATGGTGAAACAAGGCTGAAAACACATTCTGTATATTTCTTAAAGTATTATAAATTGTCTACATAAGAGCCCAACCATGAAAGATCTGTATATTTGCGGAAGCGAATTGTTTTCTTCCCTGAACGGTATTCTTACTAATGCTACTGATATATTGTGGCACCAAATCGCCTTACAGTATGCCCGGCGCGCTAAACCGTATTGTAATATGCATATTTGTCATTACAGTTATATTTTTAGGCAAACCTTTATTTTTTTATGGCAGTAAATATTTTTATTTTAAAAAAAATGTCATTTATTTCAGAGATAACGCGATATAGAAATGGTCTCATGAATCAAACCCTTTTGTACACTTTGCCATGATGAGGAAATCTCCACAAGCGCAGCCACAATGTGAGCAGAAAATTATTTCTTTTGAGGTATCTATATCAATCCGACCTCTTCTACCTTTCAGACAAAGACCGGATGAAAAGTTAAGCTTAGATTTAATTCTAAAAGTTCCCTGAAAGGAACAAATGAAGCCATCTTTGTTGACAAGACTGACAATTCCAAAAGATTTGAATACGCTAAGAATATCTGCCTGTCGTAATTTACCTGATTGTAAATTCATAATACTATAGTATAATGAAAATTAGCTACTGCTGTTAAGTGATGATGGCATTTTCATCAAAATATTAGTAACATTTACACAAGAAAAATATGATGTCTGCTTTGTCAGAAATAATACAGTAGCTGTTACATTAGGAACTGAAAATCAGACAACACTGGTTGATTTAGAAAAAAAATTGTTCAAACAATTACACTTTCTCATTATTGTGATGGAGTAGCAAGTGGTGGTGAAACTTTAGTCATCAGTAGTGCTGACAGACAGAGTACATTATAGTGAATCTGAATGACATGTCTCTTACCCGGCTAGAAGGAATGGGAGGAGTGGATTGTATATCATTATTTCAAGGAGATATCTATGGTATCATTCCTTTACAAAACAAAGTCTGCTGCTTAAAAGTACTGGTGAACCTCTGTGGACATTTACCCACGAGGACATTGATAGTCCAGTATGAATTGCACTAGACATAAACGGCTTTGTTTATATAGCTTCTGATGAAAACAGCAGTATCGTGGTAGTATCACCAGATGGTAAAACATGTAAGACCATACTATCAGAGTCTAATGGAATCAAAAGTCCTTATGGAATAGACACAAAACAAAGAATCAGAAATGATGATAGTGTCCAGTAAATAAGGGAAGATAGCAATACAGACTATGACACAGCTTTTGTTTACAAGATTTAAAATTTCATTATTATTTTTGAATAAATATAAATTGTAGGAATAACAACAGTGCACTATCGCTTTACTGACCATTAAACTTATGATGAAAGTTTTAAAGATGACGGTTTTACTGCAAGTATCACATAGCTTAACATTTCAAAAACCGGTAACACAGAGGTCAAGGCCAGAAAAATCTTCTCATATAGATATGGACACCTTAAAATTATTCCATTCACCTGCCCTATTGCTTATGGTGACAGACAAAAATACTTAAACTGAACATTTACCAAAGAAACATAAATTTAAAATCTGTTTACCCTTCCGGAGCACCTGAGATCACCCCCCTAGTTTTTGGTGGGGTTCGTGTTGTTTATTCTTTAGTTTTCTATGTTGTGTCATGTGTACTATTGTTTTTCTGTTTGTCTTTTTCATTTTTAGCCATAGCGTTGTCAGTTTGTTTTAGATTTATGAGTTTGACTGTCCCTTTGGTATCTTTCGTCCCTCTTTTTTTAAGGGTAGGGTCATATGACACTTGCCAGAGTAGTCATGTACATTTTCAATTAATTATATACACCAGATTCAGCTGTCTTACTACCTATAGTATCAGAGAAACAGACCTAATTTTAGTTGACCCATGGCATGATGTCAAGGTCAGGTGAACTCTGTCTGGAAGACATGTTTACCTGGCAAAGAACCCATATATCATAGTTATTACTCATTATAAGTGAGAAATTCACATGACAAAAAAAAATGTTTGTTATTCAATTAGTCGCTGAACCATGATAATTAGTACGAAAACAGTCACTGAATCATCTACGAGGAACTAGAAGAATGTATATATTTTTGAATCAAAGTGTGTTCTTACAGATTTTCCGTTGGTTGTCATGGAATTATTACGGAATCTGTGGTGTCCTTTTCTCATATTTTGCACGTTTATATTTTCAAAAAGAACAAATCAGGTGAACTGGTGTGTTCTTCTTTTTAGATTTGTTTCAGTGATCTTTTGAGAAGGGTAACTTCC
The DNA here is from genome assembly GCF_963676685.1 of Mytilus edulis. NCBI lineage: Eukaryota > Metazoa > Mollusca > Bivalvia > Mytilida > Mytilidae > Mytilus > Mytilus edulis. Next base: position 10,200,265 of record NC_092354.1, read on the forward strand.
TGGAAGTAAGTCGCGTCAGGGCCAGACTATAGGAATAGGCAGGTAAATTATATAATTAAATCTGGGCCGCTTCAGTGTTTGTTAAGTGTCCTCCTCATGGTTGTTCTTTAATGTTGCAATAAAATATTGGTATCGCAATCGGGTTCGATCCTGAACTTGATGATTATCTGAAATCTTTAAAAATTATCTTAGTTATTTCAGTAGTATAGACAGATATTTTAGCTAATGACTTAATTAATCAATTGCAAAAGAGACATTGTATGGAGCTCATCAATAACAATACCTTCCATGGGAATAGCTTACTCCTACGATTGATTTTGATTTGATTTCTGGTGTTTTAACGCCACTTTTAAAAGTTGAGACGTTTTCATGGCGGCCAGTTTTTATAGGTGGAGGAAGCCGGAGTGCCCAAAGAAAACCACCGACCTTCGATAGGAAATCGAACTCACAACCTCAGTGTTGACTGGCTAGTGATTACAGTAGTTACTGCTTAGACCACTTTGCCGCCGATGCCCCTACGAGCATTTAGTGGTAATTATAATGGGATCAGAACTATTTGAGTGACGTCTTCTATGATTTTCCTTTTACTAGTTAAACATGTTAAAAGAGTCAATATTTAAACATTTTCTCATCTGTTATGGTGACTTCGTTTAGTCCAACTTTTTGACACCAAGTTTTATACATTTTAGACCGGTTTCCTTCTCTATAGTAGAACATCCTGGTATTCGGTAAAGTAGGGTTTATAAAAAAAAAAATCAAACATAATATAATCAATGCAAATGTTTCCAATGATTTGTGATGTATAGAAAACATAAAACAGAAATAACCTTTCAATCCGTCTAATTGAGGTCTGGAGGTGGCATGGCAGTACATGCTAGTAGTCATTTGTTAGTTTATGTATCATTGTTATTTTGCTTAGTTACTTGTGTTATCAATTCTGACATTGCACTCGGCCTTCTTTTAAACTTGGTTTTACTGTGCGTATTGCTGTGTGTTTGTTTTTTTCTACATTGGCTAGATGTATAGGGTGAGGGTTGATATCTCACCCCTTAGATTTAGGGACGAGCTGAAGCACGCCTCCGCTATGTTGGAGACCCATTTGTGATTTTCGGCTGTTTTCGGCTCTTTGGTGGGGTTGTTGTCTTTTTTACACATTCCTTATTTCCATTCGCAGTTGTAATATTCTCCCTAAATTGTACAGCTTCTATTTTCTTCTTCAGGTTGCAATTACTGGACCCAATACCAGAATAACCTCCAACAGAGAGGGTAACATTTTGAAACAAAATATAACCTCCCGAGTCATAAGTCGGTAATTAGCATATTACATATTGTCCTTTGCGGAGAGCTCAGTATTAACAATCATACCACATCTCCTGGTGGTCTCAATGTTTCCATATGCTTTGTAATTCTTTTGTCTGTTTCGAATTCCCTCTAGTAAGTGTTTCATACTCCTTCCCAATGGCCATGATGACATTAACTTAAGTGTTATAGTTTCGCAAAGGAACACAGTGCAAATATTAAAATTAAAGCGTATTTGAATTATCATTGATATGGTCATATTTATGAATTTACTGTTTACAAAACTTTTGAAGTTTAAATACTAAGGGTTTTTTTTTACCTCAGAAATAGACAAGCTGAACTGAATCTGGCAAAACTATTCGAAACTTCGGTCCTCAATGCTGTTAAACATCATAATTTATTCGGTCTTTTTAACTTAGATTCGAGCGTCACTGATGATAGTTATCAAAGGTACCAGGATTACTAACTTAGTCCGCCAGACGCGCGTTTCGTCTACATTAGACTCATCGGTGGCGCTCATATCAAAATAATAATAAAGCCAAACAAGTAAAAAGTTGAAGAGCATTGAGGATCCAAAACTCCAAAAAGTTGTGCCAAATACGACTAAGGTAATCTATGCCTGGGATAAGAAAATCCGTAGTTTTTCGACAAAAATCTAAATTTTGTTAACAGGAAATTTGTAAATGACCACATTATTGATATTCATGTCAACACCGAAATGTTGACTACTGGGCTGCTGATACCCTCGGGGACGAAACGTCCACCAGCAGTGGCATCGACCCAGTGGTGTAAATAGTTAACAAAGGTATCAGGATTATAATTTAGTCCGCCAGACGCGCGTTTCGTCTACATAAGACTCATCAGTGACGCTCATATCAAAATATTTATAAAGCCAAACAAGTAAAAAGTTGAAGAGCATTGAGGATCCAAAACTCCAAAAAGTTGTGCCAAATACAGCTAAGGTAATCTATACCTGGATGAGTCTTTTGTAGACGAAGTGTTCGTATGGCATAAATACAAAATCTAATCCTGGTATCTATGTTGATAGAGTATGAGTGCCAATGAGACAACTCTCCATCCAAGTAATAGTTTATAAAAGTAAACTATCACAGGTCAAGGCATGGCCTTCAACGCGGACCCAAGACTCGAACCGAACAGCAACCTATGAAGGACCCCAAAAAATACTAGTGTTAAATCATTCAAACAGGAAAACCAACGGTCAAATCTATATAAAATCTATTATTTTATTTAGTCCCCTTTGAATACATTTTTTTTATACAGATGGATTGTGGATATTTTTTTGTAAAATACCCTTGTATACATCCTGATCACACAGATTTTCCCTTTGTTTACAAAGTTTTTATCTGTATGTCTGAAGAATTTTAATCAATGGCACTTTCAGTTTGTAATTTGACCAGTTCTGAGTGAAGAAAAACACAAATGTATAGAACGCTGATAAGACTTGCTTCAAATGTGTATTCTGGAACAAACACCACTAATGCATAGCATTCTGTGTTAAGATGGTATTGGAGAATGAATAAACATGATAAAGAATGTTCATAATTTGCCCAAAGCTGACATTGTAGTATACATTGTATTTCATGTTCAAAAATATAGTAACAATAATAGGTCACCGAGCATTTTTCAAGTTACAGTTTGTGACAAAGTGACACATTTCATGATTTGGTATGGATTAAACAGGAAAAACAACATTATGTGATCAAAACTTAAATGATAAAATTGTAAAATAGAATACGAATACATAGCTTTCAGCTGGAAACGTGTTGATAAAATAAAAAGAAATGATAGTCTCATCGTATTTTTTTTCCGGTTAATATCAAAAATAGCAAAAGATCATGCAGATTCCTTTAGAAACATTTACTTTTTCAGAGTTACCCCCCTCCTTGAAATGATAATTTAAAAACATTAAAAACACAGGCAAATACAAACTAACTTGCCTGGTAAAATATTAATATTGATATGTTAAAGTCTTATAAATTCGTTCTTTTAAATAAGAATGCACATTAGTTATCTGCTTTCCTCGTCAAATTTTGCTAACTTGATTGAAAATCTGCAAGATGGCAAAAGACACTCTTATCACCTTAAATTATGAAATGTTGACATGTAAAGCTATGTTTTCTACAGTTATAAAAAATATAGCTGTTTAGTAATGATGGCATATTTGTTAGAACAGTTATTACATTCAAACAAGATCAAGATTGGCATTATTTATTTTGTATACATATACCGACTTGACAGAGCTGAAAAATTTAACAAATCTTAATTTGCATTTTATAACAGAGCATTAGGTCCTGAAAGTTTGGCCGTACTATAATAACCAGGTACTTGTGTCCTGAATAGCAGGGCAAATATATATGACCCTTATCGAAGTTGTATATATTTATCTTTTATACAAGAGAATCTCGGTCTATTTCTGAAATTTATTCTTACATACTTTTGATTTTTTAACCCTATATGCTAACATTGCCTATGTAAATTTTAAAATTGTTTATATGCACATTGAATGACAAATCTATTGGAGGTATACAATTTTCTGACACACAAATCAAAGAATGGTTTTTGTGTTCTGTTAAATTGTTCCTTTTAAAATTGTTATACTATGATGAAAGAGGGACGAAAGATACCAAAGGGACAGTCAAACTCATAAATCTAAAACAAACTGACAACGCCATGGCTAAAAATGAAAAGGACAAACAAACAACAGCACACACGACACAACATAAAAAACTAAAGAATAAACAACACGAACCCCACCAAAAAACTAGGGGTGATCTCAGGTGTTCCGGAAGGGTAAGCAGATCCTGCTCCACATGTGGCACCCATCGTGTTGCTTATGTGATAACAAATCCGGTAAATAGTCTAATTCGGTAGGTCACATTCATGAAAAGGAAGGGGTTTGTAGTTACGACGTAAGGAACATATCCGATATCATTTGTGAAACGGTTATTCCATAACGGTCAACCAACTCGTGATGGCGTCCGTAAAATTTACGAAGGGATAATTTCAACTTCACCATTTGGAACTCTTGGTTTAATAGCTTCCTTGTGAGCAGTAACCCTCTATCAAGAAAATCATGATAGGAAATACAAGCACGGGAATATCGTATCAATTGGGAGATATATACCCCGTATGTAGGTGCTGCTGGAATGTTGCTACTTAGAAATGGAAAGTTCACAATTGGAAAGCTGAAATCATCTTTTTTGTCGTAAAGTTTTGTTTTCAACCGACCCTCATTGTCAATTTCTAGATGTAAGTCAAGATATGAGGCCGATGACTGATGTGCCCATATTTTGTCTACTTTATTTATTGTGTCTGTTTAGTTAACGCATCAATATAAATATAACGGAATTTGATGAGACTGTCATTAAAGTGAGAGGGTTAGCGCTATAAAACCAGGTTTTATCCACCATTTTCTACATTCGAAAATGCCTGTACCAAGTCAGGAATATGACAGTTCGTGTCCATTCTTTTTTGATGCGTTTTGTTATTTGATTTTGCCATGTTATTATGGACTTTCCGAATTGATTTTCCTCTAAGTTCAGTATTTTTGTGATTTTACTTTTTCATCAATGATCTTTCATTCAACACAAAAATATCCTTTTTTTTCTTTACTTTTTGACAAAGTTAGTGGTATGCGTAGGACTCATTTTGTTTAACATGTGTAGCACTTTCTTTGTAATGTTCTATGTGACAGGGCCGAAATTTTGCTTCAAGCAAAAAATAAAAAGAATTGACATAAACTCTATTTTGGGTAATAAGCGGAGACGTAAATTCACCCTTTACGTGAGTGTCTTATTAATTTTCTGGAGTAAACCTTACATACGCGAAATTTAAAGAAAAGACTAAAGGGAAAACAATCTCAATTCTTACGTAGGTATGTATTGTATCATTCAACGAAATTATAATCTTTTTGAAATGATATAGGAACTCTAAAAAAAAGCCGATTTCAATATGCTTTAACAATAATATTAGTAGTAGAAAACATCATTAAAATTCACCTCCTTGCACGTAAAACGTGATGTATATTTAGACTGAAAAAAAAACAACAAAAAACTTCCTGTCGTTCTGTTTGTGTTGCTTGTTGCTATTAACAAATAACGTGCATCTTCTTTTTTCATATTTTATGTTCATGTATCAAAAAGTTGTAATTTATTTACTAAAACATTGAATCTCTTGAAATAACATTCTGGCAACTCTTTACAAGAGACAGGGATAGATTCAGCCATTTTAAAAAGGGGTGTTCCTAACCCAGGATAAAAGGGGGGCTCCAACTAAACGTCTCCATTCAAACGCATTGATAGTCAAAAAAGGGGGCGTTCTAGGGGTTACCCCCCTCCCATGACCCGCCACTGAGATACCAATTGACTCGAAAATTGATAACAAAGCTTGCGCCTGTCGTTTCATAGAAAAATGCGAAGAAAATATCAAACATGTAAAGCAACATCCGCTCACTAGTATGTTTCACATTTTATTTCTAATTACCGGCTGCTTAGAGGAAAAGTAGCAATACAAATGGAAGTTTTTAACGACCTTGACTGGCTATACAGCCCTTGCACGGTCGGTAAAGTAGCAATATATATGTGTGGTGGTGTTTAACGACCTTGACTGGCTATACAGCCCTCGCACGGTCGGCTCGGTGCCCGAAGGCGATTGGTGAGCGTTTGAATAATTTCTGCCGTGGGTCAGGAACAAGTAGTAAGGACGCCGAATGGAGGCCGCCATCTTGGTTTTGGTGAGTTGATTTTGGTTTGTTTACTATTTTGGATTTTACTTCTTCACAACGGCTGCTTTCAGGGCCAGTTTGGTCAGCTTGGCAGCCCGCTAGCCTCGATGATGGAGTACTGTTAGATGATCTCGGACGTAGTTCTAAAGATGACAGGAAGCGTTATCAGGACCAAAGCCGTGAGGCAGTGAAATGAAGGTCGTATCACCCAACAGCCTAGGATACAGCCTTCGGACGTTAATCGGCATAACACTCCCCATAATACAATGGTTTTGGAGTGCATGTTAACGCAGGTACGCCAACTACTACGTCTATCTGTACGGCATGGATTGGTTTCTGTCATCTTAAGTAGTAAGTCGTTGATATCTAACTGTAAACCCTCATCGAAGATAGCGGGTAAAGGAGAGCTGGCCCAGCACGTCCGTTCAGCTGTAATGACTAAGACGTGACTGAAATGAATGGATTGAAAAAAATAAGTAGCAATAGATTAATTAGATTCATGGTATACCGCCATCTTGGATTGTACAAAATCGGTCTAGTTATTTGCCCAAATCAGCAAATTTGGAAACAGATTTGCAATTTAATGGTTAGACTGTTTATTTATATAAAGAAAACTTGCTAATGTATTGTATTATTAAAAATATTTTAACAAATATCAACCTTTTTGGTTTTTAAAATCATTTTTTTCAAATGAGCCATTTAAGGGGAGATAACTCTTTTAACACAAAATTTATACTGGGCTAATAGGGAAATTTTTTATTTTTACTTATGGCAAGAAAACAAGTTCGGTGACACCATGTTTTCTTTTTTTTTCTTAAAACATTTTATGAAACCTATCTTCTCACAATTTATTTCAAAATTCTATCTCATAGAATTTTTTTTATGCATTATTATGTGTTTTTTCATGAACAAACTAACCAAATTTAGGCAATTTTCAACGACTCATAGCTTGAAAAATAGCACGGTGACCCATACTTTTTATTATATTTTTGAAAAAAAACATAGGAAAATCTTCATTTTGTCAAATTATAAGAAAATTCTGTCTCAAAAAACATTTACTTATGATCTACCTTGATGTCAGCAACTAGTTTTTAGTCTTTACCTCTTGTATGAGGTCTGATGGGGTTTACTGAATATGAATAGATAATATTGGCAAAATAATATAATGAATATAGAAAAATGGCAAAAGTAAATGAATAAGATAATAATGGGATGGAGATTCAAAAGGAATAACTGTGGGCAATAAAAGAATTAAGCAACACAATACTGATCACACAAATGAACGATATACAGAATACAGAAATTATTTAATTGCAGAAAAATAATAATAAAACCATTTTCATGAAAATTTTACAGAGTATGCGTTATTTTATAAGATAAAGAAAAATGTCCTTAAAATATAAAGACAACAAAAATTAAGGACCCTCTTACAGACCCTCTTTTATGGAGTCGATGCCCTATATTGTAGTTACTAATCCGATTCCATCAATTGTCACACGTTTAATTACGAAACGAAATTAAAGATAAGAATATGAAACCTCTTATCTATGTCACTTGTATTCTTGACCAATATTCTCCTATAGTCCAACCGAAAAATGAAAGATGAAAGATCACTGGACGCGAGCTCGAAAAGCTCCGGTCCAAAATTGCCGATATTTGGTTTATGTTTTATGATTTTGTGCATAGGCGGACTATCAATGTACGAGCTATACGAGATTATAGAATTGAAAGGAGAAGTGCAAATGCTTAAATTGGAGTCTAGTCTCAACCTTGTTATCGAAGAACCAAAGGTATTTATAAAACAACACTTTCATTATCATGCAATTTATGTTGTGTTTTGTGTACTACTATTTGTCTGTTTGTCATTTTTTTTATCCCCCCTTTTTTTTAGCCATGGCGTTGTCAGTTTATTTTCGATTAATGAGTTTGACTTTGGTATTCTTTACCCCTCTCTAATGGTTGATCAATGATTTGATATCAACATGACTTTGCATTATTTTGCATGTTTGTGGGTAGGAGGGCATTGCCGTGCATGGTTGCTTAGCACAATACTGTTTTGTCAGGGAGGAATTGAATGGGCAAACCTATAAAAAGTCAGGAATCTCGAAAGTATTTGTCTTTGTTTTTGTTGTTGTTCTTGTTGTCTAGGCAATTATTGTGTTATAATGGATAATCCAGAAGAAAACACAAAGGATAGTGTCTGCTTATTTCAATTAAACCTTTTTAGGTTTGCAACGATTTAGAGCTTGGCATTCTTATCTATTTATAGAAATGGTTCTATAATTAATTGAAAAGCTCTCCGGATGCTTCAAGTTTATAAAGTGTAATTTTTATATTAAAAAGCTAGTATTGGTAGTTAGTTGTTCTTTATTCGTTGGGCTGCTGTATACCATTGACGAACACCCCGCATCTCCTTATATTTATAGGACATTTATGTTAAGTTATGTAGCTATCAATTTGTCTTATTTTAAAGTACAAGTGTGGACACATATCAGTGTGGATTGTAATAGTTTGGTTTATTTCACGTAAGCTTTCGATTTTCGCACTGACGTTTGCACAATATAATACATAAGACAAATAGTATACAATGAAAAAAGTCCTTTTTTTTTTAAATATAATAGACATATAATAGAAGATGTGGCATAATCGCCAATTAGACAACTCTCTATCTAAATGACAATTTATAAAAGTAAGCCATGAAAAAAAAATACCTTTCAATAAAATCCCAATGTTCTGAATGACATGTGACCTTACTAATAGTGTTTCACGTTATCAGAACAGTTCAATGTGTGTGAATATAATTATACTTTTATAGTGATTATCAATACTGACGCCGTCTATAAATAGTTGACCAGATTAGGAATGATAGGTCAAGTTTGAAGAACTGAGAACTTTTGTTCTAAACCATTAAGAGAGATTTGTTCAGCAATGTGATGGGGCTATTTATTGACATTCAACGGTTTATTTTTAGTATTCTCATTTAGTATGAGATGTTTCTGAATCATTAATTTAAAAATAAATTCATCTTGTGTGTAAATCTGTTGGCCTGGAAATTTCTTTTTCAGATCAATTGGTTTTTTTTGTTTCGACCCTACGTTATGCTTTTATTGTTAAAATGGTACTTTAAAAAAAATTGTGCAAAATTTATATTTTTTTTCAAATAAAGAAATACTTGGCAGGAGAAAAGTTTTTTCCTGTCCAGTACTATTAACATTTCATTGCATATAAGAAAATTACCATCACTGGAAGTTCACCGATCAAATTTCCACCTTTTTTTAACCGTGTATAAGCTTCAGTAACCATGTAACCTCAAGTTTCCGAAATATTTTATACAAACCCCCCAAAATGGTGCTTTGAGATACCCCAAAAATATGTGTGTGATCCAGTCTAGAAATGTTTTACTGCAATGAAATGTAGGATTAATTATCTACAACTGTCAAATTCAGGGGAATATTTTTTTTCGATCTATTTGCAACCGGATGTGACGTGCTATGATTTGTGGGTATTACACCTACATATAGTATTCATTTATCTACCATTCTATAAAGTTTTAGCATACAAAGATCACAATTCGAGAAAGGCTATGTTATCTGAGCAATACTATAGTATATCGTATGCATTCATACGAAATATTGCATAGTTCAAATAGTAGATATTTTACACTTGGTGATATGAGAAAGTCTCGATCATGACCTTAACAAGAAAAAAAACGTATTAAATATAAAAAAGAAGATGTGGTATGATTGCCAATGAGCCAACTATCCACAAAAGACAAAAATGACAAAGACATTAACAACTATAGGTCACCATACGGCCTTCAGCAATGAGCAAAGCCCATACCGCATAGTTAGCTATAAAAGGCCCCGATAAGATAATGTAAAACAATTCAAACGAGAAAACTAACGGCCTCATTTATGTGAAAAAAAGTTGTGTTTTTACATTTCAGGATAGAAGTAAACGACAAGCTGGGCCAACATTAAGTCCTACAGAGATTGGTCAAATATCTGTCATTGCGGTAAGCTTTTTAACATTTCTAGGAAAATCATTGGTTAAACGCGAACGCATGGAGACCGTGTATATGTAATATTTGGTCAGTGGGCGTGTTTTGTTTTGATAGACGCTTAGCTGTAGTGACAAGTACCTTTATAAAGACAACAATACATCGAAGAAAGGTCTGAACGTTTCACTGACTACAGTAAAATTAATGAAGCAATGGATGATTTATAATTGATAGTAAATGCAGAAAACACACTACGGCCAACATTTGGAAGTAGGTTCATAATATTGATGACATGATCACTTTGATATCCAATTAGTCTAAAAGCCATATGTGAAGAAAGTCGGTATGACAAATTCGTTACAGTGAGCTCTGACTTACCGAATATAGAATTTTCTGACTCAATATATATCGTATTATATAACTAGCATTGTTATTTATTATACTTCACATTAAATATGCCATACTTTGATTGGCTAATACGAGGGTGTTAATTTACTCTATCACATGGCTGAGCGGTGACAATTTTTTGAATGTTACCTTCTCTCAGCTATGTGTTATTTATATAATGTTTTACCTTTGCTGGGCTACATTTTATATGTTAAACCTTCACCAAACTACATTTTATATGTTAAACCTTCACCAAACTACATTTTATATGTTAAACCTTCGCCAAACTACATTGTATATGTTAAACCTTCGCCGAACTACATTTTATATGTTAAACCTTCGCCGGACTACATTGTATATGTTAAACCTTCACCGGACTACATTTTATATGTTAAACCTTCACCAAACTACATTTTATATGTTAAACCTTCGCCAAACTACATTGTATATGTTAAACCTTCGCCGGACTACATTGTATATGTTAAACCTTCGCCGGACTACATTTTATATGTTAAACCTTCACCGAACTACATTTTATATGTTAAACCTTCACCGGACTACATTTTATATGTTAAACCTTCACCAAACTACATTGTATATGTTAAACCTTCGCCGGACTACATTGTATATGTTACACCTTCGCCGGACTACATTTTATATGTTAAACCTTCACCAAACTACATTTTATATGTTAAACCTTCGCCGGACTACATTTTATATGTTAAACATTCGCCGGACTACATTTTATATGTTAAACCTTCACCAAACTACATTTTATATGTTAAACCTTCGCCGGACTACATTTTATATGTTAAACCTTCGCCGGACTACATTTTATATGTTAAACCTTCGCCGGACTACATTTTATATGTTAAACCTTCGCCGGACTACATTTTATATGTTAAACCTTCACCAAACTACATTTTATATGTTAAACCTTCGCCGGACTACATTGTATATGTTAAACCTTCGCCGGACTACATTTTATATGTTAAACCTTCACCGAACTACATTTTATATGTTAAACCTTCACCGAACTACATTTTATATGTTAAACCTTCGCCGGACTACATTGTATATGTTAAACCTTCGCCGGACTACATTTTATATGTTAAACCTTCACCGGACTACATTGTATATGTTAAACCTTCGCCGGACTACATTTTATATGTTAAACCTTCACCGGACTACATTTTATATGCTAAACCTTCGCCGGACTACATTGTATATGTTAAACCTTCGCCGGACTACATTTTATATGTTAAACCTTCGCCGGACTACATTGTATATGTTAAACCTTCGCCGGACTACATTTTATATGTTAAACCTTCACCGAACTACATTTTATATGTTAAACCTTCACCGAACTACATTTTATATGTTATACCTTCGCCGGACTACATTTTATATGTTAAACCTTCGCCGGACTACATTTTATATGTTAAACCTTCGCCGGACTACATTTTATATGTTAAACCTTCGCCGGACTACATTTTATATGTTAAACCTTCACCAAACTACATTTTATATGTTAAACCTTCACCAAACTACATTTTATATGTCAAACCTTCACCGGACTACATTTTATATGTTAAACCTTCGCCGGACTACATTTTATATGTTAAACCTTCACCAAACTACATTTTATATGTTAAACCTTCACCAAACTACATTTTATATGTTAAACCTTCACCGGACTACATTGTATATGTTAAACCTTCACCAAACTACATTTTATATGTTAAACCTTCACCGGACTACATTTTATATGTTAAACCTTCGCCAGACTACATTTTATATGTTAAACCTTCGCCGGACTACATTTTATATGTTAAACCTTCGCCGGACTACATTTTATATGTTAAACCTTCGCCGGACTACATTTTATATGTTAAACCTTCCCGAACTACATTTTATATGTTAAACCTTCGCCGGACTACATTTTATATGTTAAACCTTCACCGAACTACATTTTATATGTTAAACCTTCGCCGGACTACATTTTATATGTTAAACCTTCGCCGGACTACATTTTATATGTTAAACCTTCGCCGGACTACATTGTATATGTTAAACCTTCGCCGGACTACATTGTATATGTTAAACCTTCACCGAACTACATTTTATATGTTAAACCTTCACCGAACTACATTTTATATGTTAAACCTTCGCCGGACTACATTGTATATGTTAAACCTTCGCCGGACTACATTTTATATGTTAAACCTTCACCGGACTACATTGTATATGTTAAACCTTCGCCGGACTACATTTTATATGTTAAACCTTCACCGGACTACATTTTATATGTTAAACCTTCGCCGGACTACATTGTATATGTTAAACCTTCGCCGGACTACATTTTATATGTTAAACCTTCGCCGGACTACATTGTATATGTTAAACCTTCGCCGGACTACATTGTATATGTTAAACCTTCGCCGGACTACATTTTATATGTTAAACCTTCGCCGGACTACATTTTATATGTTAAACCTTCACCAAACTACATTTTATATGTTAAACCTTCACCAAACTACATTTTATATGTCAAACCTTCACCGGACTACATTTTATATGTTAAACCTTCGCCGGACTACATTTTATATGTTAAACCTTCACCAAACTACATTTTATATGTTAAACCTTCACCAAACTACATTTTATATGTTAAACCTTCACCAAACTACATTTTATATGTTAAACCTTCACCAAACTACATTTTATATGTTAAACCTTCACCAAACTACATTTTATATGTTAAACCTTCACCAAACTACATTTTATATGTTAAACCTTCGCCGGACTACATTTTATATGTTAAACCTTCGCCGGACTACATTGTATATGTTAAACCTTCGCCGGACTACATTGTATATGTTAAACCTTCGCCGGACTACATTGTATATGTTAAACCTTCGCCGGACTACATTTTATATGTTAAACCTTCGCCGGACTACATTGTATATGTTAAACCTTCACCAAACTACATTTTATATGTTAAACCTTCGCCGGACTACATTTTATATGTTAAACCTTCACCAAACCACATTTGATATGTTAAACCTTCACCGAACTACATTTTATATGTTAAACCTTCGCCGGACTACATTGTATATGTTAAACCTTCACCGAACTACATTTTATATGTTAAACCTTCACCAAACTACATTTTATATGTTAAACCTTCGCCGGACTACATTTTATATGTTAAACCTTCACCAAACTACATTTTATATGTTAAACCTTCGCCGGACTACATTGTATATGTTAAACCTTCGCCGGACTACATTTTATATGTTAAACCTTCGCCGGACTACATTTTATATGTTAAACCTTCGCCGGACTACATTTTATATGTTAAACCTTCACCAAACTACATTTTATATGTTAAACCTTCGCCGGACTACATTGTATATGTTAAACCTTCGCCGGACTACATTTTATATGTTAAACCTTCACCGAACTACATTTTATATGTTAAACCTTCACCGAACTACATTTTATATGTTAAACCTTCGCCGGACTACATTTTATATGTTAAACCTTCGCGGACTACATTTTATATGTTAAACCTTCGCCGGACTACATTTTATATGTTAAACCTTCGCCGGACTACATTTTATATGTTAAACCTTCACCGAACTACATTTTATATGTTAAACCTTCACCAAACTACATTGTATATGTTAAACCTTCGCCGGACTACATTTTATATGTTAAACCTTCACCAAACTACATTTTATATGTTAAACCTTCGCCGGACTACATTGTATATGTTAAACCTTCGCCGGACTACATTGTATATGTTAAACCTTCGCCGGACTACATTTTATATGTTAAACCTTCGCCGGACTACATTTTATATGTTAAACCTTCACCAAACTACATTTTATATGTTAAACCTTCGCCGGACTACATTGTATATGTTAAACCTTCGCCGGACTACATTGTATATGTTAAACCTTCACCAAACCACATTTGATATGTTAAACCTTCACCGAACTACATTTTATATGTTAAACCTTCGCCGGACTACATTGTATATGTTAAACCTTCGCCGGACTACATTTTATATGTTAAACCTTCACCAAACTACATTATATATGTTAAACCTTCGCCGGACTACATTTTATATGTTAAACCTTCGCCGGACTACATTGTATATGTTAAACCTTCGCCGGACTACATTTTATATGTTAAACCTTCACCAAACTACATTTTATATGTTAAACCTTCGCCGGACTACATTGTATATGTTAAACCTTCGCCGGACTACATTGTATATGTTAAACCTTCGCCGGACTACATTGTATATGTTAAACCTTCGCCGGACTACATTGTATATGTTAAACCTTCGCCGGACTACATTTTATATGTTAAACCTTCGCCGGACTACATTTTATATGTTAAACCTTCACCAAACTACATTTTATATGTTAAACCTTCGCCGGACTACATTGTATATGTTAAACCTTCGCCGGACTACATTGTATATGTTAAACCTTCGCCGGACTACATTGTATATGTTAAACCTTCGCCGGACTACATTTTATATGTTAAACCTTCGCCGGACTACATTGTATATGTTAAACCTTCGCCGGACTACATTTTATGTGTTAAACCTTCGCCGGACTACATTTTATATGTTAAACCTTCGCCGGACTACATTTTATATGTTAAACCTTCGCCGGACTACATTTTATATGTTAAACCTTCGCCGGACTACATTGTATATGTTAAACCTTCGCCGGACTACATTGTATATGTTAAACCTTCGCCGGACTACATTTTATATGTTAAACCTTCACCAAACTACATTTTATATGTTAAACCTTCGCCGGACTACATTGTATATGTTAAACCTTCGCCGGACTACATTGTATATGTTAAACCTTCACCAAACCACATTTGATATGTTAAACCTTCACCGAACTACATTTTATATGTTAAACCTTCGCCGGACTACATTTTATATGTTAAACCTTCGCCGGACTACATTGTATATGTTAAACCTTCGCCGGACTACATTGTATATGTTAAACCTTCGCCGGACTACATTTTATATGTTAAACCTTCACCAAACTACATTTTATATGTTAAACCTTCACCAAACTACATTGTATATGTTAAACCTTCGCCGGACTACATTTTATATGTTAAACCTTCGCCGGACTACATTGTATATGTTAAACCTTCGCCAAACTACATTTTATATGTTAAACCTTCGCCGGACTACATTTTATATGTTAAACCTTCGCCGGACTACATTTTATATGTTAAACCTTCACCGAACTACATTTTATATGTTAAACCTTCGCCGGACTACATTGTATATGTTAAACCTTCGCCGGACTACATTGTATATGTTAAACCTTCGCCGGACTACATTGTATATGTTAAACCTTCGCCGGACTACATTGTATATGTTAAACCTTCGCCGGACTACATTGTATATGTTAAACCTTCACCAAACTACATTTTATATGTTAAACCTTCGCCGGACTACATTTTATATGTTAAACCTTCACCAAACTACATTTTATATGTTAAACCTTCACCGAACTACATTTTATATGTTAAACCTACGCCGGACTACATTGTATATGTTAAACCTTCGCCGGACTACATTTTATATGTTAAACCTTCACCAAACTACATTCTATATGTTAAACCTTCACCGAACTACATTTTATATGTTAAACCTTCACCAAACTACATTGTATATGTTAAACCTTCGCCGGACTACATTTTATATGTTAAACCTTCGCCGGACTACATTTTATATGTTAAACCTTCACCAAACTACATTTTATATGTTAAACCTTCACCAAACTACATTTTATATGTTAAACCTTCACCAAACTACATTGTATATGTTAAACCTTCGCCGGACTACATTTTATATGTTAAACCTTCGCCGGACTACATTTTATATGTTAAACCTTCGCCGGACTACATTTTATATGTTAAACCTTCGCCGGACTACATTTTATATGTTAAACCTTCACCGAACTACATTGTATATGTTAAACCTTCGCCGGACTACATTTTATATGTTAAACCTTCACCAAACTACATTTTATATGTTAAACCTTCGCCGGACTACATTTTATATGTTAAACCTTCACCGGACTACATTTTATATGTTAAACCTTCACCGAACTACATTGTATATGTTAAACCTTCGCCGGACTACATTTTATATGTTAAACCTTCACCGAACTACATTTTATATGTTAAACCTTCACCGGACTACATTTTATATGTTAAACCTTCACCAAACTACATTGTATACCAAACTACATTTTATATGTTAAACCTTCGCCGGACTACATTTTATATGTTAAACCTTCGCCGGACTACATTTTATATGTTAAACCTTCGCCGGACTACATTTTATATGTTAAACCTTCGCCGGACTACATTTTATATGTTAAACCTTCACCAAACTACATTTTATATGTTAAACCTTCGCCGGACTACATTTTATATGTTAAACCTTCACCAAACTACATTTTATATGTTAAACCTTCACCGAACTACATTTTATATGTTAAACCTTCACCGAACTACATTTTATATGTTAAACCTTCGCCGGACTACATTTTATATGTTAAACCTTCGCCGGGCTACATTGTATATGTTAAACCTTCGCCGGACTACATTGTATATGTTAAACCTTCGCCGGACTACATTGTATATGTTAAACCTTCGCCGGACTACATTTTTTTCGCTATATCTCTGCTTTACTACATTTTATATGATATACTTTCGCTGGGCTACATTGTAAATTCTTCGAGGTGCCACATGTTATACTTTAGAGTGGCTACATTTATTTGTGATTCTTTCGCGCGAGGCTACATTTTATATGCTGCTACATTCAAAACATTACGATGTATATTGTTTTTCCAGAGTCAACTTATATCTCAGCGGTGTACATCAAATACTACTGTATGCCAGACAGGTATTTATTCTAATCTTATTGAATGACGTTAAACAGAATGGGATAAATGAGTCATTATAATTAATGGCAAGTAACCCACTGTCAACACTAGGGACTATATTTGTACGACAATGGTGGTCTCGGACCAAATTAATAATCCATGACTGCTTTTGTATGGCAATACTCATCACTGTGCTAAATTGTCTTTTTTCTGGTTTAATTGCTAAAATCTGAATTTTTGTTGATAAAATGATAAAACTTCTATGTAAGTTTTCCGATATGTTTAGAAAAATTTCCTTTGATCCTACTGACTACAATGTCCTTACCCAGCACAATAGAGTGATATGAAAACAAATTACTAAGGGCGCACGTGCCCGTTGTCCATGAAAATAACATTGTCGTAATAGGTAAAATAGCGATAATCTATTATAATGATAATATAATATATTATCTCAATTGTATTGCGATAATCCTAATTTGGTTCTATTTATTAAATCATGGTCTTTTGTTATCATTGCATATTTTTCTTGTTTTTACTAGGACCAAAAGGAGATAAGGGTGACCTCGGACAAAAAGGAGATCTCGGAAGTTCTGGTACACCTGGATTGAAGGGTAAATATATTGTAGACCAATCTCTCACAATCGTCTATTTAGTCTCCTTTTTATTTCTAAATCTTTATGCTCAGTTTACCTGATAGAAAATTCTGGTTTTTGGTATGGTATTTTGTTTTCTCTGATGTGTTTGTAAACTGTAACAGTCTAAAATCATTACTTTTATATTATTTGCTCGTTTTCTTTTTGATCTTCGTATGACTATGACTAAACTTTTTATCTCATCGTAAATACTTCAAATTTATTACAGGTGAATTAGGCTCTAAAGGGGACACTGGTCGTCCGGGACTAAAGGGAGAATTCGGACCGTTAGGTTATACAGGACAAAAGGGCGAACCCGGACAGAATGGACTTCAAGGTCTGAAAGGGGACCAAGGTACACAGGGCATACAAGGGCTTCAAGGATTGACAGGGTTCAAAGGTGAAGCAGGGACCAATGGTTCAGTTGGACCTTCCGGGCCTAAAGGTATCTGTTATCATCTTACCTGCTGTACAGTTCTAAAAATGTCACGTGGTTGTTAAAAGAGAATGCGTTGAGTCTCTGTATCTTTAATAATTGTTTAGTGAGCGTGTTTTATTTTGAAACAACTAAATGGTCCTAACAATAAGTTATGTTTACACATTTTTTTTATAGGAGAAGTTGGAGCAACTGGAAGTCAAGGATTACCTGGACTAAAAGGAGATCAGGGACCTCAAGGAAATATTGGCAGCAAAGGGGAATCTGGTCCGTTCGGACCTTTTGGACCACAGGGAGAAAAGGGTGTACAAGGCCCAATGTAAGTACCGGCAAACAATAACAAGCACCTTGACAATCGTAAGTAGCGAGAATTGTCGAGTAGTTACGATTGGAACATCATCAGACAGACCATTGAAACATTCAAAAACAATTTCTTTAAATTGCTTTTATTAAGGGAAGCATGTGTTTTCGAAAACTTGTGACTTTTGTTAACAACTGAAATTGTTCTTTTGAAATAAAGGTACAGTGAAACCTGATAAAACCGAACCCTGAATAAACCGAAAACCTGTCTAATCCAAACTTGTTCTGAAGACCAATCATATCACATTTTATGCATTGTGAACCTGATCAAACCGAATACCTGCCAAAACCGAACAAAATCTCAAGTCCCGAAAGGGTTCGGTTTAGTCAGGTTTCACTGTACTAACACTGAAAGGAAACATACGGAAATATGTCCTCCACCAAAGATGGATATGTTCGTGTTTATGTTGATTACATCAATCAAATCTGATTCAATGATGTGCTTGAAAAAAAATAAAGTATCCTTGCAAGTACCTAGTAAACAATTCAATTCTTATGAATCAATAAAATCCAATTATTGCAAAAAAACTAAATTCAATACTTACACTCATTAACTGAGTCAAATATATAGAAGTTGATTTAGACAGTAAATTGGTAGGGTGGTTTATATTTAGTTCAGATCTATAAAGTCTTTACATTAGTAAAACGTTTGTAAAGGCACTTTTAACCAAATCTTTAAAAAAATATCCTGTGAAATAGACTGAATAGGATTCTGTGTTACTAAGAAGCTAGGAGTATATATTTATTAAAATGGTTCACAAAAGCGAACCAGTATTTTGGGGAGTTTATTTCCCTTCATCAGCTGGGTCTACTGTCCTTATGAGTTTAAACTGATAATTGGTTTTACAGAGGTCTGACAGGTAGTAAAGGCGACCAAGGAATTCAGGGATTATCAGGAAATCAAGGACAAAAAGGGGAATCTGGAGACAAAGGATTACCGGGTCTGACGGGAGGCAATGGACGGGATGGACTTCCGGGTAAAAAAGGTGAAACCGGACAAACAGGAAGTGCTGGAACTGCCGGAAGCAATGGTAGAGACGGACCTCAGGGACTAAAGGGTGAATTGGGAGAAAAGGGAACACCAGGTTTGACAGGAAGTAACGGTTTGACTGGACTTCCGGGTCAACGAGGTCAATCTGGAGAAAAGGGATCTTCTGGCACAACAGGAAGTACCGGAAGAGATGGACTTCCGGGACAAAAGGGTGAAAGGGGCGAACGAGGAATTCAAGGAATAAAGGTACTTCTATTTTTTTAAAGAAATCTCATAAAAAGGAGGCGTAAAACGTATAGCCAAAACTTGCACAACAATAACATACCGATAATCGGTTTCACTGACTGAACAAACGTGCCACAATTCTAGCTATTGTATGATTATTTTAAACCAGCAACTGCAACATGCTTGATTGTTGGAGAGTTGAAAAAATTGAGACATTTATCTCCTGTTTCAGCTCAAGAAGGATAACTCCACACGTAACCGCGGGAAATTACATAAGTTCCGGGGTCGAAAAAGTACGAGATTTTCGAAAATGTATACATTCGAAATTCTCGTATGTTTACTTTCCCTGCATATACCCCGGAACTCATCTAATTTCCCGCGGTTACATGTGGAGTTATCCTTCTTGGGCTGAAGACCACACAGATGTCGTTGTATTGTAACTTCCGTTGATCGAAGTTGAATGGAGAAAAAAATGCAACATCACTTGCGGAAAAAATGAAATAAAAGTGTTAAAACGGTATCATATTACATCGGGATATCGAAATTCAATAAGGAAAATCATTTGAAAAGAGCATGGACTCGTTGATTTAACCGGTAAGTGAAATTTAATTACATTTTAAAACAATTTTTCCTGACCGTTGCCCCAATTTCACGAAACGAAGTTGGCAACCTTTCGCTTCGCTCTATAGTCGAGATTCACGTTGATAGTAAACATGCACATTTAGAATAAAAATATGGTATATTAGTATATATATGGTACAAATAAGTGATATATATTTAAAAATCTGAGATTTATGATAATAAGGGGGAGGGACTATGGGGGGCTCATAACAGGATCCTGTCCTCAAGCACCTATGGTTTCAAAGTTTGGTAAATATAAAATTAATGTAATGTGGTATAATTTGAATTTTCATTGGAGTTCGTTTTCAATTTTCTATTTTACTTTTTCAAACAGGGAAGCGATGGAGAACCTGGTCCATTTGGTCCTCAAGGCCCTAAAGGGGGTCAAGGCCCATTTGGTCAACAGGGGCTTCAGGGACTACAGGGAGCTAAAGGTGACGTTGGACAACAAGGTGGTACTGGACTACCAGGTCTCAATGGAATGCAAGGTAGATATATTTGAAAAGTTAACAATTTACCCTCTTACCACTTCGATGATCTTGTTGTAGCCTCAATGGCAAAATAAAATAAAAAAATACTTAGTATCGACTTTGCGGAGGAATAAATCTGACTCATAACCACCCGTTTGAATTTAAAACTGTACAAAGTTTTTGTTTATTGCCGAAGCCGACGTAATTTAAACATGATAGCAAATTAAATAAAGAATGATTGAATCTTCTGCAAAGTTTATAAATAAGGTAGAGGAGGGTCATATAAGATTGCAAAATAGCAGAATCGATATTTTTTTCTTTTAATCTTGATATTTGTTCTCTTAGCGATACTCTATGGATATTTCAAAAACAGGTCAAAGTCGATAAACATGATAGTTGGATAATGAGAAGTAGGTTAAGATATATTTTAATCTTTTTCTAGGTCCGAAGGGTGAAACTGGTATTCAGGGTCCACAGGGACCAAGTGGAGGTCAAGGTCGATCTGGAGGACCAGGACCAAAGGTAATAGATTTTAAACCAGTCCATGTATTGGAGAGACGCTTTAGTTGTTCTGGCGTCAGAATAGTAGTTATTATTAGTTACATAGTGTGCTAGTGAAAAAGTCTTCAATACAGTTTACATTCATAAAGAAACTATACTGCCGTTGATCTTTCATAAACAAGTGCAAACAATAACAACTTGTTAGCTTTGAATGTGTTTTGTGATTTTTTTTATCAATCTTTATTCATCTGTTGAAACCTTTAAGATTTGTTTCTCAGTAAAGTTTTGTTTTTAAAAAGGGACGTACGTGACACCAATTCTGACCGTGTATTGAAATAAGCCTACATTCTAACCTGATATGGAATCTACACGGTCTCCACGCGGTTGCTTTTAACCAATCATATTCCTAGAAATGTATAGGAGGTAAGATAAATAATAAGTATTGGTCTACCATGTCTATGAGTGTAATCAACATAAAGTGATTGCTAATGAAACTACTCTCCACCAGAGTTTAGCGTCTAATACATTCGTGATCATTCGTCACAACTCGGCCGATTCCGTACCTTTATCTGGCTGATTCATCCGAAGATTGCATAAGATTGCCGATTGCGACCAGTAGTCTCCTTAATTTGGTTTTAATAACTCTGTTACATTCTTAGGGACGACATCAAAAGTTCAATGTATGATGAAAAAGACTTCATTCATATAGTTTTTTCACTGACCCCCCTCCTTAACTTAATTTGGGGGAAAATTGATTGACCTATAAGGATATATATAAAATCGATGTCAATAAACAAAACTTGTAGCAATTTCGACCCCACCTCCAAATTATTTGAATTAAGTTTTCCTTCCTTGATTTTGATTGATGTCGTCCCTTACCTTTGAATGTAACATATATGTTTACCAAAATGTCAAATGTGTCACGGTATATTTTAGGGAGAGATTGGAACAATTGGACTACAGGGTACAGCTGGACCTCAAGGTTTACAAGGCCTACAAGGACCAAAAGGTGTAGTCGGGCCGTCAGGTCAACCGGGATTAAAGGGCGAAAGAGGAAATGATGGTAGCTCTATGAGTTGTTGTAATAACTTAGGTACGTAATTTTATATATGAGGGTCTGGATTAGGATCCTTCATTTTTGTATTTTTATTTGAAATAATATTAATCTTATAACATAACACATTCGGGCCATCATTTAACTTCAGGTGGAGGGTATGGTAAATTCTGACTCAGAAAAAATTGTTCGCGCTTCATGCTAATATATTTTTATTTTGTTTTATACCGCATTTATTCAAATTATTTTCTATATTTAAAATGAGGGCTTCAGAATACTTGTTTTCATCAAATTGGGAATCAGAATTTTTTCCAGAAAAAAACCCTAAAAAAACCCGCCCCCTTTTGAAGTTAAATTATTAAATTATCGTACTTTTATTCTGTAAAATTCTTATACAATTTGTTTTAGTTTTATGTGTTTCTGTAATTATATGATTTCTTTATTATATTCATCGTTCATTTCTGTTTTATATTTATCTACTTCATTCTTTTATTTTCAACATCTATTCTACCCAATTATTCAGTATCTTTAAAGTCTTTTGGGAGGATCAGTCTGATTTCGGTTTGTTATGATTTTTCTGTTGAGGTTCGTGTTGCTCGGGTTTTAGCTTTCTATGCAGTGCATTACAGACTGTTGATAGTGTGTTTTTTTTTGTGTGTCCAGGTTTTGATATTTTTTTTCGATATATGATTAGGCTTTCAGTGTCTGTCGCCTTTTTTATCCCTTGCAAGTGTTCCCTTTATCAACGGTGTGAAAAAACCTATAATTATTCTATTTTTTTTTAAATCCATTTTCAAAATGAATTAAAAATTTAAGAATACATGATATCAATCAGTCTTATAATTATATAATAATATTAAATACTATTCTTTTTCTAGTGAAACCATATATAGACGGTGACGAAACATTTTACGTAAAAGCTAAATTAGGTTCGACCATTTTCTTACCATGCCATGGTCACGGTTCCCCAACCCCAGAAAAGAAATGGACGAAGAATAAAGCGACCACAGAAGTTTCCAGAGGAGCACAAACAATAGACGGCCTCATCATACCTAACGCACAGATAAGCGACAACGGGGTCTATCATTGTAAGATCGAGAGTGGTCTAGGGATGGCAGAAAAATTGGTAACAGTTGATATTTATGGTACGTGGAAAACTACAGAAGATGGAAATAGTGCTAGAGGTCTCTCAAAAAATTA
Source organism: Mytilus edulis (assembly GCF_963676685.1). Classification (NCBI taxonomy): domain Eukaryota; kingdom Metazoa; phylum Mollusca; class Bivalvia; order Mytilida; family Mytilidae; genus Mytilus; species Mytilus edulis. Next base: position 10,224,132 of record NC_092354.1, read on the forward strand.
TAAACCCCGCCGCATTGTAGCGCCTGTCCTAAGTTAGCAGCATCTGGCCTATGCATGCTTTTAAATTTAATTCATTTATATTTTTGGAGGTTAGAATGACGTAGTGAACTAGTACACAATTTTAATTTGGGGCCAGCTGAGGATCATCTCCGGTTACGGGACTTTCTTGCTGCGTTGAAGATCCATTGATGGCCTTAATTCGGCTGTTGTCTGCTCTTTGGTCCCGTTGTTGTCTCTTTGACATTTTCCCCATTTCCATTCTCAATTTTATAATGATAATTCTAATGTTTTGATGGTATAGAGTAGCCTTTGTTATCAACGTAATATTATAGATTTTATATAGTACGTCAATCAAAGTTTACATAACCTCCCCATTCAACTTTCCACAATCTACTGCATTCTTGAATCTTTTTTCAAAGGCGTACACCAACACGTTGAGATTGAATACCAATGGTATAAAGGCTAATTACTTCTTATGTGTGGGTATTAAGGAGATTCAAGATTTATTTTGACCTGTTTACAAAAATATGAAAATTTCTAGAAATTTGAACTGCTCGATTTACAAGAATAATTTGGTTAGTTATATAACACTTTGACAAACACTAATTTGATCGTAGAAAAACTTGATATCTCCAAACTAGCAGTATATGATTAAAACACTCTGCTAATTTTTCATAGTTAACTCCCTTAGTCGTTCTGTACCCCTTAATTAGATTTTTTTTTATCAACGTAATACTATTTGAATAGTACGTCAATCTGTATGCGAATTTTACCGAACGTCCCCCAATTTAGTGATCACAAGGTTTATTTGGCCTCAACTAATAGAAAAACTCAACGAGAAATCTGACTAAAAACCTTAACCCGTTTCTGTTTTGCCTTTTGATTGCAGATAACCGTTTACATATTGAACCAATGCAGAAGTATTACGAGGTTGCACGTGGTAATACAGTCAGTGCTATTTGTAATGTTACAAGCGCCGACAGGTATACTGTCCAGTACAATAAGGTCGTTGGAGGCATGCCTTCTAATTCACAAGTTCTACAAAATGGCGCCCTAGTTTTCCGACTTTCATCGTCTGCTGGTTCAGGAGAATACACATGTGCAGCCACCTCAAGTACCGGAACACATTCAGCCTCGTTTTTTGGTAAGATTTTTAAAATTATCAACAGTATTTTTAACTGTAAAATGCATCTTCATCTATACATCTAAAAATATCGTTATAAATTTTTACGGGCTTTGATTTTTCTTTTGTATTCTCAGCTTTAATAAGTTGTTTATATTTATCAAACATTTGTTGATTTGTAAATTTTGATTTATTAAGCAATAAAAAAGACTTTCGAAAGGTTCATGCCACATTTCTTAATTGCATATATTACACAACATGAGTGACGGAAGGATACAACATGAGTGACGGAAGGATACAACATGAGTGACGGAAGGATACAACATGAGTGACGGAAGGATACAACAGGTATAGTCAGTCTCAAACGTAAAACTGACAATGGCAAGTCAAAAAAGAAAGACTAAAAGAAAAACAATAGTATACAAATACAGCCGATTCCAATGAGTACATGTATGTAGCTAAAGGTAATATCTTAGGATAGCTTGCTTGCTAGCTGAACCGTGAAGTCATTGGTAGGTAAGGTAAACTACCCTCCTTTCGAAGTAGCCTAGTCCTACAAACAGATAGATTGGTTACCTGTCGGACTAGTCTACTCTTAAAGGAGGATAGTTTACCTGAATGTAGGACAGAAAGTCACAGGACAAAAAGTCACAGACAAAAAGTCACGGACAAAAAGTCACAGGACAAAAAGTCACAATTCATTTTTTCTGATTATTTTCTTTGAATAAAAAATGCTTATTTTTACAAAAATATTTTTGTGTTTTTCTTGATGTATTGTATATTAACCAACTTTGTAAGCAAAATTTATCAAAAAAATATCAAAGATGATCAAATAATTGTTAAGAAAACAAAATGTCAAAGTAGATTGGCACTCAAATGGCTTCATGGTGCTAAGAAATATGTCCTTTGCATGATTAGAATAAAATAAATCTTCATTTTTCAAGTAGAATGATAAATTCCATTAACTTTAATATGAACATATGTATTAAAAAGTAAATATTTTCAAGATATTTCTCTTATATATTCCAACAATTGTCAAAAAATTATTTGTGACTTTTTGTGCTGTGACTTTTTGTCCTATCAAATTTGTGACTTTATGTCCTGTGACTTTTTGTCCTGTGACTTTCTGTCCGTTTACCTAAACAATGACTTCACGGTTCAGCTAGCAAGCAAGCTAACCTAAGATATTACCTTAAGCTATCTTTTCAATGAAATCGACTGTAACAACATTGAAAACTAAAGATTAAGCAACACGAACACCACCAAAAACCTGTAGGTATCTAGGGTGCTCCGGACGGGTATGCAGATTTTGTTGCACATGTGACACAAACTTCAGAACTTTTAAAACTTTGTTTAATGATGACGTCACATATTGATTTTAGTTGTAGAGACAATAACTTTGACATGTTCCACTAAATTCTCCGACTGTGGCGTAGAGGACAAAGCAATGTGCAGGTAACCTATTATATATAGTTTAAAAAGCCGTATTTAAAAATCCTATAAAATCTCTGTTATTTTTTCATAATTTTTGAAAGAAAAAGGATGCCAATGTTTAAAGAGAGATTTTTTTCCAGCCAAATTTTCTATGGCTTATTTCTCAGAAACAAGCAAATGGACACTTAGTATTCTTTCTGCTTTTTCAGTTCCTTCATTTATATACTACTCATCTATAACAGTCTTCTAAAAAGCTTTCATTTTGTGACTTTAAGGTAAAGATAGAAAGCTTTACGTTAACATTTTCATAAGTCATACATAACACACACTTTTTTCCGACTAGTTCTCGACTGACAACTCCACTCTGTTTGAATGTGCCGAAGCAGAGTGCAGCGTAAATAAAAGCGGAACCCAGTTTAGCAAATACAGGAAGCACTGTTTGGTACTGGGGAATGTAACAGCTGTAACAACTGTAGCTAGTATTATATATTGATTCCGTCTTTTTTTCCAGCGGTGACTGTCCTGCAGGTTGTACAGATCTGAATCCTAACTATCATGCACATAGATTTTCATTGGTATGTTATTTTCAAATGAGACAAAATCGTCTGGTACTGCTAACTTACATTTTGCTATTGGATTTTACATATTTTGGCCTCGAGCATCACTGAAGAGACATGTATTGTCGAAATGCGCATCTGGTGCAGAAAAATTGGTACCGTTAATGTAAATACATTTTGCTATTCAATGACCCTTTCGTTTTTCCTAACAGTCCTTTACTATTATCCGTTTACTATCGTGGGAAAATGGAAGATTACTTATCAATGGTGTTATTTCTACAAGAAATTCTTAGCAAAACAAAGGTTAAGCTCTCGCCTTGTTGTCAATATAATAGAATTTATGCGACTGTCATACAAGTGAGAGGTTGAGGTAGCTATTAAACTAGGTTTAATTAAGAAATAATTGATGCAAGCTATACTTTATTGTAGTATTAACCTTGGAAGACATTATATTCGTGATTAGTTTTGCCCGAGCGATAGTGAGGGCTAAGATAACACGAATATGATGCCTATCCATGTTAAAACTACATTAAAGTATAGCTTGCATCAATTATTTCGATTCTGATTTGGACAATAAAGGTGATTTCTATGTCCGATGTGTCTAAGTGTAGAATGTGTGTGTAGGCTCTTCCATGAACCCTTTTTTTTTGTAAACAAATAAACGACTGGCAATGTGATTTTTAAATTGGAGGAGTGTTTGAACAGCTAGCTTGAACGGTTGTCGTATCTAGGTCAAATATGTCAATTTCGGAATGCAACACACTACAGTCATTAGAATGAATTAGTAACAACATGTGCACCATTAAAGAGTTTGAAACTGTTTTAAGTTAATGAAATGTATTAAATGCATCCAATTTGATAAAATTCATTATTCTGCAGTAGTCAATATACGCATGTGCAAAAAAAATATTGAATTTAGAGCATGGGTTTATTCATAAAGCGAAAGAAGCACGTCATATTTGAATCCACCATTTTCTACAGCTAAACTGAATAATAGAATTGTAAAATAAAATACAAGAAGATAGCTTTTCGAAAAGGCTTTCAGAATATTAAAAGATAGCTAGGGTCACCGTCAGTTGTTTTTTTTTCTGGCTAAAATACAAAGCAACAAAATTGTATGTAAATTCCTTCAGAAAATGCAGAATATATAGAATATTTGTACTTAAAATTCAAAATTATACACATATTGACCATATATACAACATTACTACGGTACTGTGTAAGTCTTTATGACATTTCTTATTACTTTTAGAATTTACCAGTATGTAGATCAGCAATAAATAGCGGCGATATAACAACAAATGGCGGCCATATTGTTTGGAAAAATGAACACGTGGGGTATGTATTTCTACAGAGAAAAATATCCAAGATAACAAACAAAAGGAAATTGGGCAATGTCGTTTTAAATTAAATACGCATACACGGTAAGATAAAATTCACTCATAAAAGCCAATGTCATACATGTTAAGCATGATATGCAGATACATTTAGGATGAAATTTCAACTTGTTTTAAAACCACTGACATTACCCAGAAGATGATTGAAACACTATTTAGGCGGATGTCTTCGACTTCTACAATTCGGTCACTGCTTAAGTTTTAAACTCTCTAGACTAGATAATTAGGTCAATATTTTGGCCCTCAGTGGTGGACATAGCAATGAACATGTCCAGAAGTATCAAATTAACTGCGAAGAACACCTTTTCTGCAATTTTAAGACGAGAAAGTATATAAAAAAATCTTTAATCAGCTTATGTAAATATAAAAAAGAAGATGTGATATGATTGTCAATGAGAAAACTCTCAACAAGAGACCAAATGATACAGAAATGAACAACAATAGGTCACCGCACGGCCTTCAACAATGAGTAAGGCCCATACCGCATAGTCAACTATAAAAGGCCCCGAAATGACAGTTGTAAAACAATTCAAACGAGAAAACTAACGTCCTAATCTATGTACAAAAATTGAACGAAAAGCAATTATGTAAACTCATTCAAATGTATAACAAATTGTCACTGAACACTCGCTTCTCAATACTGTGGATTCATTTCTTTCGTGGGAACCAATTTTCGTGGTTTGAGGAAAAAATCGTATTTTCGTGGTTTTCCAAAAGACTGCATAAAATCCCTTAAAAGTTTTGTACTTCGTTGAACATTTAAATTCGTGGTTCACATGTTACAACGAAATCCACGAAAATTGGTATCCCACGAATATTTATGAGTCCACAGTAGCTTTCATATTCTTCGATAAATTGAAAATTCGATACTTCTTACTCTGTCTAGTGAAGAAAACACGATAAGCTAAATTATATTAAGATTGTAAAAGTTTGCGGAGTTGTAAGATTAATTTTATTTTTTTCAGCGGTGGTGGTGAAGCAGCACAGTTTACTACGCTGAAAATATAACTACGTTCAAAAGATAATAAACTATTCATGTTGTCTAGTCGTCGTGCTTGCATACAACGAATTGTAATAGACAAAATATTAAAATATAATTCTTATATGATTTGCATATCTATAAATACTTGAAGTGGATTGGTCAATTAGGATTTTTCTTTTAGTTTCCACTTCGGTAAACCATGTTTCCGAAACTACTTTCGAAATCTATTCATGCGAGATACACATTTTGCTGGGATACTGGGATTTTCGGCAAATTGAGATTTTAAAAAATAAATGCATAACAGTTGTTTCCATTCTAATGCATATATAACAAAGCATATGCACTAAAGCTTCAAAAATGTATAAAAATAAAAATGAAAATAAAATTCCGCGAAACTTCATGAAGGATTTGGCGAATTTACGTCATGGCAAAAAACGACGTCATATATGAATGAAAGCTTTCAAGGGAATGCTTATTTCGTTACGTGTACGTTTCAAATTCGTATAATATGTCATTAAAATGACGTTAAGGAGGTAGGTGCTATTTTATTTTAGATTTCGTTGCATTTATCGAACATTTATGGATTTTAGAAAGTCAATATGGCGGGAAACTCCTTAGTTACGACCTGTCAGTTGTGAGGCATGTGATGGTGATTACAGTAGCCTTTTACACAACAAATGTTAATAAATATCGAGAATATTTGTCTTCAGAATTATAAGGATTAACAGTTGGAAAGCAGGTCACGGTTTGACCCCAAGTTTATCAGCAACAATAGAGTCACGTGACCGTGAAAATTCAGTAAAAAACGGATGAGACAAACCTCATTTTAACTCACTGAATACTATTGTCGTAATAAAAACTTATTGACCTAACTAATCTTGAGTATCCATAGTTTATTCTTGTCAAAGCTCACACATCAAATCAAAGTCCTTTATTCTTTATTTTATCTGCAAACTTGGAGTTTGGGTGAAAATTGTCAAGTCTCCTGAACAAAAAATCTAAATATTTACGAGGAAACTAAAAATGATGGGCTGAATTTAAATTTAATAAAGCATCTCATTAAGACAAACACTCGATATGAATATCTCGGCAATAGAATGTTGGATACGCAAACGTCAAATTGATTTCAAACCGAAGCGGTGGTTTTTATGCCGATTTGTGCAAGTGGTTATCTCCCCTCAATATCACCAGTCAAAAATAAAAACCCAGCAAAATGCATAAAAATTAAAAAAGGAGCCTAACTTTACAAAAATTAGAAAGAAAATAAACGAAACTCGATTAATAACTATGTTATGATAATATAAAGAAGAGATACTTTCCCCTATTTTTCAGAGAAGGACTAATTAAATGTAAAATTTATATTAAAAGACAAAATATTACTGCAGAAAAAAAATAACAATATTATTCAGAAAGGTGGATAATGACACCTACATGTAAAATTAAAAACCTAGCTATATTGAAAGAAATTATTGAGATCTGGCGGATGAAAATATATACTACATGCAGAATTTTTTTAAACACTTCTTATTATATTTAATGCAATAAAACATAGTTTATACAATTTCAATAATCTTTGTGAAAATTGATATAATTATTAAATAAATAGTACTGATCATATATATTTTATATTCTATAAAGTGTGACCAAGAGTCTCAACAAATTTCTTCAAATTAAGAGAGCCTTTAAACTCAAGCCTATGTTTCTTAGTTGAACAGTAAAATACAAAAAAGGGATTTATAAGTTTTATACCAAAAATATTGAAATAAATTCTGTAAAAAAAATATATGCTTTAAATTATAAGTGAAAGTGACACAATTTTGAATTTCAGAATCATTATTATTGTAAAATTAAACTATTAGATTAGCTTGCACAGTAGCCCTTTGTCTTATTTTTCAGGGTATTTTATAGATTATGAAAGTAAACTTTTTGGAAAAAATGGGGCTTCTTCTCTTGAACAAGCTTCTAAAAATAATTACATATTTATAAACAAAGTATTGTATATATACTTTACCTGAATACTAGTAATAGGAAATGAAATGAAACTGGGGGGACAAATTTTGTGCATGATCAAAGATGCTTAAATTTGACAAGAATTTGCCATTTGAATAAATTCAATTTTGTAAGAACACATCTCTATGAATAAACTTCTTGTTTGGCTGACTTGGCTTGATCAGCTAGTTTTTGCTCTTATTACTATAAAATTGAGAATGGAAATATAGCTTACTAAGTAAAGAAATAATAATATAAGCAAGATTTTATTAACTGACCTTCATTTTCTTTTTTCATATGTTTTTTTCCTACAGAATTTTCTTTGCAATGCATTTTCTATTGCTATTTTTGTGCTTTTGTCCATCCATACAGTAGGCTATCAATAGTTTGTCAGATCTGTCAGAATTTTCCAAGACGTTTAGCTTTAAACGCAATAAAGAAGATCTTTGTTTGTTGTTTCACTTTTCCAATGTGTAAATTTTTACTATGCACATGACCCTGACACATATTTTGTTATAAACGTTACATGACGTATGTTGAAAAAAGAAAACAATGTCACCGTCAATTTGTGTAGGGGATCAAAAGGGGATCAAAACGGGTTTAAGTTACTTTAAAATACAAGTATCGTATGGAATTGTGAAAATCCACAACTTTTAATCAAAATTTCATTCATGTCTTTAATAAAATCAATATTTTAGAGCACTTTAAAACAGGTACAATGAAAAGAAGCTAAACTTTACTGTTTTGAAGTAGAAACGTAGCTAAAACCAGATAAAAATTGACATGGCTGGTGGTCACTAAAATTGATGTATAAAAGTAAAAAATGATGGCTTCAAAACAGTGTATAGATTTGAAATAGGTTTCCCGGTTTCATTTAAGATTATAACCGTTCTTTTCTGTATTTGGATACGCAAACGTCAAATTAGGAAAAAATCGATTTTTTTTGGCGAACAAAAAAGATGGCTATTTTTTTTTAGAACTGACAGGATAAAGGAATAGCAATAACAAGCTATTTTTTGTAATGTTTGTATGTCGTAAAGAAATTATATTGGTCACAAAACCTACAAATTTTAAAATTTAATTGTAATAAAAGCATGACAAGTTGCAAAAAATACTTTAAACGTCAATCTTTTAGCCGATTGATTTGGCGGACTTTTTGACGTTACGGACGACTGTAGCGCCACCTAATTAATTCCCCCTGCTATTGTTGCTGATAAAGCTTGACGACAACGGACGTTTCCAAGGACTTGCTTTCCAACTGTAAACACATTTTTTCTAGAGGTTATTGATGTGTAAACAGGGTCTCTTACTCACAAACTTTACATAAAAGTCTATCTAGAAAAAATGTGTTTAATCCTATAGTATTGCCAAATGCTATGAAAATATATTGCCAAATACTAAGGTTTCATGTTGAAGGCCATACTCTATCCAATACGTGTTTACTTTTTACATATTGCGACTTGGGTGTTGAGTTTCCTTATTGGCACTGATACCACATCTTCTTCGAGGGCGGATCCAGCCATTTTAAAAAGTGGGGTTCCCAACCCTAGATAAGGGGGGGGGGGGGTGTGCTCCAACCATGATAGGTCCCAATTCAAATGCATTGATCGTTCAAAAACTTAAATGTAAATGCATTGAACCCCCCTGGGTCCGCCATTTTTCTTCTTTCTAAATACTAGTACGTTTAATCTTTTCATGAACTATATATCTCGCCAAAGCGACATTCATTGGTTAACAAAAACTTGACTAACATGAAAATCTTCTAAAATTAGACATTGGAATAAACATCTTCGTATACCAAACAATGACAACTTTCGAGTTCGTTGCATTAATGTCAAAAACATTGGTTTTAACCTCCTTTCTGCCATAGGGCCGATTTGGCCGATGCAGAAACAGTACCCTTGACTGCCAAGGATCGGCCCAAACATTATTCATGCGTTTAGGCGCGTCGTCACTTCCGTTTCTATTATGTTGTGCGATTGGTTGAAAACATTATAATGCAATATTGCAAAAATTATTCGGCAACTCTAATTCTTTTCATTGATATTCAGAACTTCTTTTATTTGGGAATTGTTATTAAGTACTTACGGAACAAATATTATTTCTGGTTTATCCTGCATAATTGCAATCATAGAGACACTTGAACAACTTTGATAGAGCAGGGATACAGGTAATCCCCTCTATCTTTTTAATGACGTCACAAAGGCGCACACAATTGACATTTTTTTCCGGTGAAAGACATAACCCAAAACGTGGTCTTTTATTTGAAATGCAAAATAAGGCTATCAGTATTTATCAAGAGTTAGAAAAAATGTCTCCTAAATATAAACGCTGGTTACCATTGTTACGACACGATGTTTAGAGAGTTATAAGCTGTTTTATGCAATGTCACGTTAGAAATTCTAAATCAATCAAATATTTATTTAAAAATCAATAGAGGAATGAAATACTTTATTGTCATTCAATAGAAATTATGAAACTAGAGACAAAGTATTATAACGTAATATTTGATGTCTCTAGTGACACTAACATGGATGTGAAATATGTATTATAAATATATCGATGAAAGCATAATGGTTAGATAGGAGCAAACATTTGAAAGTCATTACTTATGACACTTCTTGTAAAGGATCTCTATTCGAGTGATCATCAACAACTGCATCAGGAGAACACTTTTTAATTAATAAAATTACCTGGTTGGGATACAAAATATAAGTTTGCACTGATCATTTGCACATTATGTCTGCGCATGCTTTGAATCAATCGTTTCATTTAAGCTGTTTAAGTATGCCACTTCAAGGTTTATGCAGATATATCAATTGAAAAGGGGCATATATTTTTTATTGAGGTAGAAATATATAAAGTACGACAAAACCTGTGCATGTTTACAAGCAGCTGTTCTGTTTCAATGAATGTTTACTCTTGTTTTTAACATTTTCACCTCCATTAAGAAAACGATACTTCGAGTTGGGCATCCGTGAACTATGGACACATTCTTGTTTTCATATAATTTGTTGGTTATTATGACGTTTGAATAATTCACCAATATTTGCTTAACAGGCTGAGTTTCGTCGAGCCAAACAGTTAGCAACACATTCATACCTTTACTTAACTAAACCAAAAACAACAATTAAACCTTTCAGGGACTTTCTTGGTTTTTAAGCATTTTTACCTCCATTACGAAAATCTGTACCCTATTCAATATGTCTGCAGTAAAAGGGCTTATCAGGGATGGATTCATCAATTTTAAATGGTATTCCCAACCAAGAATAAAGAGATGTGGTTCAAACCATATGTCCTAATTCAAATTCATTGATCGTAAAAAAGGCGGTCCAAAGCCCTGAATCCCCTATTGGATCCGACAATGCTTATTGATATCATCTATGAGTAACCAAAAGTTTTAATCAGTATCAAGAGTACAGAAACAAAATCTTCGTTCGACTTGCAGCAAGAACTCGTATTATTACTAGTAGCAGAATGTTGACATGCATATCAATAATGTGGTCATTTTTATAAATTTCCTGTTTCCCAAACATTAAATTTTTGAAAAAACTAAGGATTTTCTTATTCCAGGCATAGATTACCTTAGCCGTATTTGGCACAACTTTTTGGAATTTTGGATCCTCAATTCTCTTTAACTTTGTACTTGTTTGGCTTTATAAATATTTTGATATGAGCGTCACTGATGAGTCTTGTGTAGACGAAACGCGCGTCTGGCGTACAAAATTATAATCCTGGTACCTTTGATAACTAATTAGCTCTCTGCTTTTTTGGTCCAAATATGGACGATAACTCATGGTGTTAGGTTGGAGTAGTTTTATCTCATACTCAACGATGATTTAAATCTACAGTATGACAACCGGCACAACATAACTCGATGCGTAATAATAATCAATGCAGTGAAATCTGTCTAAACACAATTTTGATTTAAAAAAAACTGATTTTACGAAAATACATAATGGTATTGTTTTTTTTTATTGGATTCATTAAAAGAAAATTCAAATGTATGGTATGTGTCAATAAGACAGTAAAAAAACAACCGGAAACATGTGGAAATTAATAATCGGTTACAATACGATACTTATAATTAAAAGACATCGGAAAATTATTTTAGATCCTGCTGTTTCTATAGAAAAGTAAAACAATACCTAAAAAATACTAAAACGAGGAATGACAGATCATGTCTGTGGCGAATAAAACCATACATTTCATCAAAGCGGATCGCCAGGCAACTAGAAAAAAATATAAACAGCTCATTGTTTTATGCCAGTAATTGTTCTTATCGTGTGATTATGAACATATATATCATGTTAAGGAGGGGTATTTGCGAAAAATACAAGTCGAGAGAATGTTGAATTTCGCGAGCCGTAAGAAAATAGTGAGTGTGTAAAGTAACAATTCCGTGTAGAGTGAAACTAGTCTCAACTGAATCTCTTTGAGACTTCATATTTTGTTCCGTTTTGGTGGATGCTCGTTTTAATCAGGTTCACGTTTGATTTGATTGGACTTGCATGTACGAACAACATGTTTTGTTCAGACAGATTTTCGGTTTAGAAACATAAATTTATTGCTATCTAGCATTTGAAATATCTGTTTTTATGCCCCAGCTATGGTTATTATGTTTTTCTATCTGCACGGCTGTTCGTCCGTCCGTTCATTAGTCTGTAACGCTTTAGGCTAAAGTTTGTGTTCAAGGTACTTTGATGAAATTGAATTCCAATTAACTCGACAAATATACAAATGTTCCAATTTTGTGCTAAATTAGAGCTTTTACTCAAATTTGGCAGAAATAATACTTCGAGTGGGGCATCCGTGTACTATGGACACAGTCTTGTTGCCATATAAGTTGTGGTTATTATGACGTTTGCATAATTCATCAATATTTGTTTAACAGGCTGAGTCTTGTCGAGCCAAACAGTTTGCAACAAATTAATACCTTCACTTAAGACAAGATCGAATACGAGTCTCGCAAAACACAGTTTATATGAAAACACATGATCACTTTATCAGAATAATCTAGTCCCTTCTCGTACAAGTTTACCGAAGACGAGTCTCGTAAATTACGGTTGATATCATCACATAATTCGAATAATTCAGTCCCTTCTTGTATTTGCGAGGTTAATTGTCCAAGGACACAGTTATCGACCCTTATATACATTCATATACACATTCCGGATCGTAATTTCAATGTATTGATAAACTTACATTAATTTTGATAAACATACGATATTTGCTAAACTAAAACCAAAACAAACAAATAAATCTTTCAGGAAATTTTTTGATTAGTTAAATCGACCTGACCCGCCGGACATCAGTAAACGGATCTTAATTAACATTCTAAATTTTATGGCACTTCCGAGTTTGTATTGTTAATACGAAAATAATTACACTATATTTATGTTTCCTTAGAATCCGTAATTTTGATTGGCTTACAACAATTGTAATAATTCAATAGCATATCTTGCTTAAGAATTGAATGCTACTTTATATAATTTTATTGGAGTTTAAAAAGATGAAAACAACGTGTAATAAATTTCAAGTTCCTCGTTAAGATAGTGGAGAGGTCAGGCATTTGCCGCAATTAAAAATTTTCTCTATTCTTTATATTGTTTGCCATTTATTCTGCACATGTAATCCATTAAAATCTATTCTTTAAATCCAAGTCACTCAATTAACCTTTTTTTTAAACAATGTGTATAATTGAAAAAGTATCTATCTGAAGGAACTCTGTTTCATGACGCATCACATTTTAAACTTGTTGACACCTCCCCCCCCCCAAAAAAAAAGCTCAAACAAACAAAACAAACAAAACAAATAAAAAAAGAAAAAGAAAAAAAAAAAAGAAAGTAAATTTTAATTAAAATCTATTTTGTGAAAAAAAATAACTGACATTACTTGCAGCGTAGAATAACAGACAATAGAATTTAAAACTGAATCCATAATTCGAGAATATAAATTAGATAATATTTACTGAAACAAACATTATGCTTTTACAAATAAATATATATTAGAGTTGGTGATTGGTTTCCAATAATAAAAGTACGTGATCAATATAAAACCATCATACAGATATTGGACTGCAATCTCTGTACTTTAATTGAAGTTAAAAGCGTATTTTTACAGTTTTGCTCTCTTTACTGATACACACACACTTGAAACAAAAATCAGCTGGCCCCTAAATAAATATATATATATACTAGTTCAGTGACAATGAACGCCATACTAAACTCCAAATTGTACACAAGAGACTAAAGTTAAAAATAATACAAGACTAACAAAGGCCAAATGCTCCTGACTTGGGACAGGCGCAAAATTGCGGCGGGGTGAAACATGTTTATGAGATCTCAACCCTCCCCCTATACATCTAGCCAATGCAGAAAAGTAAACGCATAACAATACGCGCATTAAAATGCAGTTCAAGAGAAGTCCGAGTCTGATGTCAGAAGATGTAACCAAAGTTACTAAGGTACATGTTTACAAGCAGCTGTTCTGTTTCAATGATGTTTACTCTTGTTTTTAATATTTTCACCTCCATTAAGAAAACGATACTTCGAGTGGGGCATCCGTGAACTATGGACACATTCTTGTCTCATATAATTTGTTGGTTATTATGACGTTTGCATAATTCACCAATATTTGCTTAACAGGCTGAGTTTCGTCGAGCCAAACAGTTAGCAACACATTCATACCTTTAATTAACTAAACCAAAAACAACAATTAAACCTTTCAGGGACTTTCTTAATTTAATAAATTGACTTGACCTGCCGGACATCGGTTAAAAGAGCTTAATAAAACTTTTAAATTGTATGACACTGCCGATTTTCTAATATTAATACGTTAATAATTACACTATATGTATGTTTCATTTGAATCCATAATTTTGATTAGCTGACCACAATTGTGAAGCACTCCATTATCATATTTTCATTAAGAATTGAATGCTACTTTAGATAATTTTATTGGAGTGTAAAAAGATGAAAACAACGTGTAATAAATTTCAAATTCCTCGTTAAGCCCCGGATAGTGGAGAGGTCAGGTATTTTCCGCCATTACAATTCTGCACATTTTATCCTTTAGAATCTATTCTGTAAACCCAAGTCACTCCAATAACCTTCAATTTAACAATGAGTATAATTGAAAAAAGTATCTATCGGAAGGAACTCTGTTTCATGACGCATCACATTTTAAACTTGTTGACACCTCACCCCCCTTCCCCCCCCCAAAAAAAAACCCCAACCAAACAAACAAACAAACAAACAAACAAACAAACAAACAAACAAACAAACAAACAAACAAACAAAACAAAACAAACAACAAATAAAACAAACAACAAATAAAGCAAACAACCCCCCCCCAAAAGAACATTAGAAAACAACAGAAAAAGAAAAAAAGGGGGAGTTAATTTTTAATTTAAATTTATTTTGTGAAAAAAAACCAGACAATTCTTGCAGCGAAGAATAGCAGACAATAGAATTTCAAACTGAATCCATAATTAAAGATTTTAAATTAGATATATATTGTTTACTGAAACAATAACTATGCAATTACAAATAAATATAATATAAGAGTTGGTGATTGGTTTCCAGTAATACGAGTACGTGATCAATATAAAACCATCATACAGATATTGATCTGCAATCTCTATACTTTAATTGAAGTTAAAAGCGTATTTTTACAGTTTTGCTCCTCTTATTAATTGTATTAGTGCAAATACGGAAATCTTCAAATTCTAGTGAAAACATTTCTTATTGTTTACTAATTGCATGGTTTTGAAGGAATTTAAAACTAGAGTAATATTAGGATCATCCAAATAAACATAATATATAGCGGTAAGTAAATTTTTTCCTTTAAATTGACCGAGCGGATTTCAGAATTTACTTTCATTAATCCACATTTATACTTAGTTTTCATACCTTCCAAAAATATAATTTGAAATAATGAAATTAAATCGTTTCCTAAATACGCTTCGAACCTGTACCGAATCATGCAGCTGAGTGGTCCACAGTCCCCCCCCCACGTTTCAATGTCTTGGTATAATGATTCATACATAAAAAAGAAGATGTGGCATGTTTGTCGTCAATATTTTGTTTCTTAGATATCGAATTAGTGAATTATTTCAGTTTGTATATGTATTTTACCAGACAAACAATATGAAAATTTTTTAGATTCATTTTTGTTTTTTATTTAAACATTTTATATATTCTATGATGTAGTCTGCTTTTTAGGAAACGATTCAGTTATGTATTACGAGATTCTAATATTTGTATTTTCTTTCAGTTTGTATCGCAGTTAATCTTGTGATCTAACAAACGCTACTTTTTTTTTTAAATTAAGCACTATTTTTAGGCATTTTGATCAACACACAGCTCTATTTGCGGTATAGTAGAATAGTTTAAATCATATTTATTAATAGTGGAATGGGAAACGATTTATTGCAACTTGTATTAATTCCTTTCCACTTTGCGGGTGCGAGTACTGCCTTGTACTAGATGTAGGGACGTTAGCATACTCTTTTACGAAATCTACAAAGGTGTCTTTTACGTGCAAAATATATGGCTCTCTCTTAACACGGATTATGCCATGCCCTTCCAACGGACTATCAACTTGTACATGTATCTATAAAATAAAAAAATTTCAGTTATCGACATAATATAATTTTCTAATCTGAGTGTTAATTCCGCAATATTTGGCAAAATTTTATCGCATATATATATATGTGACAGGCATTTTCTTAATTTAGGCATCTTGTAAAATGACTGAAATTTTTAGGCATTTTATAAAATGCCTGCATGATTTAGGCATTTTACAAATTGACTATTGGACTCAAACTGAATGCACTGTACTCAAAATTTAACGACTTGAAATATTAAATAGATAATTTTATTCTATCATTAATTATAGCATGCAATTTAAACAGTTACAGTTTTATAATTGTAATTAAATCATTTACATTAACACTGAGGATGACAATTATTTGTTGCTACATTGTACATGTAATGTTTGGATGACAGCGACTGTAACACATTGTCCTTACATTTTGCAAAGACAACGTTTAGTGTTACATCTAGTCTTACCACTAGCACTACAAGTTTTAATTGAACCAACTACTTCTAAATATTTTTAGAGAAGTAGTTTAAAAAAGAAAGTTAAGGTAAAGAGAAATAAATTTCACTGTTAATACAATTTTTGCTCTTTTTGCATTATATATTCTACCTTCGAATTTCAAATATTTTCTATTTTCTATATAGAGATACATGTAAGACAAGTTTCCCTGACCTCAAGATTTGCGTATGAAAACGAACAGTTATTTTCTAAAGAGTCTCATTGAAAAGTATTTTTCATTTACTGATATTTCATGCAGTTGTTAAATGGAATATATAGTTACCAAAGGTACCAGGGGCCTGTTTATCGAAGCTCTCTTAGGATTAGGACGTGTCCTAAGACCAACTTAGGAGACATCTTAGTCCAAAGTGGGTTTATCAAACATGTCGCAACTTAGGAAAATTCTAGGAATTGTCCTAACTTTAGGATACCAATTTAAGTGTCTTAAGATGGACTTAGGATGGTCCTAACTTTAAGATAGATTTAGGACGGTCAATTTATAAACAAACATGGCTGCCGCATATATACGTCTAAGAAGAAGAGCATATAATATTCGTCGGAATAGACTTATTAGGGACTATGATAATCCGCTGGACTATCTTGATGACTATGACATTGTCCGCAAGTATAGATTGTCCCGTCCATTGATAATAGACCTTTGTAGAATGTTTGACAATGATTTGAAACGGCCTACAATGAGATCATGAGCATTCCCAGTATCATTGCAGATAATGCTGGCGTTGCGATTTTATGCAACTGGAAGTTTTCAACTCGTGAATGCAGATGTCAACAATATATCTAAGTCAAGCGTCTCAAACATTACCCGGGATGTAACCCAATGCGTAGTAAGAGTATGTCAACAGTATGTTGTAATGCCTACAGACCCAGTAGAGTTGCAAAGTGTAATGCAAGGATTCTATAATGTTGCAAATTTCCCTAATGTTGTAGAGGCAATAGACGGCACACATATTAGAATTAGAGCCCCGTCGGTAGATGAACATATCTATGTGAACAGAAAGAATTACCATTCCGTTAATGTTCAAGGTGTGTGTGATTCGGATATGAAGTTCATGAATATAGTTGCCAAGTGGCCAGGTGCAACCCATGATGCGTTTATCTGGGCTAACTCTAACATTAGTGAAATGTTCGAAAACCGAACAATAGGACACGGGGGGCTGTTAGGTGACAGTGGATATCCATTGAGGCCTTGGCTTCTCACACCTGTTCTTAATCCAGGGACAACAACAAAGATACAACGAAGCACACATGCAGACAAGAAGCATTGTTGAGAGAAGCTTTGGTTTGCTGAAATCGCGTTTCCGGTGCATAGACACAAGTGGTGGCACACTACTGTATACCCCAAAGAGATGTTGTGACATTGTTATCGCTGTTGTTGTATTGTACAACATGTGTATAATACATAGAATTCCATTACCAGCAGAAATTTTGAAGACCTTTGACGTCTGGGCAGACAACACTACAATGGTAATTTGAACGACGGAGCTGCTGTGCGGCAGATTTTGACGCAAAATAAAAAAAAATATAAAACTGTTTTCAATTCTCATTGTAAAAAAGGGGGAGGTTATTAGCATTCCCATATTTATGTGCATGTTCCAAGTCAGAAAACTTGTAATTAAGTGCATATACATTTGGTCTTTCCAATTCAGTATATTGTAGAGATATTTTCTGCAAACACATTTAATGTACAACAGAACGTGAATATAACATTTATTCATATATCTGTTTTTGTGTTTATTTGATTACTAAATACAGATGTAAAATTAAAACTTTGATTTACAACAGGAATTTACCAGAAGCTTAAATAAATCAAATAACTAAATACATAAGTATGACATTAACATGATGTATTTATATGCAAAACATTTTTACAACACAAGAGTTTTAGCTTGACGGATTGTCTTTTTCTACACTGGTTGATGGTGTATCTGCTACACCCATTTGTGTCATGCTAATATTGAGCTTTGCCATATAAAGCTGATGCTTTTGTTGTTCAGTTACTAGCCTTTGTTTGTCGATTTCTAGTCTAAGCTGTTCAATGTGTAGTCGTTGTTTTTCAACATGGAGACGTTCCTTTTCTACTTTCAGTCGTTCACCTTCTATTTCTACCAACTTACAATCCTCTGGTGATGGTTCGCTATATTTCCCCTTCGAGGATTTGGAAGATGAAGCACCAGAAGAAAACGAATTGCCACACAAATTTTGTCTGGTACACCTTGCTTCATTAAATGAAGAGTAGGACATGTCTGAAATGATTAACAAAACGTCAAAATAATGAATAATAAATGCATAGTTTCTGTATTTGTAAGGTCGAAATGCAGATGGTAACTGCTCAAAAAGGGGGGGTGGCAAGATCAATCGGTGTGTTTTATTAAACGAAATACTGAAAAAACCCATACATTTGTCATATACAACAAAATCAAAATTAAATTATAAGAGAACAAGGTATAATATATGAACTTGCAGTCTCTATAAGACATGCAATCAGAACTACCAAAACAAAGACCTACATAGGAGTGACAGATTGATGAATGTTTCAGTAATACCTCTTAAAGGCCAAATCGAATCAACACAAATAACGCACGGTGGTTTAATTATAGATTGACTGCTGTTTGTTTTACATCCAGTGGCAAACATTTCATGAACGATCAGGACAACTGATAAGAAGACTTGTGAAATGTTTGCTGTTGAATTGTTATAAAGAAGCGGGTATGCAATTTGTATCTTAAATGTGTTTTCCTGCAATTAACAGACAGAATATGTAATATATACTACACAAAAGTATGTATGTATATTTTTTACTTTCAAATAAAATAAAATAAAAAAAGCTTACCATTTTCATTTGAAGAGTCCGAATCTCTTGTCTGTGTAAGTTCTTCAGCGGGCACTCCATCAAATTCCTTTCCAGGACAGGTGTCAATACCTCCGTCTATTCCATCTATGGGGGTGTTGCCTATTATTGCTACAACTTTATCCTGTAATGGAGTTAGCTCTTCAGGAGGTGGTCCACCACCAGTTTTCCTGGATTCTCTGCGTATTCGAGAGGCCTGCTTTTTAGCAATACTCGTGTACGTGCTCCATTTCTTTCTAATTTCATCTACCGTTCTTTTGTGGTCGGTGTTGGTTGCATATACTTTACTGCAGATGGAATCCCAAGCCCTTTTCTAAGCACTATTAGTTGCAACATTTGAACGCTTACTAAATAGCAAAGTCTTGTCCTTTTCAATTTCGTCTAGGAGAGTCTGTAGTTCAGCATCTGTAAAATTCGAATTTCGTCTCTTGCTCATTTTCACACGTTTTTTTTTACAGTAATGAAAAAGTTCAAGTACTCCGTATTTATATGAAAGATACACGATATTTCACTTTGAACTTTTAAAAGTATGAACCCGTGACACTTAGAATTCAACTCAGTGATATAGATACAATGGATAAGCGTTGATTCTTGAAAAAGAAACCATGAGCCCGGAGGGCGAATGATTTGTTTTTCATGAATCAACGCTTATCCATTGTATCTATAACTTAAATTATTGTGTTAATGCCTTTTAAAAATTAACGCCTATTCTTAATTAGAAGGTATTGTAAGTGAGTTTAAATAACCATGTAATCGTGTCAAAGGATTCTTTCAAATAAATTAAACATCACAATCAAATGGTTAAAAAATACAAATATATTAAAACACATCACGTCTACATAAAGATCTTCATACTATAAGGCGTCTGAATGTTATATGTTTTTATAAAATAAAATATATAATTTCTGTTAAAATTGAATGGAAATGGAGAAATTGTCAAAGGGAAAACAACCCGACAAAGAACATATATATAGTGCAAATAATAAGCATGTTTCCGAAATTTCTAACAAAAAGCCTAATTTTGGGAACATCACGATTATCTAGCATAGTAATTTGCGAATTAACAGTTGTAAAATTATGTAGCAAAACAGATGAAATCATATTATATTAATTTATAAAACAAAAATTGACAAATAGAATCTAGTCATTTTTGTGTCAAACATGTGGAATAGCCAACAATAATTCGATAATAAACGACCAAATTCGCTTTTAATACACAACGTATCCACAATAACATACAAAACAAGAACAAAAACTGGAAAACGAGAGAAAAGGGACAGCAAAGAGAATTCAGGGATTCGAACCTAAAAATACAATTCCGTACCTTAAACTCAACCATCACAACCATGAAACCTCGTGGCTACCAATTCATACTATACGGTTGCCTATTATGTATATATAAAGGTACAAGCCCTGTGTGTCTGTTGTACCGATGTATATCCAAGGGGTACAATCAAAATCACGTGATGGGTATACACACACCGGAAGTTACAGTCGAACTCGTCGCTGAAAGGTTAGTAGTTGCATTTTCTTGTTTATATCAATTAAATTTTGATTAATAAGTTGGCACACCGAATGTCGGATAGTATGTAGTTTTAAAATACACAATTGTTTTTGCTAGAAAGCGTGCAGTTATTGCAAACACTTCGACGGTGAAATTTTGGAACTGTGTCGAAGTGTTCGCATTAACTGCACGCTTTCCAGCAAGGATAATTGTGTATTTCAAAACTAGATAGTATCCTACATTCGGTGCACTACCTTATTTATTAAATTTTATTGATATAAACAAGTAAATACGACTACTTACCTTTCAAGCGGTCTGCTCGACTGTTACTTCCGGTGTGTGTATATCCATCACGTGATTTTGATTGTACCCCTTGATATCATATACTCATTTATATGTTTAAATTAGACATTCAAATCGTAACCGATTGGTAGCCCAGAGGTTTCGTCGATATGTTGATCTGATTAACACGTTACAGAATCCATGGACTGGTTCGATTCCCAGAGAAGGCATATAATGAATTACAAAAAATAAAGGTAAGTTTTTAAAACGATTCCATTAGTGAACACAAATCAGTAAATTATTCAATTCAAACTTAATGAAATTAGACACAAAAAGGAAACAAAAGAATATGAAATGGTGAGTTCATTTCAGCGACAGATTTAGGAAGCGTTGATTCTAGAAAAAGAATCCACGGTAAATGAATAGGCTGACGTCACCACAATGGTTTAACTTAAAAGCATATAATGATTTTTACCGATTATATCTAGTAAATACAATTAGTTTGCTAAATTTTTATATAAAACTAAGTTATTATTTTTGTCTTTAATATATTTTGTTTCATACATTTTAAATGTACAATTATTATATAAAAAAAATATTTATTACCTTTTATTTACAACTAATAATGAGTTGCTGATTAACCATATTTTAAAAATTGTAATTATTAGTTGAATTTGATATCAAATTTTATTTTTAAATGAAATTTTTTTTTCATTTTCTTTTACGCCAATACTTAGGACATCAGTTAGGACATCTCTAGCTAAGATAATCCTAAGATAGCTTCGATGTGCATTCTGAGACGTGTCGTAAGTCGGTCCTAACTTTATCCTAACTTCTGTCCTAAGAAATTCTTAGGACCGATCTTAGGACAGTTTCGATAAACAGGCCCCAGGATTATAGTTTAATACGCCAGACGCGCATTTTGGAGAAGTCTGGCCATTGTAGCGAATGATGGATATCTGATATCTGATCGTGTTATGTTTCGCACAGATTTTCAACCCTGCATTTATACACAGATCGTATCAAGCACAGATCAAGCCCTTTGGAATAAAATGAAAGGGGCGTATTATAACCCTCGAAACAAGAATGATGCCCCACTCGCACTATCATTTTCCATGTCAATAAACCGTAAAATTGGGTAAAAAATCTAATTTTTCATTAAAATTAGAAAGATCATACCATAGGGAACATGTTTCAAGTTGATTGGACTTCAACTTCATCAAAAACTACCTTGACCAAACACTTTAACGGATGAACGAACGAACGGACGTACCAGAAAACATAATGCCCCTCTTCTATCGTAGGTGGGGCATAAAAAGAGGGTTCATCCTCTAGATCCGCCAGTGCTTATATCAGTTATATATCCTTAATATTTATTATTTAATACTTAATATATTTAATCCTTACATTGAGTTCGATTACTTTAGCAGTATTTTTTGGCATAACCTTTTGGAATTACGGGTCCTCATTGCTCTTTAACTTTAAGATATTTGTTTGGCTTTCTAACTGTTTTCATCTGCGCGTCACTGATAAGTCTTATAAAGACGAAACGCGATTGTGACGTATCAAATTATACATTAAGTCTGGAACCTTTGGTACATGTATAAAAAAAAAGATGTGATATGATTGCCATTCATGATCATTCATGCAATGAGACAACTCTCCACAATGTACATATTTACAATGAGTTCTGAAATTAAAAAAAGATAAATTTATTAAAAATTAAGTTAATTTAAAAATAAAAATATTAACTAATTGCTGTTGGTATGATAACACCACGTAAAATTGATATGATAGAACAAATTGCGTTTTTGATTGACGAAAATTTTAACTTCTACAATGGAAACTGAACAGTTGTGTTGAAACTAATTTGTAACTCAATACGGAATATCGATTTTCGAATTTAAAAATGATCTACTCAAACAAGCTAAAATGATAAAGTATTGACTACTCTAGTCTTTTCGATTTAAAATTTCATTCAGTTTAATTACGAGAAAACACATTAACCTTGATCAAAGTTATCACCGGAAGTTCAAAAAGTCATTTCCGGTTTGTTCACCTTGAAAGAATGGTAAAGTTCAAGTTTTAAAGTACCTTTTTTTAAATGTATTTGTTATTTATTTGACAGAGTCGATAGCTCTTTTGTGGGATTTACATATTTTCATATAGAACAATTTAGTTATAATAGATAAACAATATAAATTGCTCAATGAGATATCGGAAAGACACTTCCTTAGTCAAAATTTGGTAAAAACGATACATGATTGCTCCATTTAATGGTCAGCAGTATTCATTATTCATTTCATCCAAGTCATATTGAATCGAGTTTCGTTAAAGTTTAATGCTTATATCGAAATTATTAAAGTAATACAAATATATATAGGCCTTTTATAGCTTGCTGTTCGGTTTGAGCTAATGATCTGTGTTGAAGACCGTACTTGGACCTATAATCATGATAATGGTTTACTTTTACAAATTGTGACTTGGATGGAGAGTTGTCTCATTGACACTCATACCATATCTTCTTATATCTATGTATACTATACTAGGTTTTGCATGCTCGTTTTTTTATATGTATTATAAAAAAAGAGGATGTGGTATGATTACCATGTTGAGACAACTCTCCACACGAGACCAAAATGACACAGAAATTAACAACTATAGGTCACCGTACGACCTTCAATAACGAGAAAAGCCCATACCGCATACTCAACTTTAAAAGGCCCCGAACTGACAATGTAAAACAATTCAAACCAGAAAACTAGCGGCCTTATTTATGTACAAAAAATGAACGAAAAACAAATATGTAACACATCAACAAACGACAACCACTGAATTACAGGCCCCTTACTTAAATGATCATAACATACTAAATGTATAATGTTCATATTGAAATTGATAGAAAACCAAAAATTGGGAATTTTGGAAATAAAGGAGGAAGGATAAAAAAACATTTTCCTGTCCCCAATAACCTATGACTTAAGATACTTTTGTTGAAATTTTCCAGTCATTCAATATTTTACAAAATTCTTTCAACAACACTTTACATACTTTAAACTACGCTCTGAATGCCCGCGATTTCGCGGGTGTGTTCTAGTAAATATAAAAAAAGAGCTTGCAAACCACTTGTATTTTTGTCCGTCTTATGAGTTAAGCCTTTCCAGGTGTTTTTATTGTTCGTTCTTATGATGTACTGTTTTACCACTGTACCAGGTAAGGGGAGGGTAGGGATCCGGCCGCTGACATGTTTAACCCAGCCACATTCTGTATGTATGATTGTGCCTTTCCCAAGTCAGGAGCCTGTAATTCAGTGGTTGTCGTTTGTTTGTTATGTGTTACATAATTGTTTTTCGTTTTTTTTTCGGGTACATAAATGAGGCCGTTAGATTTCTCATTTGAATTGTTTTACATTGTCATTTCGGGGCCCTTTATAGCTGACTATGTGGTATGGGCTTTGCTCGTTGTTGAAGGCTACGCGTCGCCAGTAAAACTGCATTTGCGACCGTCAAATGTACATTCTAATGCAACAACGTTTGTAACGTTCATTTTAATTGGACAACGTCACTTTCTTACATGGCATCAATTGACAATTGATGCTATGGGACGTACGCGCAAGCGCTAACGCGTCGCCAGTAAACTTAATTTGCGACCATAAAATCCCCAATTGATGCCGTTGGAGATTAAAATACAATACAGTTATCTCCTAAATTGACGGTGGCAACTCTTCAACTACAGTACTGTTATTCCTTAAATACAATTGCCATTTCACGATGAACGAACAATTAAAAATGCCCTGCACGTTGATATTTTTAATGATTTCACGAAACATGGTGAATAGCGAAACTTTTTCACGGCTGCTCATGAAATAAGAAATTGCAAAACACGTTGCACCAAAATAACCCTTCACCACCCTCTGCAAAGATTTGATTGGCTTGCCTTCACAGTTACACATAATTGATGCATTAATGTTCTCTGAGGGGCCTTCTCTGTATAACAAAGTAGGACTATTACATTTTATTAATAATAGTTTTGTTAACTCTCTAAGCAAAATGTACGACATGCATGAATTTATGCAAACAATTAACATTTTAAAAGCAATGAAAATGAAAATACATAAAATAAAAAAATATAGATTCTAAGAAGATTAAAATGTTTCTTGTTTTTAAATGAATAAGTGAATTTTACTTCTCATCAAGTACAAACTACATAAAAGAAAAGAAAATATTTTCATTAGTAATAAAAATACACAATTATACGTAAGGGACAACAACACAATGAAAACAATCTTTCTAAAAGCACTTAAATTACCATTAACCAAATCAACTTTTAATTTATAAGTATTTTATTTAGAAAATTTTAACTCAAACATGGAAGATATCGATAATTAGTTACAGTGTACATGTACAACAAATGGAAGTTTTTAACGACCTTGACTGGCTATACAGTTTATTAGTAACCGTTTTCAATAAATACGGGACAGGCATGGATCAATCCATTTTGAAACAGGGGAGGAGGGAGTTCAACACGGAACATCATGACACGTGCACATAAGTATCTATACGATTAAACGAGAAGACCTCATTTTGTGTGTCGCTTCTCTTCCTTCCACGATAAATTAATTATCATGTCACTGTGTTCTATAGGTAACATGCATAGTCGCATTTGTCATCCATTCATATGATTATTCAGATTGAGATATATTTGGAGGAAAACGATATTCGATATTGATTCCGACATCAGACTGACTTTTAGTCATATTCAGATTTCCGGTTTGAAACATGCACAAGTACAACCAATCGTATGATAGATAACAAAAATGAAAAATAGAAAAAAGCCAATCAGAGCGTTCTCGATTATATCATGGTGTTTAGATCGCAAGAACCACAACTATTATACCTCCTTAGAGAGGACAATTAAGCAAGACCCCTCCGACCACCCCTCAAATTAGCTTTAGTCGGTGTAAATCATTTATACAAGATTCATATCCTACCATTGGCATGTTAATAAGGCTCTCAAAAGAAGATGGATTGTCATAGAAGCATATTTTATTACACTAACAATGGTCTATATATAAGTAGTTACATTTATTTCATGTTTGAAGCGGTGCAAATTTTAAATTTAATTTGACTTTTACCAAAAGATGCATTGTAGCAAAGGAGAAGAATAATTGTGGTCTGAGGCCAGAAACACGAAAATAATTGAATTTAACAGAAAGGAAACAAATATCGGACTTTGGAAAAAGGGAGAGGGCTTTTGATACCTTTTATGAAATTCTCCATACATAATATTTTTACAAAAAATCATCCTACAACAGTTCACAAGCTGTATATGCTCGCGATTTCGCGGATGTGTTCTAGGAAGGTTATAATTTCTATATGCTTTTATACCTATAAATACTTAAATTGGATTGGTCAATTTGATTTGATTTTTTGGTTTACACTTCGATAAACCACGTTTCTGAAAATACGCACGGATTCCGAGATTTTCATCAAATTGAGATTGAAAACAATTAAATAACAGTTGGTTTCTATTCTATTGCATACGACTTTTATTCAGTATTTGTATATTATAATGGTTGTGTGGTGTTCTAAACTAGATTTTATGAATTGTAAATGGTTTTTCGTTTAATCCAAAACAGCTGGTATGTAAAATAGTTATCCCATTCGGACTTTGTGTGTCAGTGTTAGATCATCCTGTGGCCATCGGGGTGATCTTCCACTGACACACAAAGTCCGAATGGGATAACTATTACTTACACATCATTCTAACATGACGTCCTTCAAACGCTTTGAGTACACACCCGTGGTAAAATATGAATATATTGCCAGTGCTGTTCCGATTGTACTCCCACGTCATATGCTTTTTATGAATGAGATACCCGACGTCATAGAACAATGACGTTAGAATGTAAGCATTTTACGGGAAAATACACGCTTGTGAATCCGAAAATCATCACAAGGAAACATACACAAATGATGCTAAAATGTGGCAAAAGCCCTTTATTGTACATCATATAAATAAATTATCATTCAAATTCATCCAAAACTGTCTAAATACATTATTTTAAATAGTTTAAGCATGTCACTAATGCAGTTTGCTCCGTTCTTTTACGCTAGTTTATTAGTGCGTTTATTTATGGGAACGGCAAATATTTGCCTACACCTAGAGCGCTTCGATCCAAAAGAATTGCCGTATGTGTCCTATCAGAATCGAAATAATTCATGGGGGCTTGAATATATCTAGATTTTACCACGGGTTGTCCCTTTATGCCGATATTTTACCCCTCGTTATCGCTCAGGGGTAAAATATTTGTCATAAAGGGCCAACCCGTGGTAAAATCTAGATATATTCAAGCCCCCATGAATTATTTCTTAAATAATCTCTAGAAAAAAGTGTTTAATCCTAGTATAACAAAAAAACATCGTAAAACAAAATCCAAAGAAATGAAGTTTCCACACCCCGTACCATTTCATTTTCGGGATATTCCAATGCAGGGTCTGCAAATTCCATTTAGAGCATAATTCTCGATTTGTCAATTAAGCTTTGGACTGCAAGTTGATTAAGAAATTAAAATATACTACATCTTTGATAATATGCATGGTTTAACTTAAAAACTTGTATATAGCGTAAATTCAAAATTATTGCGTGCATTTATTATTGCAATTATTTCAGAAAGGACAAAAGTGCGAGTTCTATTGTTACGATTTCGAAAAAAAGGCATACAGTTCTATATTTCAGTTATCAGAATGCGAGTTCTTATTATTGCGATACAAATCCAGTCGCATTATATATAACTTGAAAACCTCGCAATATTAAATTTCTAAATTTACAGTAAGTTTAATGACTCAAGCAATTATATATTCTTAAAAGCTTTCAGAATATATTTTTTTTTAATTTTTATTCAAATCGCAACATTGTGATCAATGATACCATATTACGTAAAATAGAGGGGGAAATATGAAAACAAAATATGAAAATTTACACTTCTGTGTAAAATCATTATAGTTTTCCAACCACTTGCTCAACATTGGAACGGAAGTGACGACGCCACTAAACGCACGAATGATGTTCACTAAAATCAAAGTTTTTGACGGACATGCATCGAACTCGAAAGTTGTCTATTATTGTAAATTAGTTTTAGATAAAATGTTTTTTTTTTGTAATATCTAACTTTAATAACAATATTTTATTTATTAAAGAACAGGAGATTTACAAATCCCTAAAGTTGTTTTAGTCTAATTATGAAATGTTGGAGAAACGTGAACGCATCTGTAAAAGGTTCGATTCTGTAAATATACCTTTAAACATTTTCGAAATGAAAAAGCATTTACATAACGGTAACTTAAACCATATCATATAACTCGTTATTCAACATTTTAATTATTTTTAATTGACAGATTTTATTAACTGTTAAATCGAAGATAGGAATCCGATTTCTATTTTAAATATTGAACAAGCGTTAGCCTTTCAAAAAGGGCTATTCGACTCTTAACTGATGAAAATGGAAAGTGCTCTCGCTTTGTAGATTAATTCATTTACTAGAATAGCCACGTGCATCAATGAACAAATTTTACCACACACGTGAGAGCCTGTCTCCACTTGTGAAAATTTCTGGATCTGCCACTCACTTTCCGATTATGACAATAAACATTAACAAGTAAAACTAACTAATAATCCTGACAATATATATTACATGAAATGTTTGCCATTATAAATGAAAGTATAAATATTCAATGTCACAAAAGCTTGATAATAACACGTGCAACCAAATATAAAGCACTATAAAAGGCTAATACTAATATGAAGCTCTTATTTTCAGGTCTCGGGGCAGATTCAGCCATTTTAAAAAGGGGAGGTTCCAACCCAGGACAAAAGGGGGAGGGCTTCCAACTATATGCCCCATTTCAAATTCAATGATCGGCCGAAAAAAGGGGAACTTCCAACCCGGACCCTCTCCCCTGAATCCGCCACTGGAACTTCAAAAAATAATTGTCAAGATTACAAATCACAAAGTGATATATTAAAACATATATGAAGGCAGGTTACAACATGTTGAAGAAAATTATTTGCAATTAACATTTCATTCCAAATCCAATTGCCATAAAAACATCTTTTTCAAGTATTATTACATCTAAAAATTAGTAATAACAACACTTAACTTTTACAGTCAAAACTAATTGCATTTTCTAAGACAAAAGTCAGATAAGATATCAATCACTTCTATACATGAAGATATAAGATGTAACATTCTCAAATTTGAAAGACCTTCTGTAGAAGTCCATTTTGTCAAGTTGTAATCCTCAAAAGTACATGTATTTTATAATGCTTTTTTTTATCAAGTTGATTATAGACACAGTATGCATTTTATTATAATATCATTCCCAATTTCCATTCTCAATTATTATTAAGTCTCCTTCCATTATAACTCTGGTCCACCAATAATACAACTAAAATCACAAATTAGTAGAAAAAAGCGCTATGCATTCATATTGCTTGGAGTGCAATATTCCAAAAAAAAAAAAAAAAAAACCTATAATACTTCTAAACCCTCAATATAATCAGCTAAAATACGGCAAGCTATTTAGAAAAGCTATTACTTGTTGTTTACTCCGGAAGATTCGACTATTTATAGATAAAGGTTACCTGTGTAAAATCTAATTGCTAAAATAGAGAGGACAAATCCGATACTCTACGGGATTGAAGGACATTTACTTGGTTTGGATTGTCCTAACCAATCAATAAATTTTGATTATTCACGTCTTGTAATATCTTCCAATCAGGTAGCAAGAAAAATTCACGCCCTAACTGTCCATCGTTCAAATAATCAAGGGTCCTGAATGGGGTCCTCCATATCAGTTTCATCACAGTCTTCAGGCATTTTGGCTCCATTCTTATCTCTAATTCTTCGTCAATTTCAGCGTTTTGCATTTGCGCCGATCCGCATTTCATTTGCGCCGATTTTTTCTTTCATTTGCGCCCATTTTCTTTTTCATTTGCGCCGATTTTTTTACAGGTAAATTAGAGGTAAATTACAGGCGAATAGATATAAGAAGAGGTGGTATTAGTGCCAACTCTTATTTTTCATATATCATTAAAGACCTCTCCCGTTAGACAGTTGTACAAATGTGAGAAATCCAATTCCATGTGATGAATGGACAGGCACTTGTCTCAGATTCCCCCCCCCCTATATACCTTTATAAACACTTTAAGGTATATATAGGAAATTTTTTTCTGAGACAAGTGCCTGTGGATGAATGATGAATTTTTATAATGATAGCATTGCTCTGAGTTAACCTCTGTTGATGTAATTTATCACACAAATTCCCAGAAATTGATTCAATCGCATTTAAGAAATTACTGCCGTTTGAAAGTGTAGAACCCACGTCTAGTTTTCTGCAGTAAACAATCGGCTTAATGTTTCGATATTTTGAAAATTTTAATGAGGAATAAAAAGTCCTTCGGACCCCTTCCAGAGATGGACATCTAGTTTGAAAATGTTGAAGGTTTTCTTCCTCAAGTTTGCATAGCAGACCAATTGGGTCTGTACTTCCTATATTAAATTTATCTTTAGTTGCTTGTAAAAGGTAGGTCTAAAATAGTATTCTAGCTTTTTTTTTTTTTTTTTTATATAAATTGGCTTTCTTTGTATTCCCTGGAATTTACATTCAAAAGTATTAACCTAACTGTAACTTACCTGTAAATTCAATTAGGAGAAAATATAAATCTGCGCAAATGAAAAAAAGAAATCGGCGCAAATGAAAGAATGAAGATTTTCAAAATCTGCGCAAATGTCATACGCCCGTCAATTTATCCCTTTCTGTACCCATTGTGTGTGGTTCGTTTCATCTCAGTTCTTCATTGGTTAAATTTCGATTATGACGTCGAATATTCTTGTTTTCCTCGGAATTTCCTATTGTGACGGCAGGAAAAATGGCGACCATGCCTGAAGACGTCACATAGAAAGAACACAAAAAAGTAATCATTTTGCAGATCAGTCGCAAAGAAGCAATAAGTTTGCCTGCGTATTGTTTGAAAATCATTAGAGAAACAGATTCCACCACAAAATCTCGTGTAATGCGATATATTATACACTCGAGAAAGTTACATTTTAAATATTTAAAACGCTTGGCGAGCCTCGCGTTTTAAATTTGAAAATTTAACTGTCTCGAGTGGATAAATATCGTATCACACTCGATGCAGTGGTAGAATCTATATCTAGCCCATTATTCTGTATTCTTTACTTCTTTGGTCCATTTTGAATATATTTGTCCCTATTATTCTCTGTTCTGTAAAACTCATCCACACCCTGATAACTCGTAAATAATTAAGTTTGTTTGAAACTTGTTTTATTGATTTCTGAATTAGTCACCATCATAATAAAGAAATGTATTTTTTTTTTATCTAGGCTAATGATTTTAATTATAACCATTAACTTTTCCAGAATGAAAAAAATCTGTAGATGCTACCTGGGAAATTTATATCAATCAGTTTGGAGGCGTATTTTATTTTTTATTAGTATAATAACGGATTCCAATGTTCAGAAATTAAAAGTGCTATTATATAATATATGTGTCTATTGTCGTGTTCTTTATTCAAAAGCGGATCCAGGGGATTCGTGGTGGTTGAATATATAGGGAATCACTGAAGCGTGACTGGAGAGTCAAACCCCTCCCCCCCCTCCCTTGTCAACAATTGTACTTTGTCTATAATTTCTCTCACGACTGAATGAAAACATGAAACATTTACCAATCTATTAGATAGTTGGAAACATTTGATAGAATATTGATTGTGTACTCGTTGCATTCGTTGTGCATGCTTAATCTATAATAGGTAAAGGAGATGCGAAATATTTCAAACGAATATTAAAACTCATAAGCCGAAAACAAATTACAATGACATGGCAAACAAAGACGAAGACAATACATAGACAAATAGACTGGGCAACACATAGCACACCGAAAAACGGGGGTGATCTGAGGTGCCCCGGTAGGATACAAATATCATGTTTCAAACATCGGAACTGGATATGGTGATAGCCACTGATTCATAAGTTTATCAGTTTTGGCATCAAGTATTTTTTTAAGATGCAAGTTTTAAATTTGAAAGTTATGTTTGTCTAGGTGTTCTAGTCAATCTGATTAAATATAAATCACGAGTCCAAGCTACGCTTTAAAGTTTAAAGTATCTGAGATGTGCGGTT
The DNA here is from genome assembly GCF_963676685.1 of Mytilus edulis. Taxonomy (NCBI): domain Eukaryota; kingdom Metazoa; phylum Mollusca; class Bivalvia; order Mytilida; family Mytilidae; genus Mytilus; species Mytilus edulis. Next base: position 10,256,571 of record NC_092354.1, read on the forward strand.
TACGTCATCTCCTGAAGAAAAGTTTTGAAGGTGTTAGTGAATCCGATAAAACCAGAGAACCCCGAAAGATATTCAAAACAGAAGATAGAACAGTGTGTTTACAGATCTGCGTAACTTGGTCACATGATTTGCATTGTGATCCGACTGGGTTCTGGTTGGCAAACCTAAAGAAATTGGGCTAATATTACTTTATTTTTCATAATTTCAACCAACTCACTTTATTTGTGTAATTTCAGAATTGCAGTAAAATACCAAGAAATTTCACCACAAAGAAAATCCTGTGCAATAGTTGTTTGAGAAAGCTGACAAGATTCCATCCTATTTGTATAGTACCATACATACTCATACATCACCTTATAGACTTGTACATTACCATAAAGACTTGTTCACTACAAGAAACATTGGTACATTACCTCATAGACTTGAACATTACCATTGAGACTTGTACATTACCATTGAGACTTGTACATTACCATTGAGACTTGAACATTACCATATTGACTTGTAAATTATCATATAACCATGTTACAATTTAAATATTGCTACCAGATGTCGGTCTTAATATTCTTATCGAAGTCAATTTTCGGACAGGTTTGTCAATCTGGAGTTTCGCGTGTAATTCCTGATAAATCTGGAGAGAGACTGAATATCATCTCGCCTGATAGACAGGTAAGAAGTATTGCTCGGCGGATCCAGGGGGCCCTAGGGAGGAAAATGGGTTCCCTTTTGTGGGAAACAATTGTTTTATAAAAGAAAAGAATCACTGAAGCATGACTGGAGCAGTCCCCTTCATAGAGTAGTCATTGGGCCCCTTTTTATGGAAAACAAATGTTTGATAGAATACTTTAATTTGTCTGAAACAGATAAATTACAATTAATTCTATCTTCATTTGATATTATGCAGCTTACTGTTCCGTTCATTAAAAAGTCATTTGCACTGAGGGGAGTGGACACAACGCCTGCATAAATATTACTGTTTTACCAATTTATATATGATGTTTGATATGTTAATTTTTATATTGTGTATATTGTATTGTATTGTTTGTATATGCCTTCAACCCCCAGGGGTATAAATGTGCATTTCATTAATAAATAAATTACAGAAAGAGAATCACGTAAGAGTAACTGGAGCAGGACCCCTCTTAGGGCAGTCAGTGCCCCCTCTTTATAAACATAAATAGGAATTATCATTGAATTAAAAAGCTGGAGTCAAGTCTTAACTGACAAACTTTCACTATATGGTAGTTTTGACTTCAATGCAAAATATGCTTTTTTAGCTTTATCTGAGAGGCTTGACACTGCCTGCATAAATTTTCCAGAGCTATGAAAATCGACTCCTAAGTATTTATAACAATCAACAATTTCAATTGCATTAGAACTGTAATAAAAGTAAAAGTTTTCTTTATTTGCTTTATTTTTAGGGAAAATTATAATTTTTGTTTTCTTTAATATAGCGGGCTACCACGGGTCTCGACCGCGGTCGACCTTTAGCGGGCTACCACGAGTCTCGACCGCGGGAAGGTACGTGGTCGGCCTAAGGTTCACGTCCAGTTTCCATTCAGTACTATATTTTTGTAAAGAATCAAGAGAGTTCTGGAGACCATCTGCAGATTCCGATATCAATAATAAATCATCAGCATACAATAAATGGTTCACTTTTTGACCGTTTAAATTAACTGCACTAGTTGAGTTTGTATCTAAGTTTTTTCTTATGTCATCAACAAATATATTAAATAAAGTTGGACTTAAACTGTCTCCTTGTTTGACTCCCTGATTAGCAAGAAAATGCTGAGTAAACATATTTTGATATTTACATGAATATAAGGTATTTGAGTACATGTCATGCAGTATATTATAAAATTTGCCTTGTATTCCTTTATTTTGTAATTTGAAGAATAGAGCTGATCTCCAGACACTGTCAAAAGCCTTTTTGAAATCTACAAAACACACACATATATATATATATAGTTTCTTTTTACATTTAAACAAATATTTGTTTATTATTGTTTTTAAAATAAAGACATGATCTACAGTTCTGTAATTTTTTCTAAAACCACCTTGATTTGAAGATAATAAATTATGTGTTTCAAGAAAATCTCTAAGTCGTTTTTGTAAAATTGAGGTAAAGACTTTACCAAGACAGCTTGTTATGCTTATACCTCTATAGTTCCCACAATCAGATGGGTCACCAGATTCATAAATTGATGTCAATAGAGAAATGTTCCAAATTTTGTGGAAATTTTCTGAGTTAAGTATCTTATTCAAAAGTTTTGTCAGAAGTGAAACTAGAGTGTTTGACCCCACCTTTAGAAATTCATTAATTATCAGATCAGGACCTCCAGATTTTCCCTTTTTAGAAACTTGATAACGACTCTGTTTTTTCATATCTCTTTGTAATTTACAGTAAATATAATTGAAAAAAAAAACATGTTTGTAATTTTAGCTTTCTACATTTGTCACTTTAGAAGTTATATACCACAATTTATTATTGCAACTTCATCTTAGTAACAGAGGTATATCTTTGGAGTACAACCTTAGATGATATTTTCGACTGTATGTTAATCAAATTTTTGAAAGAAAAGTATAGGGGTTAATGAGCAAATTTTGTTAATGGCAAAACATGGATTACACCAGAGGGTTCCGAATATCTTACAAAACTTAAAAAAACAAGAGGAACGGACATCCTTAGAGCCAGAGATCAGTTTCACCAAACATCTTATGATTAAAGTAGCTCGTAAGTAAACTGGATTGTTCACGACTTACGATAAACTTAGGCAGCAACCATTTGATTTTCTGGGGGGGATATGTTTTTTTTTGTCACGAAAAAAATAGATTGTTTTTTCGCCGCAGACGAAAAAAAAAAGTTTGTACAGAAAAAAAAACATAGCCCCCCCCCCCCCCCCCCCCCCCAGAAAATCAAATGGTTGCTGCCTTAACTCATGAGCTATTTTGTGAAACTGATGGAGATTATTGAATGTAAATAATGCTAATGAGAAAACCAGCAAATATATTTTCCTAATGAGATTGAAAAAAGTTGAATCTTTCAAAAAGAATCACTTCAATAGTTAAAAAAACTGACATAATAAAATAAGAAGATGTAGAAGGATTGTCAATGAAACAGCTCTCCACTGGAAACCAAATGACATTTAAGGAATGACTGTAATATTTTTTCTGTCTATGAAGAAATAACATAAAAAAGTTGGTGCACACTGAATAACGCGCGTAGCAGAAACAGTCATTTTTTATAATTTAATTCTAAATTCGATTTTAACCGTAGAAAATCATGAAAAAATGTTGATGACGTCACGGTCACATGACTAAATTATGTCTATGGGCTGATAACAAAATAACGTCTGTCAATCAGAAGACGCGTTACATCCAAAATTAAATTATACAACTATTAGCCAACGTCTTGTCTTCAAAGACATGTCTGTATTGTACATTTAAAAAGTTCCCAAACTTATTTTTTTACAGAACTTGGAAGACACATTTTTCTGTCCTTTGCATTTCATCATAATTATGCTGATATTCTAAGCGACTCCAATTCGTGAGAAATATCTTTTTTGTTCTATTTTTAGACATCACGTGATCCCTGTACCTCAGATTGTGCAGAAGGAGAAATATGTATCACTTTGTATAATGGAATGTGTACATGCTTGGTTGATGGTAGGTTCACTATTTATTGATCTTTATTAGAGAGGATAGATGTGTAATATTACGTCAATTATATGTGTGGTATACGTCACTTATATGTGTGGTATACGTCAATGAGAGGTGTAGTATACGTCAATGAGATGTATGGTATACATCAATGAGATGTATGGTATACATCAATGAGATGTGTGGTATATGTCAATGAGATGAGGTATACATCACTGAGGTGTGTATTATACGTCAACGAAATGTGCGGTAAACGTCGAAGATATGTGTGGTATACGTCGTAGAGATGTGTGTAAACGCCGATGAGATGTGCATTAAACATCGATGATATGTGTGGTATACCTCAATGAGATATGTGCTATACGTCAATGAGATATGTGTTATTACGTCAATGAAATATATGGTATACGTCAATGAAATAAACGGTATACGTCAATGAGATATATGGTATTCGACAATAGTATGTGTGGTATACCTCAATGAGATGTGCGGTATACGCCGAAGAGAATTGTTGAATACGTAAATTGAATGTGTGGTATTCGTCAACGAGATATATGGTTTAATGTCAATGAGATGTGCGGTATACGTCAATGAGATGTGCAGTTAACGTCAATGAAATTTGCAGTTTGCGTCAATGAGATGTGCAGTTTACGTCAATAAAATGTGCGGTTTACTTCAACAAGATGTGTGTTATACGCCGGAGAAATGTGTGGTATAGTTAAATTAAATGTGTGGTATACGGCAACGAGAAATGTTGTATACGTCAACAAGATGTGTGGTAAACGTCAATGAAATGTGTGGTAAACGTCAATGAGATGTGTGGTATACGTCAATGAGATGTGTGGTAAACGTCAATGAGATGTATGGTATACGTCAATGAGATGTGCAGTAAACGTGAATGAGTTGTGTGGTATCTGTACGTCAATGATATATGTGGTAAACGTCAACGAGATTTGTGTGGTATACGTCAACGAGATATGTGGTATACGTCAATGAGATGTGTGGAATACGTCAATAAGATATGTGGTAAACGTCAATGAGGTGTGTGGTATCTGTACGTCAATGATATGTTTGGTGAACGTCAACGAGATTTGTGGTATACGTCAACAAGATATGTGGTATACGTCAATGAGATGTGTGGTATACGTCAATAAGATGTGTGGTGTACGTCAATAAGTTGTGTGTTATATGTCAACAAGATGTGTGTTATACGCCGGAGAAATGTGTGGTATAGTAAAATTAAATGTGTGGTATACGGCAACGAGAAATGTTGTATACGTCAACAAGATGTGTGGTATACGTCAATGAAATGTGTAGTAAACGTCAATGAGATGTGTGGTATACGTCAATGAGATGTGTGGTAAACGTCAATGAGATGTATGGTATACGTCAATGAGATGTGCAGTAAACTTGAATGAGTTGTGTGGTATCTGTACGTCAATGATATATGTGGTAAACGTCAACGAGATTTGTGTGGTATACGTCAACGAGATATGTGGTATACGTCAATGAGATGTGTGGAATACGTCAATAAGATATGTGGTAAACGTCAATGAGATGTGTTGTATCTGTACGTCAATGATATGTTTGGTGAACGTCAACGAGATTTGTGGTATACGTCAACGAGATATGTGGTATACGTCAATGAGATTTGTGGTATGCGTCAATGAGATGTGTGGTGTACGTCAATGAGTTGTGTGCTATATGTCAATGAAATGTGTGGTATACGTCAATAAGATGTGTGGTATATTGTCAATGAGATGTGTGGTATACGTGAATGAGATGTGTGTTATATGTCAATGAGATGTGTGGTATACGTCAATAAAATGTGTTTGTAAACGTCAAATAATGTGTGGTATGCGTCAATGAATTGTGTGGTATACGTCAATGAGATGTGTTGTATATGTCAATGATATTTGTGGTATACGTCAATGAGATGTGTGGTAAACGTCAATGAGTTGTGTGTTGTATGTCAATGAGATGTGTGGTATACGTGAATGATATGTGTGGTATATTGTCAATGAGATGTGTGGTATATTGTCAATGAGATGTGTGGTATACGTCAATGAATGAGATGTGTGGTAAAAGTCAATGAGTTGTGTGTTATATGTCAATGAGATGTGTGGTATTCGTCAATGAAATGTGTTTGTAAACGTCAATGAATGTGTGGTATGCGTCAATGAATTGTGTGGTATACGTCAATGAGATGGAGTATATGTTAATGAGATATGTAGTATACGTCAATGAGATGTGTTGTATACGTCAATGAGTTGTGTGTAATATGTGAATGAGATGTGTGGTATATTCAATTTAATGTGTAGTATACGTCAATGAGATGTGTGGTAAACGTCAATGAGATATGTGTTATATGTCAATGATATGTGTGGTATACGTCAATGAGTTGTGTGTTACATGTCAATGAGATGTGTTGTATACGTCAATGAAATGAGTTTTTAAACGTCAATTAATGTGTGATATGCGTCAATGAAATGTGTGGTATACGTCAATGAGATGGAGTATATTTTAATGAAATCTTTTTTTTAGAGGTTTTTAGATCTTTTCAAATTTGATTTCGTGGATGTTGAAAAATACTAAAATCAAAAATTGATACACGTAAAAACTTAATGGTTTTTCCAATTTCTTTTATTATTATTCTTAGTTGTTTATCTTTCGTGTTAACCACTTTGGTGTACTACATGTTTGATTTAGAATTTAAATATTATTTTTATCTTTATACCTATTGTAGTATCTAGAAATTGAAGAATGACAAAATCATCAATGATAGCATCTTCCCGCCACTATCTTTAATCCGTAGTTTAGCTTCACCATAACTTTCGTTGTTCACAAATACTCAAGAAGATATGTTTTCTCACTAAGGAAAAGTACCTTTTTTAAAAATACATTTGAATAAAAAGGACGTGAAAATTAATTAAATGAAAGTGGCTGACACGGATATATCAGGGACACACCACATTCGAAACCCACTGTCGATGGCTTGCACTTTAAATTATCAATTACAAGCTAAAACTCCTGTACATTTAATTTGGCATTAATTATATTACAAGACAATATCGGTACAAAATAACAACAGTCAATGTTAGCTTGTTTCTATTTGCAATATAAATTAACTCTTCAACTGTTAATCTTGTTTAGGATTTCTATTACTTTCAATTTGCAATATTAATTCGAAAAATATGACTTCTCATTATAGAATGTCACATATAATTATTAAGAGTGTTCACCTATTTATTTAAGATTACGACACGATAAGGTATGAGGCGACAACTCAAATAACCACTGAGAGCGAAACTACCACTGTACGTACAACTCAATCAGGGACGACAACTGAGGAAAAAACAACCCAATCAGGGGTGACAACTGAGGAAAAGACAACTCAATCAGGGGTGCTATAAACAGTTCGTATGAAAAACTAGGGGTTATTCCCCAACTGAAAATAACCATGGAGGGAAACCCCTGTTTATTTACTCAATTGGTGAAAAAGTATCATGTTTTTTGTATTTGATTGTAAAAATTAGTTAATTAGCTTTCAATTAAAACAAGTTGAATGATTGAAATAATTTTAAAAATTATATTAACTTTACATGAGGGGAGACAACACTGTAAACATCCTGATTTTATGGCAGTGAAAATGGAAAACTTTGAATTTGCAGTCACTGTAGCTCTTTCAGGAGCAGGAAACCGTACCATGAAACAAGATTTTTTTGAAAGGTCAGGTAAAAACCTACAAATTTCACTCAGTCAGGTCTGATTACTGAGTCCACTACAAATTCGTCATCAGAAAAAGTATCAGTTTCTACTGCACTCCATGGCACCACTGAGTACCAAGCAACAACTACTGATTACGTAACTACTGAGGTCATAGATACAACTGAGAAGCCAGTTACTACTAAACATCAATCCAGTACAGATGTTACGTCAACAGAACAGACAACTTACAACAATATGACAGAAAAATCAACAGATACTTTGTCGACAACGACCTTGGAATCAACGACAGCTTGAAGGTCATGCATTCATTTTTGGAATCAAGCTTCAATAGCTCTGCGAAGCTGTAAACGATAGTATAGTATTGTATTTAAATAATAGTGTAGCAAAAAATAACATTGGAATCAACGACAGCCTTGTTAACAATTATGGCAGAAAATCAATAGAGTTATGCAAACGATGTTCATTATGTTTTGCAAATGGTAGATTGCATCAGGATAAATTTATTGGAAAAAACACTTGTAAAGACGCAAGTCTTGTTGATTACCTTATTTTGTCACCTGATATGTTTGACCTAGTTATGGAATTTGAAATATTTGACTTTGACCCTACACTATCTGATGTTCATAATCAGATGCATTTTTCTTTATGCATTACACACAAAAATTACACTGATCAACAAAATATAAAAACAACACTTACGTTCGATGGAACAAAAACAAGGCACACAAGTTTACACAGGTGCTCAGCGATGACACGGATGCATTGAATTTAATCAAACACACCCTCGAAAATTTTCAAACGGAATCCGTTACACCACTACAGGTCAATGACCTAATTAGTGAACTCGGAAATGTACTCTTAGATACGGCTTCAACTGCATTTGGACCAGCGGGCAAACAGCGTCAAAGATCAACTCAAAACAAACCATGGTTTAAAAAAGAATGCAAGATTGTGCGTGATGAGTTTCACAGAGCAAGAAGGAAATACAAAAAAAAATAAGACTGCTGATAACAAAACACTGATGAATATGAAGGCTAAAGAATACCGACAACTCCTTAATAAGAGTTATAAAAAATACCAAGAAAATTGCGCAAACGAGCTTCGATCACTATCAAAAACAAACACAAAAGCATTTTGGAATACACTTCACAAATTTTCAAGTAAAAGAAAAGATAACCCACAGGTAGAGATTGACATTTTTTTTGAATATTTTAAAAATTTAAATGCAAGTAAAGATGATGAGGGAGATTTTAGTTTGAATATTGATAGTATTTGTGAAAATCCTGTATATGATGAGTTATTAAATGAAAAAATACCAGAATTAGAAATATCTGATGCAATAAAGGAGCTGAAAAATAACAAAGCTCCAGGTACAGATAACATTTTAAATGAATATTTGAAATTTTCAACTCCATTGTTAATTTCTATATATTGTGAGCTTTTTAATGTAGTGTTAGATACTGGTATTATTCCAGAAAGCTTGACCAGTGGACTTATAAAACCTTTTTTTTAAAAACAAGGATAACCCGTCTGACCCTGATAATTTCAGGGCAATCACACTTATCAGTTGCCTAGGGAAATTATTTACGTCTGTTATAAATTCTAGATTAAATATTTTTGCTAACGAGCTGAGTCTCATTTCCGAAAACCAAGCTGGTTTCAGGAAAGGATATTCAACAGTTGACAACATTTTTGTATTGCATACTCTAATTGAGTTATATTTTTCGTTTGGCAAGAAGCTTTATTGTACTTTCGTCGACTTTCGGAAGGCGTTCGACACTGTCTGGCGATCGGGGCTATGGACAAAATTACAAAATTGTGAGATTAAAGGTAAATGTTTTAAGGTTATTTTTAACATGTACCATGATATTAAATCTTGCGTTCAGTATAATGGTGAACAGTCTGGATTTTTCCCTTGTCTTACTGGTGTAAGGCAGGGGGAGAATTTATCACCGTTTCTTTTTTTCTATATTTCTTAATGATCTAGAAAGTTATTTCAGCCAGTTAGACGGTGACCCTCTTAATATTATTAAAGAGAAGCTCGAAAGTGAGTTGCAAATTTTTTATAAATTATTTGTTATTCTATATGCAGATGACACTGTCATTCTGTCTGAAAGTATGGAAGATATGCAAAGAGCTCTAGACATTTTTCAATCATATTGTGATGTATGGAAACTACAGGTGTATGTTAATAAAACTAAAGTTATGATTTTTTGTAAAAGAAAAACGAGACAGAATTTTATTTTTACTTTGCAAGATTGTAACCTTGAAATTGTTGATACATATTCATACCTAGGGGTTATTTTCAAATATAATGGAACGTTTATTAACACAAGGAAAACACTTGTTGAGCAAGCACAAAAAGCGTTATATTGCATTTATAAACTATTTCGTAATGAATCAATACCTATAGATATACAATTGAAAATGTTTGATTCTATGATTGAACCAATTTTATTGTACGGTTCAGAAGTGTGGGGTTTTGAAAACCTTAAAATTATTGGACAAATCCACTTGAAATTCTGTAAGAGAATTTTGAAAGTTCGAAATTCAACTGCATCATTTATGGTTTATGGAGAACTTGGGAGGTATCCACTCGAAATTCGGGTTGAAATTGAGGATGATTTCTTTTTGGAGTAAATTAGTATTAAATGAAAATAAACTTAGCGGTACTTTATACAAGTTAAAGCTATGTTTAAAAAGCAATCATGGTGTGAATTTCAAGTGGATAAACCACATAGAATCTATATTTAATGAGCTAGGCATGAGCTTTATTTTTATAAACCAGTTTGCTGTATACGAAAAGGCTTTATTAAAACAAATTTTGTGTGACCAGTTCATACAAAAATGGTATAGTGATTTACACACCACATCACGTGGACAATTTTATTCACTGTTCAAAAATAGATTTGAAATAGAAAGATACCTTATCAATTTACCAGAGTCATCTAGAATTTGGATTTCAAAATTCAGAACTGCAAACTTACGATTGCCTATAGAAACTGGTAGATGGTACAATATACCAAAATCAGAAAGAAAATGTAATTAATGCAAAGAGGATATTGGTGATGAGTATCATGTATTATTTATTTGTAAAAATGCAGAGATAGTAGATTTGAGAAACAAATATTTACCACAGTATTATAGAAATAATCCAAACATTATAAAAATGGAAGGTCTTTTGTCACTTTGCAATATTAAATTATATAAGAAATTGTCAATGTTTATCAGAAAACTGTCTTCTCTTCTGTAAATTTTGTTTGTATTAATTTGTTAATCACTTGTTCATTTCTGTCATATTTAATGTATATATGTTATCAATAATGACCTCTTGTAACACATTGTAAATGTGTCTGAGTGTTTTCCTAATAAATCTTGAAAAAATCTTGAAATCTTGAAGGTCATGCATTCATTTTTGGAACCAAGCTTCAATAACTCTGCGAAGCTGTAAACGATAGTATAGTTTTGTATTTAAATAATAGTGTAGCAAAAAATAACATTACATGCGTTCAAAATATTCTTTACCGACCATGCGAATCAACGACAACTTATAGATCATGCATTATTTTTTTTAACTGGCTGTAAAGTATCTACTAGTAGTGTATTAACTAAAATTGTAGCAGAAAAAGAGGATGAAAATACACGTTTTAGCATATTCTTGCCAACCGTGGAAATGCTTTAAAGCAAGTCAGGGTAGTTCAACACTCTCGTAGTACATTAGTAGAATCTGATATTCTTGAAAATTCGCCTAGGAATATAAGAACGATGTTCCAAAATAATAAGATTTCGTAGAAAATTAACTATGATATCTTCATTCAAATATGTTACGTCAATACATTACAAAATTTAAAGATGTCATGCTGAGTTCACACGTAATTCGAATTCGATTCGCATTAACTAATTCGAATTAGTTTTATTCGTATTCGAAACGTTTTACGTCCTAACGTCAATTCTAATTCGAATTACAATGCGCGTTAAATTCGCTTTACTGTCCAATTAAGGATAGCTGTGGAACCGTAGCTCTTAGGTCCTTATGTTATTTTTTTACTATTTGCGGATGAACCGTAGCTCTTAGGTCCTTATGTTATTTTTTTACTATTTGCGGATGAACCGTAGCTCTTAGGTCCTTATGTTATTTTTATACTACTGTAAACCGGGAAATTTTCGCGCCGTCTTTATTTCGCGATTTACTAACACAATCCAAATTCGCGCCGTTTTTAATTCGCTATTTCCCAGTGGCCTATATGAATATTTTCATAAATAATTTGGAAAGTGAACAGCTTCGCATATATCTTAAATCAAATGATAAAATCAATCAAAAATCTTTTGTTTTCGGTTCATTAATGTTTAAGTAGATTAAAAGTTTGCCATGTTTCAATGCTCGTAAAAACACATACACAATAACCGAAAAGTAAACCTAATTAGGAATGATTTAAATAAAAAGATGTCAGGATTAATGCTAATTAATCGATCTCTTTTGATCTGATTAATCTTTGTAGTAGATTGAACGAGGGGATACTTTTATTACTGATTGACAGGTGTCATTAACATAAGTGTAATGAGTGTTGTTTACATAACAATATCCGTAATGTTCGCTTCAGTGAAATTACTGATTTTGAGTTAAAGACATGACTTCTTACATTGTTTTTCATTAAAAGATACAGTTAACCTTTAGTATTGACCTCACGGTTCAGCTGGCAAGCAAGCTAACCAAATATGTTACCTACACACTCAATGCAACCAGCTGTATTTGAAATCCAGGGTTAGGCTATCAGTATTTACATTTATAGAGTAGGAAAAAATGTCTCCTAAATATGTTCAGCGTGCATTACGACACGAGGTTTAGAGAGTTGTACGCTGTTTTATGTACAATGTAACGTTGGAAAGTTTAAATCAATCAAATACTTATTTACCAATCAATAGATGAATTGTAGCAGTAAATTTGGTCCGGTAGTGAAATTTGTCCGCCAGACTTTTTTTCTAGTTAATCAAGTCCATGTCCATGATTTTACTAGGAATATAAGTCCTAGAACAAATGTTCCTCGGAAAATAAGTCCATAGCTAGTAATATATGTCTGGTACTTGTTTTCCTAGGAAAAACTGTCCCAAGATTTGTTTTTTCTAATAGTTTTTTTACATCATAAAATATATTCAAAATAGAAGAAGAAGAAATGTTAGATAAGATTGGAAAATTTCCTTACTTTTTTCCAATTAAAATGAAAGACATTTCCTTTATAACCTAATTAAAACATGAGTATTGAGTTTCCATTGCTCATAACATTTTCGTTTTATAATAACAGACATGGACATTTTTACATAGGAATACTAGTGACATGGACATGATTTCCTAGGAAAATTAGTCTGGGGACATAAAATTTATTTAAAAAATTGATACACAACTCTTTAACAATATTAAAACATATTATATTTATAGTTACCTTTTAAAACTAAGGGCTTGGACATGTTAACCTAGAAATATTAATGACATGGACATGATTTCCTAGGAAAATTAGTCTGGAGACAAATTTTCTTAAACAGATTGATAACTCTTTCGTTTTGTCTTTAACAATATTTAAACATATTATATTAATATTCACCTTTTAAAATGAAGGGCATGGACATTTTAACCTAACTATCAATGACATGGACATGATTCCATAGGAAAATTAGTCTAGGGACATAAATTTTATCAAAAATATAACTATGCAACTCTTAAACATTACTTAAACTTAACATTTAAATTTCCACGATTTAAATGTAATTGAATTTATTTTAGGATTTTATAGGACATGATTACCTAGGAAAATTAGTCTGGGGACATATATTACTAACATCGGACTTAATATACTAGTAAATTCTGTAACCATGGACTTTTTATACATTAATATTTGTCTGCCCAGACATATTTTACCAGGACAAATTAATCACTTACATATAATATAATACTTTATCATGTTTATTGTCATTCAATAGAATTTATGAAACCAGAGACAAAGCATTATAACGTAATATTTAATGTCTCTGGTAACACTGACAATAATATGTATATATAAAATATGTATTAAACGCATGATGGTTGGATACGAGCAAACATTTGAAAGTCATCACTACTTATGACACTTTTTGTAACGGATCTTTATTCGAGTGATAATCAACAACTGCATCAGAAGAACAATATACATGTATAATTAATAAAATAACCCAGTCGGAATAAAGTATATTGTTTTGCACTGATCATGTGAACAAGCAGACAAGTCTCGCAAAGCACAGTTGATATGAAAAACCCATCAACAAATAACCCGAATAATTTAGTCCCTTCCCGTACTTGCGAGATAAATGGTGCAAGGACACAGTTATCGACCCTCATATACATTCAGGCATAGATTACCTTAGCCGTATTTGGCACAACTTTTTGGAATATTGGATCCTCAATGCTCTTCAACTTTGTACATGTTTGGCTTTATCAATATTTCGATTTGAGCGTCACTGATGAGTCTTATGTAGACGAAACGCGCGTCTGGCGTACTAAATTATAATCCTGGTACTTTTGATAACTAACTAATCATATATATTCCATCGTAATTACAATGTATAATTGATGAACTTACATTAATTTTAATAAACAAACGATCCCATCTTTGCTAAACTAAAACCAAAAACAAACAAATCAATCATTCAGAATTTGTTTTTATTTGTTAAATCGACTTGACCTGCCAGACATCACTTCCGAGTTTCTATATTGTTAATACGTAAATTAATACACTACAGGTATGTTTCATTAGAACCCGTAACGTTGATGTGTGAGGCACTGAAATATTCTACTTGCTTAAGAATTAAATCATTGATTCTTTATATAATTTTATTGACTAAAAAGATGATAATAACGTGTAATAAATTTCAACTTCTTCGTTAAGATAGTGGACAGGTCCGGCATATACCGCAATTACAATTTGTTTGAATCCTGTTTTTGTATCTTAATAATGTACACTTTTCTTGGTGTTCAGAGGGTTATAACCCCCCTCATTGTATTCCACATGGCTTGATCTGCGCTTGATACGATTTGTGTAGTATAAATTTTTTACCCATTTTTTTAACTAAACTTTATATTTTTGGTCATTTATTCTGCACATTTTGTCCATTCAAATCTATTCTGTAATTCCAAGTCACTCCAATAACCTTTTATTAAACAATGAGTATAATTCAAAAAGTATCTATCGGAAGGAGTTCTGTTTCATGACTCATTATATTTTTAATCTGTTGACACCTCCCCCTTTGCCCCCCTTCCCCCAAAAAAAATACTCAAAAACAAAACAAAACAAACAAAAGAACTTCATAAAAGAAAAACAGGTAAAGTACTTTTGATTAAAAAACATGTTAAAAAAAAACCAGACAACAATTGCAGCGTAGAATAACAGACAATAGAATTTCAAAATGAATCCATAATTAGAGATTTTAAATAAGATATTGTTTACTGAAACAAACATCTTAACTGGCCACCCGCTGATTGATACTTCGACACATGTAGATAAGATTAAAACAACAGCAGGGGTCCAGTTTAACAAACATCATGCATTTACAAATAAATATAATATAAGGGTTGGTAATTGGTTTCCAATAATACGAGCACGTGATAACATAAAACCATCATACAAATATTGAACTGCAATCTCTATAATTTAATTGAAGTTAAAAGCGTATTTTGACAGTTTGTTCTCTTTATTGGTTGGTTGTATTAGTGCAAATACGGAAATCTTCAAATTCTAATGAAAACGTTTTGTATCGTTTACTAATTGCATGGTTTTGAAGGAATTTAAAACTAGAGTAATATTAGGATCATCTAAATAAACATTATATATAGCGGTAAGTAAATTTTTTCCTTTAAATTGACCGAGCGGATTTCAGAACTTACTTTCATTTATCCATATTTATACTGGTATTGCGGCGCGGGACGTTTGCGCTTTTTCATAGGACATTTGCGCTTTTTTTTTTGGACACTTGCGCTTCAAATCATAGGACATTTGCGTTTTTAAAAAAAATGACATTTGCGCTTTTTACATAGGACATTTGCGCTTTTGCAATATTTGGTTTTTATGACTATCCTTCTCTTTTATCCGGGCTTGGGACCGGCAGGTTTGACCTGGTAGACTTAATTTTTTTGAAAAATCATTGCATAGCACATTGCATAGCACATTGCATAGCACATTGCATAGCACATTGCATAGCACATTGATACATGGCATAAGAGTCTATATACAGTTAAAACTAGTAAATTAAATATTCTAAAGACATAAAATAAACAAGTACAGTCATCACAGGTCAGTTTTCGCTTGATATCTGAAGCCTGGGGACTGAATAAATTAAGCTCTTGTTATCTGTTCTGACTGGTATTCTGCCCATATTTCAAATAAATTATCAAGTTCTCTTTCTCAATTTTGGGGTGCATGTTCATCAATATAACGAATCTTAATGTTTAAATTCACCGACTGATATTAAATGATACTCTTCAAAAAGATAAAAATAAAACTCGTAATATATGAATTTTAAATCTTTTTGTTGTCATAATATACTACAACAATAGAATTAAACCAAACCGAAACATAAACAATAATATACATTATTTTTAAGTTAACGTTCTAAGTGTTTCCTGTCCTCAGTTTCTTTAGTGTCTTCGAAAGGTAGCAAACTTATCTATCTGAAATGTACGATGATCTACGGTTGAGGATATGTATTGTGTTGATTTTTTTATAGTAGTTTTATCTATTATATTAAAATTTTCAGTTATTAAAATATACTAATTAAATTTTCTAATCTAAGTGTTAATTCCGCAAATATATTTGGCAAATTTTATCGCATATCACATCTTCATGCCTTATATATCATGTACTGTAGTGCGACGCTAGATTAAAACTGACGTGGAAAAGTAACACCCAGCCACCGAAAGCTTCGTTTTTATGAAGCCCAGGTGGTCGTGTGGTTTAGCGCACCGATTACAGTGCAGTTTCACGATATCTCACTGGCATGGGTTCGAATCCCGGCGAGGGAAGAACCAAAAATTTGCGAAAGCAAATTTACAAATCTAATATTGTTGGGTTGATGTTTAGACGAGTTGTATATATTTATATATACAACTCGTCTAAACATCAACCCAACAATGTTAGATCTGTAAATTTGCTTTCGCATTCGCAAATTTTTGGTTCTTCCCTCGCCGGGATTCGAACCCATGCTACTGTGATATCGTGACACCAAATCGCCTGCACTGCAGCCGTCACGCTAGACCACACGACCACCTGGGCTCTCAAAAAAAAGAGCTTTCGCTGGCCATGTGTTACCTTTCCACGTCAGTTTTAATCTAGCGGCGTACTACAGTACATGATATATGAGGCATGAAGATGTTATTGTTACAGATCAGCTAAATTATCTATAGTAAAGGATCCTACAAATTAATGTAAAGATACAGTCACAGAAAATAATTATATTCATAAGTACGTCTGAGTCAGTGACAACCCTACAACAGATGTATCCATCGGATCGCCATCAATGATGGTGATACATGGCTGTGTACATAATGTATATACAACTCGTCTAAACATCAACCCAACAATGTTAGATCTGTAAATTTGCTTTCGCAAATTTTTGGTTCTTCCCTCGCCGGGATTCGAACCCATGCTACTGTGATATCGTGACACCAAATCGCCTGCACTGCAGCCGTCCCGCTAGACCACACGACCACCTGGGCTCTCAAAAAAAGAGCTTTCGCTGGCCATGTGTTACCTTTCCACGTCAGTTTTAATCTAGCGGCGTACTACAGTACATGATATATGAGGCATGAAGATGTTATTGTTACAGATCAGCTAAATTATCTATAGTAAAGGATCCTACAAATTAATGTAAAGATACAGTCACAGAAAATAATTATATTCATAAGTACGTCTGAGTCAGTGACAACCCTACAACAGATGTATCCATCGGATCGCCATCAATGATGGTGATACATGGCTGTGTACATAATGTATATACAACTCGTCTAAACATCAACCCAACAATGTTAGATCTGTAAATTTGCTTTCGCAAATTTTTGGTTCTTCCCTCGCCGGGATTCGAACCCATGCTACTGTGATATCGTGACACCAAATCGCCTGCACTGCAGCCGTCCCGCTAGACCACACGACCACCTGGGCTCTCAAAAAAAGAGCTTTCGCTGGCCATGTGTTACCTTTCCACGTCAGTTTTAATCTAGCGGCGTACTACAGTACATGATATATGAGGCATGAAGATGTTATTGTTACAGATCAGCTAAATTATCTATAGTAAAGGATCCTACAAATTAATGTAAAGATACAGTCACAGAAAATAATTATATTCATAAGTACGTCTGAGTCAGTGACAACCCTACAACAGATGTATCCATCGGATCGCCATCAATGATGGTGATACATGGCTGTGTACATAATGTATATACAACTCGTCTAAACATCAACCCAACAATGTTAGATCTGTAAATTTGCTTTCGCAAATTTTTGGTTCTTCCCTCGCCGGGATTCGAACCCATGCTACTGTGATATCGTGACACTAAATCGCCTGCACTGCAGCCGTCCCGCTAGACCACACGACCACCTGGGCTCTCAAAAAAAGAGCTTTCGCTGGCCATGTGTTACCTTTCCACGTCAGTTTTAATCTAGCGGCGTACTACAGTACATGATATATGAGGCATGAAGATGTTATTGTTACAGATCAGCTAAATTATCTATAGTAAAGGATCCTACAAATTAATGTAAAGATACAGTCACAGAAAATAATTATATTCATAAGTACGTCTGAGTCAGTGACAACCCTACAACAGATGTATCCATCGGATCGCCATCAATGATGGTGATACATGGCTGTGTACATAATGTATATACAACTCGTCTAAACATCAACCCAACAATGTTAGATCTGTAAATTTGCTTTCGCAAATTTTTGGTTCTTCCCTCGCCGGGATTCGAACCCATGCTACTGTGATATCGTGACACCAAATGGCCTGCACTGCAGCCGTCCCGCTAGACCACACGACCACCTGGGCTCTCAAAAAAAGAGCTTTCGCTGGCCATGTGTTACCTTTCCACGTCAGTTTTAATCTAGCGGCGTACTACAGTACATGATATATGAGGCATGAAGATGTTATTGTTACAGATCAGCTAAATTATCTATAGTAAAGGATCCTACAAATTAATGTAAAGATACAGTCACAGAAAATAATTATATTCATAAGTACGTCTGAGTCAGTGACAACCCTACAACAGATGTATCCATCGGATCGCCATCAATGATGGTGATACATGGCTGTGTACATAATGTATATACAACTCGTCTAAACATCAACCCAACAATGTTAGATCTGTAAATTTGCTTTCGCAAATTTTTGGTTCTTCCCTCGCCGGGATTCGAACCCATGCTACTGTGATATCGTGACACCAAATCGCCTGCACTGCAGCCGTCCCGCTAGACCACACGACCACCTGGGCTCTCAAAAAAAGAGCTTTCGCTGGCCATGTGTTACCTTTCCACGTCAGTTTTAATCTAGCGGCGTACTACAGTACATGATATATACATATATATATAGAGAGAGAGATTCTATCACTGCATCGAGTTTGATACAATATTTATCCACTCGTAACAGTTAAATTTTCAAATTTAAAACGCGAGTCTCGCCGAGCGTTTTAAATATTTAAAATTTAACTCTCGAGAGTGGATAAATATCGTATTACACGAGATGTGGTGGTCGAATCTGTTTAAGGTATCCTTTCTAAATTAATCTGTTCTAAGGTATCCGGTGCCCTCAGGTAACCAGGGGAATTACACGGATCGTATCAAGCGCAAATCAAACCATTTGGAATAAGATGAAAAGGGGAAGGCTATAACCCTCGGAACACCAAGAAAAGTGTACAGTATTGAGATAAAAAAAAAAGGAAAAAGAAAAAACAGGGTTCATTCTCTGGATACGCCAGTTCTTATATCAGTTATTTATCCTTAATATTTAATACAAAGTCCTTTAATTATCATCTTACATTGAGTGTGATTATTTTAGCAGTATTTGGCATCTATTTATCTTTTGGCATTATGGGTCCTCATTGCTCTTCAACTTTAATATATTTGTTTGGTTTTCTAACTTTTTTTTCATCTGAGCGTAACTGATGAGTCTTATGAAGACGAAATGCGCGTGTTACGTTTCAAATTATACATTAGGTCTGATTCCTTTGGTACATGTATAAAAACGAAGATGTGGTATAATTACCAATCATGCAATGAGACAACTCTCCACAATATACCTATTTACAATGAGTTCTGAAATTAAAAAGATAAATTCATTAAAAATTAATTTAATTTAAGAATAAAAGTATAAACTAATTGCTTTAGGCATGACAACACCACGTCAAATTGATATGATAGAACAACTAGCAATTTTTAGTTGACCAACATTTAAAAAATTTCTACAATGGAAACTGAGCAGATGTGTTTAAACTGATTTGTAACTCAATACAAAATATCGCTTTTCGAATAGTAAAGTTGATCTACTCAAACGAGCTAAAATGATAAAGTATTGACAAGCTAAAATGATAAAGTATTGACTACTCTAGCCTTTTCGATTTAAAATTCCATTCAGTTAAAGAAATGACAATGTAAAACAATTCAAACGAGAAATCTAACGTCCTCATTTATGTACAAAAAATAAACAAAAAAACAATTATGTAACACAGCCAATGAATTATAGACTCCTGACTTGGGACAGGCACAATCATACATACAGCATGTTGCTGGGTTAAACATGTCAACGGCCAGATCCCCCCTTTTACCTGGTACAGTGGTAAAACAGTACATCATAAAAACGAACTATAAAAATCACCTAAAAAGGCTTAACTCGTCAGGCGGACAAAAATACAAGTGGTTTGCATGCTCTTTTGTTTATATCTATAACTGCATACGGAAAATCATCGGCGAATTAGTGTATAGGAATTTAATAATTTAATCAGTACATTTAGGCAGATTTTGATAAAATTAATGATGTTCTTCTTAAAAAAAGTTACAATAATAGCAATAATAAAATCAAAGTACTGGAGTACTGAACATCGGATGATCGAAAGGCAATCGAGTTGAGATGATCAATGATGATTTGTTTGTCGCTTTTTATCCTATGACGACGATGTCAATTTTATGTCAATTTCTTTAGCAACGCCACGTGTCCTTTTTCCAGATGGAATCAAGAGAATTAAATAATTAAATTTACAGTCTAATGTTTCTATTATTATATTCAGGATTTTGGATTAAAATCAATCGACCAAAACTTACCTATATTATTACTGATCTATGTTTACATCTTATAATACATTATATATCAGTATTGTTACAACTTTTAACACTGACGAAGGCCATTTGTTGAACCGAAATATTTGCAATTATTGTATATTTTATATCACCTGTTCAGTTTTTCCATCGTTGTGCGATGATATGCAACACTTTTTAGTGTTTTGTTTTCCATCTATTTATCGGTATTGTTACACAATCTTTTAGACTCATATATATATACATAATATTTCTGGTGCACTTTCCTACCCGGCCATTTTCATGAATAGAAGGGTCTGGGACAAGCTTTCAATCCCACTAGGTGTGGGTAAAAACTTTGCCATAGGGAACTGTACAGAAAGAGTGAAAACATGAGCCCATACCCATTACTGTATAGGTACCTCAGACTTTGGATGGACAGTGAAGTCTTCAGGTGCACTTTCCCACCCTGGAATTTATACGGTTTGAAGATATGGATAATAGCTATTAATCTAACAACCTGCGGTCAAGAACTTTGCCGTAGGGAGGTGGCAGTAAAGCCACTAGTGCCACCACCCGTAAGGGACAAACATGAGAAATTGGGTATGGGGTTGGCAGCTTCTGGTGCACTTTCCCACCCGGGCATTTTCATGAATAAAAGGGTCTGGGACAAGCTTTCAATCCCACTAGGTGTGGGTAAAAACTTTGCCGTAGGGAACTTTACAGAAAGAGTGAAAACATGAGCCCATACCCATTACTGTATAGGTACCTCAGACTTTGGATGGACAGTGAAGTCTTCAGGTGCACTTCAGTGGGACTGAAAGCTTGTCCCAGACCCTTTTATTCATGAAAATACCCGGGTGGGAAAGTGCACCGAAAGCTGACAACAACATACTCAATTTCTCATTTTGGTCCATTATGGGTGGTGGCAGCAGTCGCTTTACTACCTTCCCTCTACGGCAAAGTTCTTGACCGCAGGTGGTTAGATTGAAAGCTATTATCCATATCTTCAATTTGGCTAATTATTTTAGGTATTTGTGACATAAAGCTCTTCAACGATTTTTGGTACTTATATATCTTCGGATTTCAAATGTTTGGCTTTGAGCGTTCCTGATGAAAGTAAATCCAGAAAAGCGCTTCGGACGCAATAAATTATAAAACGTGTTGTTTTCCATTTTTTTCAACTCGTATCAATCCCTGGGTGGGAAAGTGCACCTGAAGACTTCACTGGCCATCCAAAGTCTGAGGTACCTATACAGATATTGGTATGGGCTCAATTTTCAGTCTTTCTGTACAGTTCCCTACGGCAAAGTTTTTTCCCACACCCGACGATGATGGTTTTTTTTGTGTGCAACGTACATTCTTTCGGCAAGCCTCGCAAGCTCCATACGGCAAAATTTGTCGCCGGACATGGCTCAAATAAAAGGTAATAAATCAGAGCAGGGCCCACTGAAATGATTTTTTGGGGGTGAAAACCTTCTGGAAATTTAAACCCACCTACACTTTGTCAACAATATCCAAATATAAGAGAAACATTCCAAATATGGACAATTTTATGTTAAGGGGTCCTGAAATCTTTTGAAAGCTTTCGATGTGTTTTTTTTAACCTTTTCTTATTAACCGGACTAAATCACTACTTTATTTTAAAATTCATGACCCAAATTTTTTTACATTAGGCTTTAATCCCCCTACTTGCTATTTGAGGCATAAAACATGAAGAAATACATTAGGAAGAGGTATAACAAAATGGCAAGTAACACACTGTCCACACTTAGGACTAACGAAAAATCAAAGGACGATAACTGTGTACTCGGACCACTTGAGGATGCCGAATGTATAGAAAGCCAGTATATAGTAATTCTTTCGAACATAATATTACTTATTTCGTTTATTTGAAAGCTTATGCATTGTTCATAGGAACGAGTTTAAGTCAACTTACATTAAATAGTTATTATATGCTACGTCTACAACAGTAAAAACCATAATGTTTCTGGTCTGTAGGTTTGTTTGTCCGTGTATCCATCCATTTATAATGTAATAGATGGAATCTAAGACGACGTTGTAGTCAGATCAAGTTTAAATAATCTTTTTAAAATTATTTACGGTTCTCTGAATTTGGAAAATAATTGTGCGAGCAAATCATCATAGACAAACACTGTTTTTTTTTGTTTTATAATTCAATTCGTTTACTTTTTATTCTCATTTCGTATCCGTAAATTACTCGTATATAACTATTATGTTATTGGTGGATATACGATCCGTTTTTAATTTTTTTTTATTTGCAATCCTTGATTTTTATTTACAATCTCGGTTAATACATGTAGTTTGGAAAACCGAGAACCGTAAAGAAGACCTCAAAATATAGTTTACATTTTTTCCCAACTAGTGTCCTTCTAGAGTAAAATACGTAGAGGAGCGCACTTTCCATTCTATAAATACATATATAATAACATAAAGTATGTGTTTATGTAGGGGAATAAAAATCGCTCGCTAAAAAAGATTGTTCTGTTGCTTTGCTTTTTGAGTATTTTTCGCTGTGCATTTGCTGATTACATATACCCTATCTCCTTTGTGTTTCTATTGTATTACGATATTTTGACTTTTTACGATTTTCTGGGACGTTCTCCCTTTACTGATCTATATTGATGCTGACATTTAGCAGCCAAACTAGTCAGTACATTAGGCTACAGACAAGATTGATGTTGTAGTGTCCCTTCTGACTTGATATGATGGACATCTCTAGTTATTTAAAGGTTAAAAAAACAATATAAACCGTATTGGTAGCAAGATTTCATTTTTAACAGAACGTTGTTTCATTATGTCGTTTTGTGGTTTTCTCATATACCACAGTTATGATTCTTTGACAAATTGATTCTCATTGTGTTCTTAAGTGGTCGCTAGAATTGGTCGCTAGCTTGATTGGTCGCTAGGATTGGTCGATAGCTTGCTTGAGTCTGGTCTAATTTTATCATAATTTCTGTCCTAAGAACATCTTATGGGACCGATCTTAATAGGACAGTTTCGATAAACATGCCCCGTTAGCTTATTGCCTAGGATTTAAGCTTAATGCCTAGTTTCACTTATTGCCGCTAACACGAGTCTAAATTGAAAACTACGTTCAAACCTATGATTGCGTTGGATAAAAACCGCAATTTGTATACGTGTGCATGTAAAACAAATTTCGTTGTAGAAGGGCCTAAAAATAGCACTAACAACATTTTACAAAAGACCAAAAAAGTGAAAAAGTATATTTAAACAAAACGCATTTGACTAACAGGTCGAACAACTGATGTTCTTTAACCCTGCTGACTCCCATTGGCGATTGTCAAATAAAATTGATCACAAGATGTAACAAAAATGGATCTTAATATAAATTTAATACTAAACAGAATTTTTTTTTTATATATATATATATTTTGCGAAAGCAAAATTACAGATCTAACATTGTTGGGTTAATGTTTAGACGAGTTGTATATACATAATATGCACAGCCATGTATCACCATCATTGCTGGTGATCCGATGGATAAATCTGTTGTAGAGTTGTCACTGACTCAGACGTACTTATGAATATAATTATTTTCTGTGACTGTATCTTGCATTAATTTGTAGGATCCTTTACTATAGATAATTGAGCTGATCTGTAACAATTACATCTCCATGCCTTATATATCATATACTGTAGTAAGACGCTAGATTAAAACTGACGAGGAAAGGTAACACACGGCCACCAAAAGCATTATTATTTGAAGCCCAGATGGTCGTGTGGTCTAGCGGGACGGCTACAGTGCAGGCGATTAGGTGTCACGATATCTCAGTAGCATTGGTTCGAATCCCGGCCAGGGAAGAACAAAAAATTTGCGAAAGCAAATTTACAGATCTAACATTGTTTGGTTGATGTTTAGACGAGTATATATAATATATATATATTATTATATAACAAAACATTTTAATAAATTATTAATTTATCTTCTTTAGAAAGTGTTTGATGAGTATTCATTGACAAAACGAATTTATAACAAGCGATAAGGAATTTCCATTTGCACACGATGATTTTTGCGTCTTCATCATGTTTATAGATCGGCTAACAACCCAAAACGAATATAAATCTAGGCGACAGCAATACACCGAAATTCCTTCCCAGTCATTCTCTGTAAAAGTCTAAGACTAAGATTTTGGGCAACCGGTACACATCTAACATTTACTGGATTTAATGTAAAGACAGAGAGAGAGAAAGATATAGGAAGATGTGGTATTAGTGCCAATGGTACAACTCTTCATCCAAGTAACAATTTAAAAAATTAAACCAATAATATGTTGAAGTACGGCCTTCAACATAAAGTTTGGCTCACACCGAACATCAATCTTTAAAGGGCCCCAAAAATTACTAGTGTAAAACTATTTAAACGGGAAAACCAACGGTCTAATCTATCTAAAATCGAAAAACGAGAAACAGGACTATTTTCCAATTGTCGGCTTTCCAACTGAAAGTCGGTGGTTCTCTCCGGGTAATCTGGTAACTATTAGAAAACCAGCAGTGCTCATTCGTCACAACTCGGACGATTCCGTAGAAGGAGAGTAGCGGAGTCACCCGAGGATTGCCGATTGCAGCTGTGCTGAAAGTGTCGTAAAAACCAGGAATCAGAAGTTTTTACATAAATTTAGACCACTTCTTTATTGAATTATAGTTGCGACAAAAGCCAAAGTACTCTCAATTTTGAATCGTTGAGTAGTGTGGTTTAAACTTCATCAATATGATATTTCAAAGAAGGGCGTAAAGAGAGGAGGTATCAGAACGGAAGAACGTGAAATAAAATTGCCAATTTACGATGAACGAACAATTAAAAATGTCCTGCAAGTTGATATTTTTAATGATTTCACGAAAAACGGTGAATAGCGAAAGTTTTTCACGGTTGCTCATGAAATAAAAATGCCAAAACACGTTGCACGAAAATAACCCTTCACCACCCTCTGTAAAGATTTGATTGGCTTGCCTACACAGTTATACATAATTGATACGTTAATGTTCTCTGTATAACAAAGTAGGACTATTACATCTTATTAATAATAGTTTTGTTAACTCTCTAGGCAAAATGCATGCATTTAATTTGTGCAAACAATTAACATTTTAAAAGCAATTAAAATGAAAATACATAAAATAAAGTTTAATGTAGATTCTAACAAGATTAAAATGCTTTCTCGTTTTTAAATGAATAAATTAATTTTATTTCTCATCAACTACAAATTACATGAAATAAAAGAAAAGATTTTCATTAGTGATACAAATACACAATAATACGGCAGGGTCAACAACACAATGAAAACAATAATTCTAAAAGCACTTAATTTACCATTTATTTAACCAAATCAACTTTTAATTTAAAATTATTTTATTAAGAAAATTTTATCTAAAACATGGAAGATATCGATAATTAGTTAGAGTGTACAACAAATGGAAGTTTTTAACGACCTTGACTGGCTATACAGTTTATTAGTAACCGTTTTCAAAAAATACGGGACAGGCGTGGATCAATTTATTTTAAAACGGGGGGAAAGGGGGAGGGAGAGGGGTTCAACCCCGGAACATCATGACACGTGCACATAAGTATAAGCTTATAATTTTTATATATTTTGCATACCTATAAATACTTAAATTGGATTGGTTAACTCGGTGCATTACGTTTGCGCGCAAAAATCATTCCGTTTGCGCACAGCTTTTGATTACAATTGCGCGCATTTTTATGACAGGTAAACTCAGGTAAAATACAGGTAATAATATTTATTTATTTATAATTTGTTCAATTATTTACAGGTATATTTACTCATTCCGTTAGTCTTAGTCCCTTGCTCACTAACGACGAGGTGGAAGTGGGATTTTGAGCAAGATAAGTCCGTTTTATTATGCACAAGCACTAAATCCTAGAAATATATACAGATGAAAATATTAAAATGTTAAATATAGCTAATTTTGAATAAAGGTAAATGTATTGATAAATTCATTACTTTACATGTCTATACGTGCCGAAACTCCATGTTTGTATCTAAGTGTAACTTCACGAACTAATTTAAATTATTTACTAATTTTAAAAACGAACACTATTAGTTGAAACACTTTTCATCCTGGAAAATTCACAATGAAGTTACACGAATGCCTTAAGCTTTACTACAGAGTCTTCAATAATCACTTTATAATTGCTTTTAGAATTCAATATGGACAATAGATAATTTGAATTAAGAAATATTTTCAAAATTAATAATTTAATAATTGATAGTCATATTTATTATAAAAATAAAAACAATATATAGTCAATTACAATTTGAACAATCTTTATTTATATTTTTACCTGAGTTTACCTGTAAAATGAATGCGTGCAAATGTAACCGAAAGCTGAGCGCAAACGAAAAAAACATTTTAATCCCCAAATGCGCGCAAACGTAGTGCGCCCGGTCAACTTGATTTGATTTTTTGGTTTACATTCGATAAACCACGTTTCTGAAACTACGCACGGATTCCGAGATTTTCATCAAATAGAGATTGAAAACAATTACATTGTTGTAAATAACAGTTGTTTCTATTCTATTGAATCGGACTTTTATTCAGTATTTGTATATTATAATGGTTGTGTGGTGTTCTAAACTAGATTTTATGAATTGTAAATGGTTTTTCGTTTAAAACATCTGGTATGTAAAATAGTTATCCCATTCGGACTTGGTGTGTCAGTGTTAGATCACACTGTGGCCATCGTGGTGATCTTCCACTGACACACAAAGTCCGAATCGGATAACTATAATTGCTTACACATGAAAAACCTCTAGTAAAATGTGTTTAATCCTGGAAAAATGAAAAACACCGTAAAACAAAATCCAAAGGTATGAAGTTTCCACATCCCGTGCCATATCATTTTCGGGATATTCCAATGCAGGGTCTGCAAATTCCATTTAGAGCATAATTCTCGATTTGTCAAATAAGCTTTGGACTGCAAGTTGATTAAGAAATTAAAATATACTACATCTTTGATAATATGCATGGTTTAACCTAAATACTTGTATATACCGTAAATTTAAAATTCTTGCGTGCATTTGATATAAATTGCAATTACAAAATGTATTTCAGAAAGGACAAAAGTGCAAGTTAGTTCTATTATTACGATTTCGAAAAAAAGACATACAGTTCTATTATAAGTTATATGGTTCACTACTGACCCCCTACGAATCCATAGAGGGTTAGTAAAATCCATAGGGGGTCAGGCCGGAGGACGCTGGACCTTTCTGCTGCGTTATGTTGAAAAATAATCAAAGAAACACAACAACAATAATAGATGACGTCGCCATTACCGCGTCACGAACCCCCTATGAAATTTACTAATCCCCTATGGTCTCATAGGGGGTCACCACATGACGGTGTTAAATCAATCACAACGTGATAATTTACCACCGGTGCGATTAATTTCAGTTATCAGAATGCGAGTTCTTATTATTGCGATAAAATCCAGTCGCATTATATATAACTTGAAAACGTCTCAACATTAAATTTCTTAATTAGCAGTAAGTTTAATGACTCAAGTTAGTATATATTCTTTTAAAAAAGCTTTCCGTATATAATTCTTTTTTTTAATTTTTATTCAAATCGCAACATTGTAATCAATGATACCATATTACGAAAAATAGAGGGGGAAAATATGAAAACAAAATACGAACAGTTTTGTGTTAGATCAACTTTAAAAATCTTGGGGAAACTATGTTTTTACTTAATAATAAAAACCAATAGACCACTTTCGAGTTTGTCCGTCACCGAAAAAAAACCCCTACTCAATTATGCGCGTATGATGTCATTTACCAGACAACGGGGACGTCTGTGTTTCTGCCTGCACTATAAAGTATAAACGTTCATCAAGCGTCTCATTGTGCAGGATAAACTAGAAATAATATTTGTTATGTCGGTACTTAATAATTTTTATTGCAAAATTACACCCATAAGGGTCAAGTAAACAATAATTTTATACAATAAAATAAATAGCATGGAGGATCTGTGTATTCACATTATTTGTAAAATTCTTCTTATTCCTGTGAAGCGTGTGCTTTACATCAAGGCTTGTTATGCTTATCATCGACGCCACAGTACTTCAACCAAATAAACAAGCCTTATGCCAGCAGTGCTGAAAAACAATATTGATAATTCAATTTGCCGAATAATAGTGCAATATAGCTTTATAATTTTTCAACCACTTGCTTAACATTGGAACGGAAGTGACGACGCCACTAAACGCACGAATGATGTTCACTAAAACCAAAGTTTTTGACGGAAATGCATCGAACTCGAAAGTTGTCTATTATTGTAATTATTTTTTTAGATTAAATGTTTTTTTTTTAATATATAACTTTTAATTAAAAAAAAAACTATTTAACAATATTTATTTATTAAAGAACACACCCTGATAACTCGTAAATAATTAAGTTTGTTTGAAATTTGATCTATTGATTTCTTAATTAGTTACATATTTGTACAATCATAATAAAGAAATGTATTCTTTTTTATCTAGGCTAATGATTTTAATTATAACTATTAACTTTTCCAGAGTGAAAAAATCTGTGCATGTATTTATTGCGTCTTGTCTTGACTTGGTATCTGAGTAAACGTATATAACCAATTTTATTTGCTAATTGGAAATTTTAAATCTGTTGTAGAGTTGTCACTGACTCAGATGTACTTTTTTTTCTGTGACTGTATCTTGTAATAATTACATTAGATGTATGTTTCATTATAATACGTTATTCTGATTGGCTAACTGTACAGCACGTGCTATTCCTGAAACAATTGTACTAGACAATAACATTTATCATTCATGATGACACGAGGTCCCACAATAAAGTGCACAGGTAAATTAAATGAAAACTTGATAAAAATCGTGTTTTCATGATTCTAGCTAAAAAAAATGTAATTATAAGTATTGAATGCTTCTTTTTGTAACTTTATAGGGTTGTAAAAGCGTTGACCGTGCGCACATTCAAAATGTACTTCGGTCAACGCTTTTACATCCCAATAAATTTACAAAAAGCAGCATTCAATTCTTAATTAATTTGTAGAATCCTTTACTATAGATAATTGAGCTGATCTGTAACAATAACATCTCCATGCCTTATATATCATGTACTGTAGTACGACGCTAGATTAAAACTGACGAGGAAAGGTAACACACGGCCACCGAAAGCTTTATTATTTGAAGCCCAGGTGGTCGTGTGGTCTAGCGGGACGGCTACAGTGCATGCGATTAGGTGTCACGATATCTCAGTAGCATGGGTTCGAATCCCGGCCAGGGAAGAACAAAAAATTTTCGACAGCAAATTTACAGATCTAACATTGTTTGGTTAATGTTTAGACGAGTATATATAATATATATATATATATAACAAAACATTTTAATAAATTATTAATTTACCTTCTTTAGAAAGTATTTGATGAGTATTCATTGACGAAACGAATTTATAACAAGCGATCAGGAATTTTCATTTGCACTCGATGATTTCTGCGTCTTCATCATGTTTATAGATCGGTTATAAACCCAAAACGAATGTAAATCTAGGCGACAGCAATACACCGGAATGCCTTCACGATCATTCTCTGTAAAAGTCTAAGACTAAGATTTTGGGCAATCGGTGCAATCTAACATTCAATGGATTTAATGTTAGGACCGAGAGCGAGAGAAAACCACGACCTTCCAATATCTGTACACTTTGCTACAATCTGTCTGTACCATTATTTTGACATTGCAATTTAAAAATAATGGTACAGACAGATCGTAGCAAAGTGTATAGATATAGGAAGATGTGGTATTAGTGCCAATGGTACAACTCATCATCCAAGTAACAATTTATAAAATTAAACCATTATAAGTTGAGGTACGGCCTTCAACATAAAGTTTAGCTCACACCGAACATCAAGCTTTAAAGGGTCCCAAAAATTACAAGTGTAAAACTATTTAAACGGGAAAACCAACGGTCTAATCTATCTAAAATCGAAAAACGAGAAACAGGACTATCTTCCAATTGTCGGCTTTCTAACTGAAAGTCGATGGTTCTCTACGGATAATCTGGTAACTATTAGAATACCAGCAGTGCTCATTCGTCACAACTCGGCCGATTCCGTAGAAGGAGAGTAGCGGTGTCACCCGAGGATTACCGATTGCAGATGAAAGTGTCGTAAAAACCAAGAATCACAAGTTTTTACATAAATTTAGACCACTTCTTTATTAAATTATAGTTGCGACAAAAGCCAAAGTACTCTCAATTTTGAATCGTTGAGTAGTGTGGTTTAAACTTCATCAATATGATATTTCAAAGAAGGGCGTAAAGAGAGGGGGTATCTGAACGGAAGAACGTGAAATAAAATTGCCAATTTACGATGAACAAACAATTAAAAATGTCCTGTACGTTGATATTTTTAATGATTTCACGAAACACGGTGAATAGCGAAAGTTTTTCACGGCTGCTCTTGAAATAAAAATGCCAAAACACGTTGCACGAAAATAACCCTTCATCACCCTCTGTAAAGATTTGATTGGCTTACCTACACAGTTATACATAATTGATACGTTAATGTTCTCTGTATAACAAAGTAGGACTATTACATCTTATTAATAATAGTTTTGTTAACTCTCTAGGCAAAATGTACGACATGCACGAATTTATGCAATTAGTTAACATTTTAAAGTTTAATATAGATTCTAACAAAATTAAAATGTTTCCTCGTTTTTAAATGAATAATTGAATTTTATTTCTCATCAACTACAAATTACATGAAATAAAAGAAAATATTTTCATTCGTGATACAAATACACAATTAAAAACCAATAGCGAATAGAACCAATGGAAGATATCGATAATTAGTTACAGTGTACAACACATGGAAGTTTTAACGACAGGCGTGGATCAATTTATTTTAAAACGGGGGAGGGGGTTCAACTCCGGAACATCATGACACGTGCACATAAGTATTATATGTTATTCAGGTCTCAGACAGGGTATATACTGTGACATTCCCGGCTTTGAGGTTATATCCCCTGAGCCGAAGGCGAAGGGGATATAAGCCCTAAGCTGGGAATGTCACAGTATATACCCTTTCTGAGACCTGAATTACACATATATTACGGATTACCCCTGACTTAATGTTATTTTCCAGTGCAGGTATTTGTTGACAACACATATATATTGAAAAACCCAACCTGATATGTTCGGCATACGTGAAGGATTTTCTAATTTGCTGTGAACATAATTTTATCGTGTATGTAATAATTTATAATAACACTTTTAACATTAAATTTAAGTATTAAAAGTGTAAAATGCGTGATTTTGTATCAAAAATGTATTGTTGACTGAAGCACGTCATTATTTTCCCTCTGTGAGCCTCTGACAGTCTGATAGCTTTTGACTAAGTCACATAGTAACCGGTGTTATGATGACGTTTTTGAGGTTCCAATTGGGAATAAAAACGTCGTATATACCCCGGCAGTTTCCTGAATATATACTGACATCTCTGTGTTGTTATCCAATCACAAACCTCGACACATTTGTAATCCGTAATATAAGCTTATAATTTCTATATGCTTTGTATTTTTTGGTTTACACTTCGATAAACCACGTTTCTGAAACTACGCACGGATTTAGAGATTTTCATCAAATTGAGATTGAAAACAATTACATTGTTGGAAATAACAGCTGTTTTTATTCTATTGCATCGGACATTTATTCAGTATTTGTATATTATAACGGTTATGTGGTGTTCCAAACTAGATTTTATGAATTGTAAATGGTTGTTTTTTGTTTAATCCAAAACAGCTGGTATGTAAAATAGTTATCCAATTCGGACTTTGTGTGTCAGTGTTAGATCACCCTCTGGCCATCGTGGTGATCTTACACTGACACACAAAGTCCGAATGGGATAACTATTACTTACACATCAATAACCTCTAGAAAAAATGTGTGTAATCCTAGTACATGTATAACAAAAACATCGTAAAACAAAATTCAAAGAAATGAAGTTTCAACACCCTGTATCATCTCATTTTCGGGATATTCCAATGCAGGGTCTGTAAATTCCACCTACAAATGTAGAGCATAATTCTCGATTTGTCAATTAAGCTTTGGACTGCAAGTTGATTAAGAAATTAAAATATAAAAATATACTACATCTTTGATAATATGCATGGTTTAACTTAAATACTTGCAGTAGTTGTCGTTTGTTTATGTAATTTATACGTGTTTCTCGTTTCTCGTTTTTTTTTAAATTTTATATAGATTAGACCGTTGGTTTTCCCGTTTGAATGGTTTTACACTAGTAATTTTGGGGCCCTTTATAGGTTGTTGTTCGGTGTGAGCCAAGGCTCCGTGTTGAAGGCCGTACATTGATCTATAATGGTTTTACTTTTATCAATTGTATTTTGGATGGAGAGTTGTCTCATTGGCACTCATACCACATCTTCTTATATCTATATATACCGTAAATTCAAAATTATTGCCTGCTTTTATTATTGCAATTATTTCAAGGACAAAAGTGCAAGTTCTATTGTTACGATTTCGAAAAAAAGGCATACAGTTCTATATTTCAGTTATCAGAATATGGCATGGTATTGGTTGCAAAAATTCGATATTTTTCCTTTAAATGTAATATTTTATATTTAATTGGTATATATTTTTCATTTAAATGCAATATATTTTCATTTGAATGGTATATTTTTTCATTTAGATGCAATATTTTTTATTTAAATGGTATAATGTTTCATTTAAATGGTATATTTTTTCATTTAAATGCAATATTTTTTATTCAAATGGTATAATTTTTCATTCAAATGGTATAATTTTTATTCAACTGCATTTTTTTTTATTCAATTGGTATAAAAAATCATTTGCATGCAATATTTTTTATTCAATTGGTATAATAGTTTTTTTATTTATATGCAATAATTGCATTATGGGAAATTCTTTGACGTCTGAAGGTCAAATTTGCAACAACGTTTGTGATTGGTCGATCATTTTTTGAATTTCTCCCCTTTCTTTCTGAAAATGGGTGACCAATAATTAAAAAAAAAACGTTTCAGAATATCGCCCCTCTAACTTAATCTGGCGTTCGTGCGAGTCCTGCACTGGCTGTTTTATTAAAATCTTGAATCCCAACATATATTTCTATTGCAAAAATTCGATGGTCACAACGTACGACCGGCCACTTTTCAAAAACTTCCGTTGTATAAAGATATATATGCAAGCATACCTTTTTTAAATAGATTATACTTTAAAGGGTTTCACACTAGTAATTTTTTGGTCCTTTATAGCTTTCTGTTCGGTTTGAGCCAAGGTTTCGTGTTGAAGACCGTACTTTGATCTATAATGGTTTACATTTACAAATGTTGACTTGGATAAAGAGTGGTCTCACCGGCACTCATACCACATCCTCTTATATCTATATACAACGTAAACTAGACGTTTTACAGACTGTTTTCTTTATTTTCAATCTTTTGCCGCGCGTTGTGTCTGTTTGATAACTCAATCTTGAAGAACAATATTTATTTCAGTTCTAGTTGTTATAAGCTTTGAGCAAATTTCTAGTAATTGCAAATAACCTTTTTCTATTGTCTTAAAATAAGTTTTTTTTTGTTTGTGTCTCATTTCGATCTTTTGAGTTAATCTAATTGCAACTGATTGTACAGGTTGCTATTTTACTGTACTGTTACACCACTGTCCCAGATTCGTGATGGATTGAGTGCTCACAAACATGTTGTTGTACTGTTACACCGCTGTCAGAGATTAGGGGGAGAATTTGAAATCCCGCTAACACGTTTAACCCGCCACATTCTATATGTATGTGCTTGTCCCAAGTCAGGAGCCTGTAATTCATTGGTTGTCGTTTGTTGCTTTGTTATATATTTGTGTTCGTTCATTTTTTTGTACATTAATTCGGCCGTTTGTTTTCTCGATTGAATCGTTTTACATTTGTGATTAGCGTTAGCGAGGGCTAAAATTAACGAATATCACAACAAAATTTACAACAAATCTATGGCTTCCATGAATTATTTCGATTCTAATAGGACAAATACGATCATTAAAAAACTGAAGCGATGATGGGTATACCGTGTGTGTGGCTGTTCTATTTTACCCACTGTTCGATAAATATAAAACAAATCTAATAAACCTGCATGAATGATTTCTTAACAAACCGCTAGAAAAAAATGTGATTACTTT
This sequence comes from Mytilus edulis, assembly GCF_963676685.1. Lineage (NCBI taxonomy): Eukaryota > Metazoa > Mollusca > Bivalvia > Mytilida > Mytilidae > Mytilus > Mytilus edulis. Next base: position 10,291,487 of record NC_092354.1, read on the forward strand.
ATTTACTTCTCAGTAAACCCAACATTTGCAATTTTATATTTACATTTTTTATCGTAAGCTACCGTCAAATTCACTGTTGACATGTTGTAACCAATGAGCCGCCATGTTGACTTGCTGAAATCAGTAAATGTGCGAATAATGCAATACAACAGAAAACAAGCAACCAATCATAAAAGTTGTTGCAAATTTGACCTTAAGACGTCAAAGAATTTCCCATAATGCAATTATTGCATATAAATAAAAAACTATTATACCAATTGAATAAACAACATTGCAAGCAAACGATTTTTTGTACCAATTGAACAAAAAAATATTGCATTTGAATGAAAATTATACCATTTGAATGAAAAATTATACCATTTGAACGAAAAATTATACCATTTGAATGAAAAATTATACCATTTGAATAAAAAATACTGCATTTAAATGAAAAAATATACCATTTATATGATAAAATATACCATTTAAATGAAAAAGTATACCATTTAAATAAAAAATATTGCATCTAAATGAAAAAATATACCATTCCAATGAAAAAATATACCAATTAAATATAAAATATTGCATTTAAATGAAAACTATCGCATTTTTGCAACCAATACGATGCCATATCAGAATGCGAGTTCTTATTATTGCGATATAAATCCAGTCGCATTATATATAACTTGAAAACCTCGCAATATTAAATTTCTAAATTAACAGTAAGTTTAATGACTCAAGCTATTAAATATTCTTAAAAGCTTTCAGTATATATTTTTTTTTTTTTTTTTTTTTTTAATTTTTATTCAAATCGCAACATTGTAATCAGTGATACCATAATACGAAAAATAGAGGGTGAAAATATGAAAACAAAATATGAATATTTACAGTTTTGTGTTAGATCAACTTTTAAAATCTTGGGGAAACTATTTTTTTTCCTTAATATAAAAACCAATAGACCACTTTCGAGTTTGTCTGTCACCGTAAAAAAACCCTCCTCAATTATGCGCGTATGATGTCATTTACCAGACAGCGGGGACGTCTGCGTCCCTGCACTATAGACGTTCATCAAGCGTCTCAGTGATCGTCAAGATGTCATTGTGCAGGATAAACTAGAAATAATATTTGTTATGTCGGTACTTAATAATCTTTATTGCAAAATTACACCCATAAGGGTCAAGTAATACAATCAAACAATAATTTTATACAATAAAATAAATAGCATGGAGGATCTGTGTATTCACATTATTTGTAAAACTTTTCTTATTCCTGTGAAGCGTGTGCTTTACATCAAGGCTTGCCATGCTTATCATCGACGCCACAGTACTTCAATCAATCAGACAATGTTTATTTGGGGCATTCGACCTATTTTAACTCAAATTTTGAAATATTTTAATCGAAATTAGAGAAAAATGGAATGTTGTTACTACGTATAAAATAGAAAATGATGAATACTTTTAGCTAAAGATGATTTGGATGGGGGTCCTGTGTATTTACATTATTTGCACAATTCTCCTTACTGATGCCATATTTTGGAATTTCCGTGACCTAAATGGTTCGCGAAAATTAATATTTTTATATATAGTATAGTAATAATGTAATACAATGAAATACAATGTAATACAAGCCTTATGGCAGCAGTGCTGAAAGACAATTATAAGAATTCAATTTGCCGAATAATAGTGCGACATAGCTTTATAGTTTTCCAACCACTTGCTCAACATTGGAACGAGAGTGACAACGCCACTAAACGCACGAATGATATTCACTAAAACCAAAGTTTTTGACGGAAATGCATCGAACTCGAAAGTTGTCTATTATTGTAATCTTTTTTATAGATTAAATGTGTTTTTTTTAATATATAACTTTAAATAAAATAACCCTATTTAACAATATTTTATCTATTAAAGAACAGGAGATTTACAAATCCCTATAGTTATTTACTGTTGTTTTAGTTTAATTATGAGATGTTGGAGAAACGTGAACGAATCTGTTAAAGGTTTGATTCTGTAAATATACCTTTAAACATTTTCGAAATGAAAAAGCATTTACATAACGGTATCTTAAACCATATCATATACATCGTTTGTCAACATTTTAATTGTTTTTAATTGACAGATTTTATTAACTGCTAAATCGAAGAAGGAATCCGATTTCTATTTTAAATATTGAATAATAAAGGGTCCTGAATGGGGTTCTCCATATCAGTTTCATCTCAGTCTTTAAGCCATTTTGCTCCATTCTTTATAATTCTTTCAGCCCATTATTCTGTATTCTTTAGTTCTTTGGTCCATTTTTCTCTATTTTTAATATATTTGTCTCTATTATTCTATATTCTCTAAAACTCATCCACACCCTGATAACTCGTAAATAATTAAGTTTGTTTGAAATTTGATCTATTGATTTCTTAATTAGTTACGTATTTGTACAATCATAATAAAGAAATGTATTCTTTTTTATCTAGGCTAATGATTTTTATTAAAACTATTAACTTTTCCAGAGTGAAAATATCTGTACATGTATTTATTGTGTCTTGTCTTGACTTGGTATCTGAGTAAACGTATATAGAATGAAATTCAAAACAGTGTGGCTGTGGCCATTGATTGACACATTAAATTCATCCATTGACTGGGACAATTTACGTGAACGTTTGTCTGTAACGACCACTGTTCACGATGTACCTACGATAGCCATTTCAACTGTGGGGTCACTAAAGGTTTCTTAACGCCTTTAATTATAAAATAAATTCAAAACATCGTGTTATTTCTGATTAATTTTTCGAATTAATTTATTAAGGTGTTGAGAACCTTCGGTGACCCCATAGTTTAAGTGTCTTTAAAAAGTACATAGTGAGCAGTGGTCGTTACATACAAACGTTCACCTAAATTGTCCCAGTCAATGGATGAATTTAATGTGTCAATCAATGGCCACAGCCACACTGTTTTAAATTTCATTCTAATAGTTTTTTGGACCTCATTATAGGACAAAAGGTTAAAAGTCTATAATTGCTTTCATCAATGTCAATAATTAATCTTTGTCTACAATTTCTCTTCATGACTGAATGAAAAGATAAATAATAAATCATTCAGCAATCTATTTGATATGGTTGGAACCATTTGGTAGAATATTGATTGTGTACATAACTCGTTGCATTCGTTGTGCATGCATTTATTTAATCGATCGGTAAAGAGGATGCAAAATATTGCAAACGAATATTAAAACTCGTAAGCCGAAAAACAAGAATGTGTCCTCAGTACACAAATGCTCCACTCGCACTATCATTTTCCATGTTCAGTGGACCGTGAAATTTGGCATTAAAATTAGAAAGATCATATCATAGGGATAATGTGTACTAAGTTTGAAGTCGATTGGACTTCAACTTCATCAAAAACTATCTTGACCAAAAACTTTAACCTGGAGCGGGACAGACGGACGAACGGACGGACGGACAGACCAGAAAACATAATGCCCCTCTACTTTCGTAGGTGGGGCAAAAAAACTAACAATGACATGGCAAAAAAAAAACCGACGCAAAGACACAACATAGACAACTAGACTGGGCAACACATAGTACACAACGAAAAAACGGGGGTGATCTGAGGTGCCCCGGTAGGATTCGCAGATCCTGTTTCAAACATCAGAACTGGATATGGTGACAGCCCCTGATTCATAAATTTATCAGTTTTGACATCAAGTATTTTTATAAGATGCAAGTTTTAAATTTGTAATTCTAATATGAGGTTCTTCTTAAACTTTGGGTACAAAGCCATGTTCTAATTCAAATAGAACATGGGCTGCACGTGATTGACGTCACAATTGAAATTGCAACGTCAGGTGAATTTTGAACAACACCAGAGATCAAAATGGACATTTTTGTTGGTGTTGCTCGCTAGGAAATTAAATAAAAACATTCTTAAAGTAAGTTGAAATGTTTCTGTTCTTTTTTTATTGATAAACTGCTGATTTTCTATAACGTTATTGGTTCATGAAATCAAAATGGCGACATTCCGAGCGTCTACTATAGGTCCGCTTCGAAGTGAAACCTGGAGCGGGACAGACGGACGCTAACGCTCGGTATTAAGATATTAACAAATATAATGCCTACCCGTGTTAAAATGAGCATAGAGCATGGCAGGATAGAATTATTTCTTAAATTATGTTCGACTAAGTGTACTTGTCAATCTGATTGAATACAGATCGTGTGTCCAAGCTACGCTTTAAAGTATTTGAGATGTGCGGTATACGTCATCCCAATGAAAGTTTTTGAAGGTGTTTATGAATCCGATAAAACCAGAGAACCTCGAAATATCTTTAAAACAGAAGATAGAATGTTTTCAGATCTGCGTAACCTGCGTAACTTGGTCACATGATTTGCATGTTTATGCGATTGGGTTCTGGTTGGCGAACCTAAAGAAATTGAGCTAATATTACTTGATTTTTCATAAATTTATCAAACTCACTTTATTTTTACAATTTCAGGATTGCAGTTAAACAACATTAGGAAATTCCGACACAGAGTAAATCCTGTGGATAGTTGTTTGAGAAAGCAGATAAGATTCCATCCTATTTTTACATTACCATACAAACTTATACATTACCATATAGACTTGTACATTACCATAAAGACTTGTACATTACAATAAAGACTTGTTCACTGCAATATAGATTTGTACATTACCAAATAGACTTGTACACTACAATATAGATTGGTACATTACATCAAAGACTTGTACACTACATATATAGACTTGTACATTACCATATTGACTTGAACACTACCATGTATAGATTTGTACATTACCACATTGACTTATAAATTATCATATAAAAATGTTACAATTTAAATATTGCTACCAGATTTCGGCTCTGATATTCTTATCAAAGACGATTTTCGGACAGATTTGTCAATCTGGAACTTTGCGTGTTAGTCCTGATAAATCTGGAGAGAGACTAAATGGATCTGTGTATGTAACATTTCACAACTACGGACCAAACAGTTGCTTCGATGAATGCATCCGAAGACCAAGATGTCATTCGTTCAACTACAACATGGATTCTTTCCACTGTGAGATAAATGAAAAACCATCACCGGAAGTGTTCGTAGCAGAATCCGGATATGAATATGTTTTCATCTCGCCTTATAGACAGGTAAGAAGTATTGCTCGGCGGATCCAGGGAGCCCAAGGGAGGGAAATTGGTTCCCTTTTGTGGGAAACAATTGTTTTATAAAAGAAAAGAATCACTGAAGCATGACTGGAGCAGTCTCCTTCATAGAGTAGTCATTGGGCCCCCTTTTATGGAAAACAAATGTTTTATTAAAGAAATTTAAAGAAGTCAGTGCCCCTCTTTATAAACATTTCTGGATCCGCCACTGTTTTGTGTCAGTAATTGTTTTTAACACCCAACTGGCAACAACGAAGACGTCATCAATCGAGTTTGATCTTTGTTGTGAAATTTTCCTGACAATAAAACTGAAACTTTCCATAGCTAATTCAAAGAATTACAATTAATACTCAGATCAATATATTTGAATATTTAAAGACTTTAATTTCAAGTCAATTCAATATTTTATTGGAAAGAGCACAATAGAGGCGTGATCCAAATACAGACAGTTATAATATTAAAACAACATATAAATGAAATAAAGATGCATGTAACAACAAGTCATAAGCCAATTATATGTATACCATTACATTATAAACTGATATTGATACCATAATCTTATACATCAGTATTATTCTAAATTTTCATAAATTTACTTAAAACACACAATATAAAATATATGTGTATATGCACGAACTACTGTAAAAGATTATTATCTGATGAAACGGTATGGTGGTCTCTCAAATCAAGAGCTTCTTCAATATACATACAAATAGATTTTAATTCTTTTTCAGACATAGGATTAAACATTTTGGTAAAATTTTCATCCAAAATATTTGAATGAATATCATTAATTTTATGTTTAGATCTAATTTTGTTATATTGCGGACATTCAATCAAGAAATGTATCTCGTTTTCAATTTTTCCTGTGCAAAATTTACAAAATCTCTCATTAGAGGGTATTTTTGGTCTTGCATACCTACCAGTTTCTATTGCTAATGAGTGTGCACTTATTCTTAATTTAGTGAGTTTTTTTCTAAGGCATTTAGGAATATTAAAGTTTAAATATTCTTGTTGTTTAAAGTCATATGAAACCTCAAATTTAAAAAAAATATGCATCTGTTTTTTATAACTAAATGGATAGTTTTCATTATAAAACTTTTGTACATATACTTTTTTCTGAGGAAAATTCTTTAATTTGTCCACATTTAGAAGAAGTTTACTTATTTTTAATTGCTTGCTTCCAGGAAGCAATTCGCCGACATATTTTCCGTATTCATAGTGACCTGAGCGTAACCCTCCTCGTAAAAATCCACTGATCGCAATACGCATGAATCTGTCATTAAAATAAACAATTATCTGATTGTACACGTTAAACACGTGCTCAATACCCATGCTTTTTGTTATTTATTTACTATAAGGTGACAATCGGTCAACTTCGGCTTCAAAACACGGCATTTAATGAGCAGCCATATTTGTTAAATCATAACAGACAGAGAGAAAAACAAATTGACGATTATACGATATATTTGCGTAAATAATGATAAAATCGTGCACAGAGGACTTAGTTTGTGATATATACATGCATTGGTTCAAGAATTGGAAAAACATTGTTTTTCACCACTCACTCGTTTCATATGACTTTAAATTTAGTATAAATTTGACTAAAAAAACAAACTTTACCACAGTTTCCATCTTTTATCTTAGATAGTTCAAATATAATTTTATTTTTGTAGAAATCTTCTAGTTTCTGTTTGAAATTACTATTACAATGCTTGTTTAAGGGTTTTCCAATATATTTCAGTAATTCAGATAGTTTATAAGACCATGAATTTTCTCTATTTGTGAGAGTTTTGTCCACTTCAAAAGCAGCCATGAGAATTTCATGTGGACCACCAGATCTGTTCACCAATATCACTGAGACGCACATTTTACTTTATTTTTAGAGAAAATTATAATTTTAGTTTTCTTAAGGTTCACGTCCAGTTTCCATTCAGTCGTATATTTTTGTAAAGAATCAAGAGAGTTCTGGAGACCATCTGCAGATTACGATATCAATAATAAATCATCAGCATACAATAAATGGTTCACTTTTTGACGGTTTAAATTAACAGTACTAGTTGAGTTTGTATCTAAGTATTTTCCTATGTCATCAACAAATATATTAAATAAAGTTGGACTTAAACTGTCTCCTTGTTTGACTCCCTGATTAGCAAGAAAATGCTTAGTAAACATATTTTGATATTTACATGAATATAAGGTATTAGAGTACATGTCATGCAGTATATTATAAAATTTGCCTTGTATTCCTTTATTTTGTAATTTTAAGAATAGAGCTGATCTCCAGACACTGTCAAAAGCCTTTTTAAAAATCTACAAAACTCACATATAGTTTCTTTTTACATTTAAACAAACATTTGTTTATTATTGTTTTTAAAATAAAGACATGATCTACAGTTCTGTAATTTTTCTAAAACCACCTTGATTTGAAGATAATAAATTATGTGTTTCAAGAAAATCACTAAGTTGTTTTTGTAAAATTGAGGTAAAGACTTTACCAAGACAGATTGTTATGCTTTTACCTTTATAGTTCCCACAATCAGATGGGTCACCAGATTTTTAAATTGATGTCAATAGAGAAATGTTCCAAATTTTGGGGAATTTTTCTGAGTTATAAGTATCTTATTCAAAAGTTTTGTCAAAAGTAAAGCTAGAGTGTTTGACACCTTTTAAAATTCATTAATTATCAGATCAGGACCTCCAGATTTTCGCTTTTTAGAAACTAGATAACGACTCTATTTTTTCATATTTCTTTGTAATTTACAGTAAATATAATGTGGAATGTTTGTCAATGAAACAGCTCTCCACTGGAAGCCAAATGACATTTAAGGAATGACTGTAATATTTTTTCTGTCTATGAAGAAATAACATAAAAAAAAGTTAGTGCAACCTGAATAACGCGCGTAGCAGAAACAGTCATTTCTTATAATTTAATTCTAAATTCCATTTTAAACCGTAGAAAATCATGAAAAAAACGTTGATGACGTCACGGTCACATGACTTAATTACATGTATGTCTATGGGCTGTTAACAAAATAACGTCAGTCAATCAGAAGACGCGTAACATCCAACATTAAATTATACAACTATTAGCAAACGTCTGGTCTTCAAAGACATGTCTGTATTGTACATTTAAAAAGTTCTCAAACTTATTTTTTTACAGAACTTGTAAGACACATTTTTCTGTCCTTTGCATTTCATCATAATTATGCTGATATTCTAAGCGACTCCAATTCGTGAGATATATCATTTTTGTTCTATTTTTAGACATCACGTGATCCCTGTACCTCAGATTGTGCAGAAGGAGAAATATGTATCACTTTGTATAATGGAATGTGTACATGCTTGGTTGATGGTAGGTTCACTATTTATTGATCTTTATTAGAGAGGATAGATGTGTAATATTACGTCAATGAGATGTGTGGTATACGTCAATGATAAGTGTGATATACGTCAATGAGAGGTGTAGTATACGTCAATGAGATGTATGGTATACGTCAATGAGATGTGTGGTATATGTCAATGAGATGTGATATACATCACTGAGGTGTGTATTATACGTCAACGAGATGTGCGGTAAGCGTCGAAGATATGTGTAGTATACGTCATAGAGATGTGTGTAAACGTCGAGGAGATGTGCATTACACATCGATGAGATGTGTGATATACGTCAATGAGATATGTGTTATACGTCAATGAGATATGTTTTATACGTCAATGAGATATGTGTTATACGTCAATGAGATATATGTTATACGTCGATGAGATATATGTTAGACGTCAATGAGATATATGGTATACGTCAATGAAATAAACGGTATACGTAAATGAAATATATGTTATACGTCAATGAGATATATGGTATTCGACAATAATATGTGTGGTATACCTCAATGAGATGTACGGTTTCCGCCGAAGAGATCTGTGGAATACTTAAATTGAATGTGTGGTATACGTCAACGAGATATGTGGTTTACGTCAACGAGATGTGCAGTTAACGTCAATGAAATTTTCGGTTTACGTCAATGATATGTGCGGTTTACGTCAATGAAATGTGCGGTTTACTTCAACAAGATGTGTGTTATACGCCAGAGAGAATTGTGGTATAGTGAAATTGAATGTGTGTATACGTCAACGAGATATGGGGTATACGTCAATGAGATGTATGGTATACGTCAACGAGATTTGTGGTAAACGTCAATGATATGTATGGTATACGTCAATGAGATGTGTGGTAAACGTCAATGAGATGTGTGGTATACGTCAATGAGATGTGCGGTAAACGTGAATGAGTTGTGTGGTATCTAAACGTCAATGATATGTGTGGTAAACGTCAGCGATATATGTGGTTTTACGTCAATGAGATATGTGGTATACGTCAATGAGATGTGTGGTATACGTCAATGAGATGTGTGGTATATTTCAATGAGATGTGTGAAATACGTCAGTGAGATGTGTGATAAACGTCAATGAGTTGTGTGTTATATGAAAATGAGATGTGTGCTATACGTCAATGAGATATGTGATATATTGTCAATGAGATGTGTGGTATACGTCCATGAAATGTGTTTGTAAACGTCAATAAAATGTGTTTGTAAACGTCAATTAATGTGTGGTATGCGTCAATGAATTGTGTGGTATACGTCAATGAGATGGAGTATATGTTAAAGAGATATGTAGTATACGTCAATGAGATGTGTGGTATACGTCAATGAGATATGTGGTAAACGTCAATGAGTTGTGTGTTATATGTCAATGAGATGTGTGGTATACGTCCATGAAATGTGTTTGTAAACGTCAATGAAATGTGTTTGTAAACGTCAATTAATTTGTGGTATGCGTCAATGAATTGTGTGGTATACGTCAATGAGATGTGTTGTATACGTCAATGAGTTGTCTGTTTTATGTCAATGATATGTGTGGTATACATCAATTAGATGTGTGGTAAACGTCAATGAGTTATGTGTTATTTGTCAATGAGATGTGTGGTATATGTCAATGAGATGTGTGGTAAACGTCAATGAGGTGTGTGTTATGTGTCAATGAGATGTGTGGTATACGTCAAAGTAATGTGTTTGTAAACGTCAATTAATGTGTGATAAGCGTCAATGAAATGTGTGGTATACGTCAATGAGAGGGAGTATATGTTAATGAGATCTTTTTTTCAGAGGTTTTAGATCTTTTCAAATTTGATTCCGTGGATGTTGAAAAATTTATTTGATTATTTTTCTTAGTTGTTTATCTTTTGTGTTCACCACTTTGGTGTACTACATGTTTGATTTAGAATTTAAATATTATTTTTATCTTTATTCCCATTGTAGTATCTAGAAATTGAACAATGACAAAATCATTAATGATAGCATCTTCCCGCCACTATCTTTAATCCGTAGTTTACCTTCACCATAACGTTCGTTGTTCACAAATACTCAAGAAAATATGTTTTCTCACTAAGGAAAAGTACCTTTTTCAAAAATACATTTGTATAAAAAGGACGTGAACATTAATTAAATGAAAGTAGCTGACACGGATATATCAGGGACACACCACATTCGAAACCCACTGTCGTTGGCTTGCACTTTAAATTATCAATTACAAGCTAAAACTCCTGTACATTTAATTTGTCATTAATTAAATTACAAGACAATATCGGTACAAAATAATAATAACAGTCAATTTTACCTTGTTTCTATATGCAATATAAATTAACTCTTCAACTGTTAATCTTGTTTAGGATTTCTATTACTTTCAATTTGGAATATTAATAAGAAAATATGACTTCTCATTATAAAATGTCACATATAATTATTAAGAGTGTTCACCTATTTATTTTAGATGACGACCCGATAAGGTATGAGGCGACAACTCAAATAACCACTGAGAGCGAAACTACCACTGTAAGTACAACTGTGGATGAGACAACTGAATCAGGGACGACAAATGAGGAAAAGACAACTGAATCAGGGGCGACAACGGAAGAAAAGACAACTGAATCAAGGGCGACAACGGAAGAAAAGACAACTGAATCAGGGGCGACAACGGAAGAAAAGACAACTGAATCAGGGGCGATAACGGAAGAAAAGACAACTCAATCAGGGGTGACAACTACCACTGTAAGTACAACTGTGGATGAGACAACTGAAACAGGGACGACAAATGAGGAAAAGACAACTGAATTAAGGGCGACAACGGAAGAAAAGACAACTGAATCAGCGGTGACAAATGAGGAAAAGACAACTGAATCAAGGGCGACAACGGAAGAAAAGACAACTGAATCAGGGGCGACAACGGAAGAAAAGACAACTGAATCAGGGGCGACAACTACCACTGTAAGTACAACTGTGGATGAGACAACTGAATCAGGGACGACAAATGAGGAAAAGACAACTGAATCAGGGGCGACAACGGAAGAAAAGACAACTGAATCAGCGGCGACAAATGAGGAAAAGACAACTGAATCAAGTGCGACAACGGAAGAAAAGACAACTGAATCAGAGGCGACAACGGAAGAAAAGACAACTGAATCAGGAGCGATAACGAAAGAAAAGACAACTCAATCAGGGGCGTCAACGGAAGAAATGACAACTCAATCAGGGGCGACAACTACCACTGTAAGTACAACTGTGGATGATACAACTGAATCAGGGACGACAAATGAGGAAAAGACAACTGAATCAGGGGCGACAACGGAAGAAAAGACAACTGAATCAGCGGTGACAAATGAAGAAAATACAACTGAATCAAGGGCGACAACGGAAGAAAAGACAACTGAATCAGGGGCGACAACGGAAGAAAAGACAACTGAATCAGGGGCGATAACGGAAGAAGAGACAACTCAATCAGGGGCGACAACGGAAGAAAAGACAACTCAATCAGGGGCGACAACTGAGGCAAAGACAACTCAATCAAGTCTGATAACTGAGTCCACTACAAATTCGTCATCAGAAAAAGTATCAGTTTCTACTGAACTCCATGGCACCACTGAGTACCAAGCAACAACTACTGATCACGTAACTACTAAGGTCCAAGATACAACTGAGAAGCCAGTTACTACTGAACATCAATCCAGTACAGATGTTACTTCAACAGAACAGACAACGTACAACACTATGACAGAAAAATCAACAGATACTCTGTCGACAACGACCTTGGAATCAACGACAGCTTGAAGGTCATGCATTCATTTTGGGAATCAAGCTTCAATAGCTCTGCGAAGCTGTAAGCGATATTATAGTATTGTATTTTAATAATAGTGTAGCAAAAAATAACATTACATGCATTCAAAATATTCTTTACCGACTAGCGAATCAACGACAACTTATAGATCATGCATTAATGTTTTGTACTGAGCTTCAGTAGATTTGCCTGGCTGTAAAGTATCTACTAGTAGTGTAGTTAACTAAAATTGTAGCAGAAAAAGAGGATGAAAATACACATTTTAGCATATTCTTGCCAACCGTGGAAAGGTTTTTAAGCAAGTCAGGGTAGTTAAACAATCTCGTAGAACATTAGTAGAATCTGATATTCTTGAAAATATCGCCTAGGAATATATAAAGGTATTGGTAAAAAAAACTTGTAATGACGCAAGTGTTATTGACTATTTATTATTGTCATCTAATTTATTTCCAGTTGTTAAAGAGTTCGGTATTATGGAATTTGATCCATTAGTCTCAGATGTCCATTGTCAATTACATTTAGTTATTCAAGCTCCAGTAATTTTATATAATTGTAATGACGAACTCTCACAATTTTATAGTGAAAAATATGTCAAGTGGAGAAAAGAAAAGTGTTCAAAATTTTAGATAATTTTAAAAGTTACATCCCAGCTCCTTTGTGCTAACAGGGGTGATCACCCCTACCAGATCACCCCAGTTTGAGTGTCTTTGTTATGCATGCTTTCCTTTGTTCTGAAACATTTTGCGGGAAGGACACATCCACTGTAAAACTTATAATTAATTATACGGAAAATACTATGTATCAAAATTCACGTAGAAAAAATCCAGTGTATATGCTGGGATTCGAACTCAAGACCTTTAGCATATCAAGCCACGACACATACCACTACACCAGGACGACTGGATATAAACGAATAGTAATTTAACATACTTAACGGAAGCAAGATCTTTTGATAAATGGGTCGAGTTGGCAAACCTTTATTCAGTGGGGTTTAAACCTTTTTCGTTAATAAGTGAGATATCAGACTGATTGTTCAATTTGATTTTACACTTTTTTAAAAGTAAGGACAGTCGGTAAACAAGAGTGTGACGATTTTTTTATATAGTGGCGATATAGTGTGGGGCGATTGGCAAGTAGGGCGAGTTGACATTGTTTGATAACTACTCATCGTGTTCGGGGGTCACAAAGGGTATACATCATATAGTAATATATAAAGTATATTATAATGGTTATGTGGTGTTCTAAACTAGATTTTATGAATTGTAAATGGTTTTTCGTCTAATCTAAAACAGCTGGGATGTAAAATAGTTATCCCACTCGGACTTGGTGTGTCAGTGTTAGATCACCCTCTGGTGTGCGGCCATCGGGGTGATCTTACACTGACACACCGCGTCATCGTGGGATAACTATTACTGATCATGATTGTCAGTTAGAACAAATACTGTTAGAATTAGATAATTAAGAGGTACAACAAGGGACTCATCAAAATGAGATGAAGATACGTCTATAAAACTTAGGATGGCATCATTTTGGTGCAGAACTATTAAAACAGAGAGCAAACTGTCAAATATCCTTCTAAGACTTATTAAACTACATGAAACTAATTTTACCAAATCTAAATGGATTCAATATGTAAAATCTATATTTGATGATACAGGTCTTAGTTTTATATGGAACGATCAATTAGTTGTAAATATTGATTGGTTAAAAAGTATGGTTAAACACCGATTAACAGATCAGTACTATCAGCATTGGTTCTCGCAGATACATAATGCATCTAGGGGTGAATTCTATTCTTTATTCAAACTCGAGTTTGGCTTGGAACCGTATCTATGGCGATTATTACCCAAGGATAGATATTACATATCTAAACTTCGATGCTCGAATTTGAAGTTATCTATTGAGACGGGTAGATGGGCGGGGATCGCGAGGGAAAAAGAATATGTACATTATGTAATAAGGGAATAGGGGATGAGTTTCATATATTGTTTCATATATTGTTTACCTGTAAAAATACTAATGTTTCTGCTCTTATATCAAAGTTTATACCAAATTACTATGTAATGAATCCAAGCAAGAACAAATTCACTGGCTTATGTAACGTACAAGTTCAAAGGAATTTATCAATTTTCGTGATGAAAATCATAAAATACTTAATCTAATTAAACCAATTGTCTTTTAGAATATACTATGTATTTGTGTTTCGTTTGTCCTGTCTCGCTATGTATTATCTTAATATGTTTGTACATGTTGTCCTCTTGTACGCAAGTATGTGTCTGAGGTTATGAATAAAATCTTGAATCTTGAAATCTTGTCTTCAAAATGGAGCACTTGGCTCACACCGAACAGCGAGATTTAAAGAGCCCTGATATCATAAATATAACAAAATTCAAACGAGAAAACTAACGACATAGTTTATGAACAAAATTAGGAACGGAAAACAAATATGCAACAGCAACAAACAACGACCACTGAATTACGGGCTCCTAACTTAAGACAGGCACATCTTAGATGCATGATTTTTTTATTAGTTGTTAGTGGCTTTGAACTAGCTGTCAGATAACTGTGAGTACTCTCAGATCTGTTCCTAGTGTCTTTTTGTTGTCGGGATGTACAAGTACCCTGACACGTCCACTTGTATTTTTGTTCATCTGATGAATTAAGCCTTTTTCAACTGATTTTTATAGTTCGTTCTTATGTTGTGTTGTTATACCACTGTCCCAGGTTAGAGGAGGGTTAGGATCCCGCTAACATTTTTTATATATGTGCCTGTCCCAAGTCAGGAGCCTGTAATTTAGTGGTTGTCGTTTGTTTTTGTGTTACATATTTGTTTTTTTGTTCATTTTTTTAATTTAAATAAGGCCGTTTGTTTTCTCGTTTGAATTGTTTTACATTGTCATATCGGGGCCTTTTATAGCTGACTTTGCGGTATGGGAATTGCTCATTGTTGAGGCCGTACGGTGACCTTTAGTTGATTTTTAATGTCTGTGTCATTTTGGTCTCTTGTGGACAGTTGTCTCATTGGCAATCATACCACATCTTCTTTTTATACATACATACAGAATTAAACACACCAGTCCTTGTTCATTTATGTCAATTTTTAAAATCACAGCTCCCACATATGCATGGCGGACTAATTTTTTAATGAGAGTCAAAAATCTGTGTTCCTCATCTCAAGGTCCTTTAGGGGTATTGTCCCAAATCCCCACCCCTAAACCATATATATTCTTGTAGGGGACAATAAAACAAATGAAATGATATAAAAGGAAAGTCCCTAGGGGGTCACCCCACCCCCTCTGGTTTTAAAGCTTGTAAACCGTCAACATCCCCAACCCTAAACCATATATATTCTTGTAGGGGACAATAAAACTAATCAAATGAAATTAAAGGGAAGTTCCTGGGGGTCACCCCCACCCCGTTCAATTTGAGAGTTTGCTATTATCTTGTAAACGGTCCAGATCCCCACCCCTAAACCATATATATTCTTGTAGGGGACAATAAAACAAATGAAATGTAATACATGGGAAGTCCCGAGGGGGTCACCGCATCCCCTTTTGTTTGAAAACTTGTAAACGGTCAACATCACCACCCATAAACCAGATATGTTCTTGTATGGGACAATAAAACAAATGAAATGAAATGCAGATAAAGTACCTGGGGGTCACCACCACCCCCTCCTGTTTGAATACTTGTAAATGGTGTAGATCCCCACCCCTAAGCCATAGATATTCTTGTATAGGATAAACAATAAAATCAAATGAATATGGGACCATATGAATGGCAAGTTATGGGAGCTTTGTTTGGGAGACTTCGTAACAGCATCCTGTTACAATTACTTCTTGTTATAAATATTGTTTTTCCATTCCTCCATGGAATTGTCAGTTTTCGGCTTGTGTGTTTGAATGCTCTTCAGAACAGCAATTGTAGCAAGAACCATCTTCATTTGATCTGTTTCAATTTAAAATAACTAAATACCAATTCATTTGTTTTTTCTAGATTTTTGTGATGCAACTGATAATATGAAAGAGGGAAACTATTTTTTTGTACGTTACCTGGTTCACAAAATAGACTTGTCATTGATTGTGGGTCTATATCACTGGGGTAAAGCTGATGACCATAACTGCATTCACGGTCATCCCAAGATGTCGGATGAAAAATTAGGTCAGTTTCTGTATTGTCTGTTAAAGTGTTTCTATATCATTTTCTTTACAAATCATACATTGAAACGATGTAAATTTATAAAAGAATCACTCGAAAATCACTAATTACTTCCGAGAAATGTGCATGAAACGGGAAATTCGATTTAAAAAAATCATTAAGATGACCGTAAATCATAATCAAAATATTTTCAAGATGACCGTAACATAAAACAAGGATGACCGTAATTGGTAAAAAGATGACCGTAACTTGTAAAGGATGACCGTAATTTGCAAAGACTGACTGTAATTTATATAGGACGACCGTAACTTTTATAGGATGACCATCAATTCTAAGAAATATCCGTATTGTATTCAAAGCTTTTTTGTTGAGTTTGTCGATCTCAATAAGGGCTCGGTTAGCGGATATAAATATGTTTCATACATTTCTTTTTAACCGGATTTTTGTGACAAAAATGTCGGTTATTGATTTGGGGATGTACGGCGGGCGGGCGGGCGGGCGGCAATCAAATGTTGTCCGTGCATTAACTCATGAACCGTTCAACCAAAGCTTTTAAAATTTTAATATGTTCTTACTAACAACTAAATGAAGGTCAAGTTCAATAATGGCGATTTTGACTTTTACCGTTCAGGAGTTATGGTTTTTGAAAGATTGAAAAATGGAGTTTCCAGTCGTGTCCGTGCATGTACGCATGAAATGTTCTACCTAAGCTTCCCAAAGTTTAATATGTTGTTACTGATGACAAAATGGAGGTCAAGTTCAATAATGACGATTTTGACTTTTACCGTTCAGGAGTTATGGTTCTTGAAAGATTGTGAAATGGCGTTTCCATTCACGTTGTTACATTTACTCATGAACCATTCAATCTAAGCTTTTCAAATTTTAAGATGTTGATACTGATGAAAAAATTGAGGTCAAATTTGATATTGACGATTTTCACTTTCACCATTGATCAGTAATGGTTCTTGTGATATTGCCAGGACACAAATAAATATTAATAAATCCGGTTTGCTGTCGTTGTGACAGCCTCTTGTTTTGAACTATAATATAATTGGCCATATTTAGGATTTATAACAATGATAGTAAATTGCATATTTCTCGTAAACAATGAAATATTTATTGATATCGACGTTAAAATTTTAACACAAATTGACAGCGATACGACGAAAATTTGAAGAAACATGAATGTGTCCCTAGTACACGGATGCCTCATCTACACTATCATTTTCTATGTTTAGTGGAACTATGAAAATGGGATAAAACTGTAATTTGGCTTTAGAATTAAAAAGATCATACCATAGGGAAAATGTGTACTAATCATACGTTTTTTGATTGAGTTAAGTCTGCCAATTGATATTTTATCGTATGTTTTTCTTTGTTGTGATGTTATGCTATTGTTTCAGAAAAAGGGAGAAGGTTTGGATCCATTAAAACGTTTAATCCCGCTGCAAATGTTTGCACCTGTCCTAAGTCAGGAATCTGATGTACAGTAGTTGTCGTTTGTTTATGTAATATATACGTGTTTCTCGTTTCTCGTTTTGTTTATATAGATTAGACCGTTGGTTTTCCCGTTTGAATGGTTTTACACTAGTAATTTCGGGGCCCTTTATAGCTTGTTGTTCGGTGTGAGCTAAGGCTCCGTGTTGAAGGCCGTACTTTAACCTATAATGGTTTACTTTTTAAATGGTTATTTGTATGGAGAGTTGTCTCATTGGCACTCACACCACATCTTCCTATATCTAAGTTTAAATTTTTTTTAACTTGAAGCTGGACAAACGGACAAACAAACAGACGAACGGACGAACGTACGCACAGACCAGAAAAATATAATGCCAATAAATGGAGCATTAAAAACATTAAAAATACATACGAATATTTGGTAATCGAGCCCATGTGTATGGTTCCAGAGGAAGCAGATTAAAATCTTAATTTGTCTTGATATATGCAGGCGGAAACACTTTTGAAATAGAACAAAAGAATCGAAGCTCTGTGTTTATCGAGAAAGCGATAAATGTTAACTGTAATGTTTGATATAGTAACAAAATTTTAAAAAGTTAATAGAAACAAATAAAACGACCATTTTCTTATTTTAAAAACACCATTTGCATAAGTTTTCAATGTATCTATTACATAGTGATGCAAAACAATAAGATATCAAGTCGACGACATGGTTCTTATCGGGGCCTTTTATTGCTGACTATACGATGTGGGCTTTGCTCATTGTTGAAGGCCTTACGGTTACCTATAGTTGTTAATGTTTGTGTCATTTTGGTCTTTTCTGGATAGTTGTCTCATTGGCAATAATACCACATCTTCTTTTTTATATATAGTATCTAAACTTGGATTTAGAAAATGCATAACCTCCGAATTTTTTTTATCACGGACGAAGAACATATCAATCTTTTAGTTCAGAAGTTTTCGTGTCTGCCCTTCCATTATGTGAATCAAGAAAAAATTCCCCAAAACAGGTAAAGATTGTATCGAAAAGAGAAAAATCGAGTGCACCTTTTTATGTTAAGGCATGTTTGGGGTGTATATTTTGTCTTTAAAACGTACAAAGCAAGAGTATTTTATATAGCATCTCGCTTCAGATTCTATCATTATTATATATCAAAGCTACAGGTTGACTTTATAACGTAAAAAAATGACAGTACGAAAAGATGAAATATATGGGTCAAGTGAGATACCTATCTAATGAATCACAAAAACAGAGTAGGTGTGTTCGAATAGCTATTTTTTCTAAAAGTACTTGACGACAGTCTTTTAATTTGGATGATGAAAATGGATATCTTCGAAAAAATATGATTTTCTTGTGTGTGATAACTAGGGTTTATAATCTTCAACCACTGAAAATGTTTAGTCTGCCCTTCCACGAAATATTTAATTAGAATTTTTTTAAATGCTTAAGAATTTTTCAAAATTCCATCTGACATCCTAACAGACAATATTTTTAAGTTGAATCAATGCAGACAAGATCATTAACTAATGCTCATTAGCTAGTAGATACATTTGTCTTTTAAAATATAACTGACATATAACGATCGATCGTAATGGTACTATGCGGATAAATTTATCAGTTTTCAAGAGCAAAATTGGCAGAGCGTCATCCCTACAATGGCTTCCATTTCTACAATTGTGAGCATGAACTGGCGTAATGGGGAGATAATTTTGAAGAAGTAGAATCCTGACTGTATGAATAACATTTCTGTATATATACAAATTGACAACGTTCCGCCTTGTGATACGCTTTTCGTACAATACTATTTTAAGGATCTACTTTGCTGGAGCTCACCTTCACTAGTTTATTCGAATGATATTTTCAAAATATTTCTGTTATTTTTTTTGCACGACAAAATGAAATACGATATAATATCAATGGGTGTACATGCAATTTTTTGGCATTTTTAAAATGTGTATTTATTATATGTCATTAAAAGGAATCCCAGAAACAAACAAAAATCTTTTGTCGAGCAGTTGAAGGCTGTGCACCCCATTTTTTTTTTATTATGCTTGTAAGGTGTCATTTTATCGCGCTTTGTGGCATGTTTTCCCTTCCTGTTCATTTGCATGTCTTTTGGCAATCATTTGATACAAAAAGATAGTTATATAATTACGGATATTTCTTAGAATTGAGGGTCATCCTTTAAAAGTTACGGTCATCATTTACAAATTACGGTCATCTTAATAGCAGTTACGGTCAGCCTTGTTATGAATCGCTGATTCTGTTACGGTCATCTCGATTGTGATTTACGGTCATCTTGGCGATTTTTTCAAATCGAATTTCCCGTTTCATGCACATTTCTCAGAAGTAATTAGTGATTTCCGAGTGATTCTTTTATAAATTTACATCGTTTAAATGTATGATTTGTAAAGAAAATGATATAGAAACACTTTAACAGACAATACAGAAACTGACCTAATTTTTCATCCGACATCTTTGAATGACCTTGAATGCAGTTACGGTCATCAGCTTTACCCCAGTGTATATGTTCTGCAAAGAAACAAGATATATGTTTTATCGTTCAACCTTTATTTATACAGTCAGGATCCTACTTCGTCAAAATTATCTCCCCATTACGCCAGTTCATTTTCACAATCGTAAAAATGGAAGCCATTGTAGCGATGACGCGCTACCAATTTTGCTCTTGGAAACCGATAAATTTATCCACATTGCACCAATACGATCCTTATATGTCAGTTATATTTTAAAAGACAAATGTATCAACTAGCTAATGAGCATCAGTTAATGATATTGTCTGCATTGATTTAACTTAAAACTATTGTCTGATCGGTTGTTAGGTGGAATTTTCGAAAAATCATAAACATTTAAAAAAAATCTAATTAAATATTTCGTGGAAGGGCAGACTAGATTTTTTTAGTGGTTGAAGACTATAAACCCTAGTTATCACACACAAAAAATTAGAATTTTTCGAAGATATGCATTTTCATCATCCAACTTGTAAGACTGTCGTCAAGTACTTTCAGTAAAAAAATAGCTATTCGAACACACCTTCCCTGTTTTTGTGACTCATTAGATAGGTATTTCACTTGACCCATATATTTCATCTTTTAGTACTGTTATTTTTTTGTGTTATAAAGTCAACCTGTAGCTTTAATATATAAAAATCATAGAATCTGAAGCGAGACGATGTATGAAATATTCTTACTTTGAACGATATCAAGACAAAATACTCAACTCAAACACGCCCTAACATAAAAAGGTGCTCTCGATTTTCTCTTTTCGATACAATTGTTACCTATTTTTTGGAATTTTTTCTTCAGTCACATAATGGAAGGGCAGACACGAAAATTACTGAACTAATAAATTGATATCTTTTCCGTCCGTGGTAATTTTTTCAAAAAAAATCGGAGGTTATGCATTTTTGTCATCCAACTTGAAAGATACCCATGTCGTCGACTTGATATCTAATTGTTCTGCTTAACTATATACTAGATAAATTGAAAACTTATGCAAATGGTGTTTTTGAAATAAAACACCTCGTAATTGAGAAGAAAATTGCAGTTTTGTTTGTTTCTATTAACTTTTTAAAAATTTGTCACTATAGTAAACAATACAGTAAACATTTATCGCCTTCTCTAATAGAGAGCTTCGATTCTTTTGTTCTATTTCAACCTGGTTTCCGACTGTATAGAAGAAAAAAAACCGAATATTAATTCTTTTATTCACATGTGAGGATAAAAAATATTGAAATTGTGAAACTCTTTTCGTATCTTATTGATATTGTTATAGTATATATGTGAAAGCGCCATCATTTCTTGACATAAGTTCAATGGCTATTAACAGTATATTAAAGAAAATCTGATTATAAAATTACAGATAAATGAAAAATTATCAATACAACATACAAATGAAAATGCATTGCGAAAGATGGACTGATAATAGCTATAATGATTGTAAATTATGTAAATTAAGGCTTCAAAAAATTACTGATGTTAAAAATCAACTTTGAAGAAACAATGGAGGTAAATAATCAATAATACAAACATCGCATGAACTCTAAATGTAGCAGACAGCGTCGAATGAGTTTGTTTTAACGACTTTGACTACCCAAGACGGTCGATGTAGACAGGATTCGTCCACAGAATCAACGTTCCTTTATATGTATTTCTTAAAAATATCCAGTATAATATTCTTCTTAAAAATGTATGGATGAGGTGTTTATTTTTCATCGTAATGGTTTTTTTTTTATAAAAGACTGTGATCCAACTCACTTGACAATTAAACATGACTTGAAACGCTAGAAAGTATATGTTAAAAATGGTTGAAATTAGTGCAGTCATTGCAAAATCATTACCACTTTAAATTACATGGCTCTTTATGCATATTTCTTCCATTCCTGTGACATCTTGTTTGATACCAAACCCACAATGTTAGCATCACTATGGATATTAAAAGTAGTACCAGAAGTGAAACACCTATCCTAAAAAGGACAATCAAATTAAGAATAATTAGAACTAATGTTCAAATCAAAGAGACAAAGGAGGTGTCAAAAAACATTTAATCTTCTGTTTGGCTTGCAGTGCCAGCTATTCTAAATGCCAGTCTTTAGAATTACAGATTTGATGCCTTTACTGGTATTTAAAGATCTAAGACATAGAACACAGTGATTTATGACAAATACATAACGTAATTGTAACTAATTCAATAAAATTCAGAAATATTCATGGAAGCCATAGATTGTTGGAAATTTACACATGGCCTGGGCCGTGATATTCGAATTTTATCCTGAGCGTTAGCCAAACAGACAAAAATAGTACACATGACACAATATAGAAAACTAAAGAATAAGCAACACGAACCCCATAAAAAAACTGGGCTGATCTCAGGTGCCCCGGAAAGGTTAGCAGATTCTGCTCCACATGTGGCACCCGTCGTGTTGCTCATGTTATAACAAATTCGGTAAATAGTCTAATTCGGAAAGTCACATTCATGAAAGGGAATGGAATTGTAGTTACAACGTAAGGAACACATCCGATATCCTCTGTGAAACGGTTATTCCATAACGGTCAACCAACCTGTGATTGCGTCCGTAATGTTATTCAAGCAAAGCAAATGAATTGAGAAAAACGCAAACATTCAACAAAACATCAACTCGCTATATTATAATCTTTAGGATATTGCGAATGTATACGTTTATATGAGAGATTTCCCCTACCTACGTGTAAACCTACGTGTTGGTTGGGCGAAAATCTTTTATATTTTCTAATATTTCGGACCTAAAAGGATAAGTATATACGTATGAGTTTGACTGTTCCTCTGGTATCTTTCGTCTTGGTGTGGCCTAACGACTAGTAGTGTGAGAAATAAAATTTGGAATGAAATAAAATGTTTAAATTTTTGCTGAATTTTTATACCTTCGAGCCTCCTTAAGGAAATTGATTCCATTTTGTAGAAGTCTAGCCATTATAGCGAATGATGGTTATCTGATATCTGATCGTGTTTTGTTTCGCAAAGGTTCTCAACCCTGCATTTATGGCAACTGTAATTCAATAAAACAAAGTGGTATAAATTGATGTAATGGTATGATTGACAATCATGCAATGACACAATCCTGCACAATGTACCTATTTACAATGAGTTCTGAAATTAAACAGATAAATTAATTAAAAATTAAGTTAATTTAATAATAAAAATATTAACTAACTGCTTTTGGTATGACAATATAAAAAAGAAGATGTGGTATGATTGCCAATAATACAACTATCCACAAAAGACCAAAATGACACATATATTATACAACACCACATAAAATTGATATGATAGAACAAAAAGCAATGTTTAGTTTAAATATTTTTTTTTAAACTTCTACAATGGAAACTGATCAGTTGTGTTTAAACTAATTTGTAACTCAATATGAAATATCGATTTTCGAATTTTAAAGTTGATCTACTCAAACAAGCTAAATTGTTGAGGTATTGACTACTCTAACCTTTTCGATTTAAAATTCCATTCAGTTTAACTACGATAAAACACATTAACCTTGACCAAAGTTATCACCGGAAGTTCAAAAAGTAATTTCCGGTCTATTCACCTCGAAATAATGGTGAAGTTCAAGTTTTCAAGTACCATTTTTAAATGTATTTGTTATTTATTAGACAGGGTCGATAACTCTTTTGTGGGATTTACATATTTTCATACAGAACAATTTAGTTATAATAGATAATAAATATACATTGGTCAATGAGAAATCGGAAAGACAGTTCCATAGTCAAACTTTGGTAAAAACGATACATTGCCCCGTTTAATGGTCAGCTTATTCATTAATTGTTTTATCAAAGTCATATTGAATCGAGTTTCGTGAAATTTTAATGTTTATAATGAATTATTTAACCAATGCAAATATATGCCTGCTAATGCTTTGTGTTGAAGACCGTACTTTGACCTATAAATGATAATAATAGTTTACTTTTACAAATTGTGACTTGCAAGGAGAGTTGTCTCATTGACACTCATACCATATCTTCTTATATCTATGTATACTATACTAGGTTTTGTATGCTTGTTCTTTTATATGTATAAAAAAAAAGAAGATGTGGTACGATTGCCAATGAAACAACTCTCCACAAGAGACCAAATAACACAGAAATTAACAAATAGATCACCGTATGGCCTTCAACAATGAACAAAGCCCATTCCGCATAGTCAGCTATAAAAAAAAAACAGAAATGACAAATGTTTAAAAAAAAACAAAAAAAAAAACCAACTAACGGCCTTATTCATGTACAAAAAATGAACGAAAAACAGATATGTTACACATCAACAAACGATAACCACTAAATTACAGGCTCCTGACTTGGGACAGGCAGAAATATACAGAATGATAATAATGTAATCGGGATCACAAACCCTCTCCCTAACCTGGGACAGTGGTGATAAAAAATGCGAGGCACTGAAATATTCTATTTTGCTTCAGAATTGAATGCTTCTTTATATAATTTTATTGTCTAAAAAGATGAAGAAAAGAACGTGTAATAAATTTCAAGTTCCTCGTTAAGATAGTGAAGAGGTCCGGCATTTACCGCAATTACAATTTGTTTGTATTCTGTTTTTTTTTTGTATCTTAATAATGTACACTTTTCTTGGTGTTCAGAGGGTTATACCCCCCCCCTTTTCTCATTTTATTCCAAATGGCTTGATACGATCTGTGTATTATTAAATTTTTTACCCATTTTTCTAACTATTCTTCATACTTTTGGCCATTTTTTCTGCACATTTTGTCCATTAAAATCTATTCTGTAAACCCAAGTCACTCCAATAACCTTTTATATAACAAAGAATATAATTCAAAAAGTATCTATGGAAGGAATTCTGTTTCATGACTCATTATACTTTTAATTTGTTGACACCTACCCCAGCGTAGAATAACAGACGGAATCCATAATTAGAGATTTTAAATTGGTAATGTTTACTGAAACAATGATTAATTAGTCATCACAAATAAATATATATTAGAGTTGATGATCTGTTGCCGATAGTAAAGGGAGACGATCAATACAAAACCATCATACAAATATTGAACTGCAATCTCTATACTTTAATTGAAGTTAAAAGCGTAATTTGACAGTTTGCTCTTTTTATTGGTTGTATTAGTGTCACAACGGAAATCCTCAAATACTAATGAAAACATTTCTTATCGTTTACTTATTGCATGGTTTTGAAGGAATTTAAAACTGGAGTAATATTAGTATCCGAATAAACATTTTTTTTAGATACTTTTTAGAAAAATTTAAAACTTAATTTTAAACGGATATAACATAGCGGTAAGTAGATTCTTACTTATAATTGACAGAGCAGATTTCAAAATTAATTTTAATCATAATCAGCAAGCCAAATAAATTTTCTCTATCCTCATAACTAACTTATTTATATTTGACATTCGTTCTTATATATATATATATATATATATATATATATATATATATAAAGAAGATGTGTCATGATTGCCAATGAGACAACTCTCCATAAGAGACCTAAATGACACAGAAGTCAACAACTATAGGTCACCGTACGGCCTTCAACAATGAGCACAATGCAAAGTGTGAAAAATCTTGGATTTTATTTTGACAAAACACTCAGCATGGAACAACAAGCTAGTGCAACGACAAAAGCATGTTTTCATCAGATACGAAATATTGGTCGCATTAGATTCCTGATTACAGATGAGGCATGTAAGACTCTAGTGTGCTTACTCGTTACATCACGACTAGATTATGGTAATGCGCTGTTATACGGAACAAATAGCTGTGTAATAACAAAACTACAGCGTGTGCAAAAAACAGCAGCACGGCTAATAACGCGCAAGAGAAAATACGATTCAATAACACCTGTTCTCATTTCATTGCACTGGTTACCGGTTCATTTTCGTTGTCAGTACAAACTCCTGCTGTACATTTTTAAAGCAATTCATGGCAAGGCACCATCATACCTACAGGAATTAGTTGAACATTACAAACCTGGTAGAGCCTTGCGATCGGAGAAAAGCATGCTGTTACGACTACCAAACGATGTTAGGACAAAACGCTATGGTGAACGACGGTTCGATATTGCCGCACCAACTCTTTGGAACAGCTTACCTTCATCCTTACGAAATGAACAATCTCTTGACGTTTTTAAAAAGGATCTTAAGACATATTTTTTCCGAAGTGCTTTCATTAATTTTTTGTAAATTTTGAAATTTATGAACAATTTGTTTTACCAGTTGATTGTATTGTGAACTTTTACTTAATAATTTTTAATACTTGAGTCACTGTGGTTTAATGATAATCATTATTTTAAATTTATACAGAGGAAATTTTAAATTTTTCTTAACTCATTTTTATTTTTTGAAACTTTTTACTTTTCTTTCATTTTGATTAATTTTAAATTTTTGATATTTTTTGTGTGGGTTGTACATTCTTTTATATTATTCTATTTAACCGACAATCAATGTTTTCATTTTACACGCCACTGCTCAGAAATTGTATTTATGTGATTGTATATTTTGCTTTTACCTTATGTATCTTATTTTTTGTTTATTCATGTTAAGCGCTTAGGGTAATTTTTCAAATTATATAATGCGCTATATAAATATTGCATAATTATAATAATAATAATATACCACATAGTCAGCTATGAAATTTACCCCATCTAAATGTACAGAAGCCTCGTGAGGAACTGCCAAAAATTTGTAATATTTGATATCACGGAATAAAATCGTTATCACGAATCGTAGAATCGAATTTGTTATCGTGAATTTTCGGAATGAGCTATTATAACATTTTTCGTAGTGTTAAACCTTATCATTTTTTTTATACCCCATTTATGGGCATTATGTTTTCTGGTCTGTGTGTCTGTTCGTCCGTGCGTTTTTTCGTCCGTCCCACTTCAGGTTAAAGTTTTTGGACAAGGTAGGTTTTGATGAAGTTGAAGTCCAATCCTTAGTACACATGTTACCTTTGATATGATCTTTCTACTTTTAATGCCAACTTAGAGTTTTTACCCCAATTTCACGGTCCACTGAACATATAAAATGATAGTGCGAGTGGGACATCCGTGTACTAGGGACACATTCTTGTTGTACATGTTATTCGTGATCATGGATTTAAACTTTGAATGGTACTAATTTCGGAATGTTAATGTCATGAATTTAATCTATTAAAACGAATTCCTCACTTCGTGTTATCTTTTGAATCAGTGTATATGAATTCAAATACAGGAATCTGATGTACAGTAGTTGTCGTTTGTTTATGTAATTTATACGTGTTTGATTTCTTTATATTGATTAGGCTGTTGGTTTTCCCGTTTGGATGGTTTACTTTTATAAATTGTTATTTGGATGGATAGTTGTCTCATTGACACTCATACCACATCTTCATATACCTATCTATATTACGTGAGCATCAGATACTTGGTGTGTACATATACCTTCAAAAAACATAATTTGAATTCGAAATCAAATTTAAATCGTTCTCTAACTGTGCTTTCGTACTGAATCAGTTTAATAGTCCACGCTTCCTCGCATTTCGTTGTGTTATTTTTTACTAAGTGTATAAGGGCAGGCGGTGCATACATGTGTAAACGGAGATCATGAATTTTATTACAAAATTGCCTGTCTCTACCGGGACTCGAAATCGGGACCTCTGCGTTACAAGGCAGCTCGTTAACCGACTAAGCTAAGATGTACTTCATTTGATCAACCGCTTACGGCTGACTAAGTATCTACTAAGTGTCCTAATGGAAGCAATCTCGTCACACATGCATAGCAGGAAACGCTTACCCTTTGGACGCACCATGTCTCGCCTCCTTTTGGAGTTAATGATATTCACCCAGGTTCTAAATCTAATTTTGACGAAAACCCATATCCCCTTGTTAGTCTATTGACATGCACTCAGAACTCTTTTGTAATGAACAATTTAAGAGTTCCAGTATTCAAGACCAAAGTGGTTGTGACCAGCAAATAATAATAAGGCATGTGTTATTGGTGCAACCACTTCCAGTTTGAGATACATTTCAGGTTTCACGGGAAAAAGGAAAATGTATTTTGCCAAATCAGAATAATGCATGTGAATGTGGTTTAAGAACTTAATGTACTTTAAGGGAAGTTTCATTACACTGCGATATAACTATTTTACTCAAGATGTTGTTGACATCTTCACCTCACTCATTCTGTTGATCCTATTATGGAGAAAAAGTTCCAACTAGAAGCCAAGCAGTCAATAAACAATCACTACAATCCATATCTGAAAACAACTGTATCAAAGATATTTAATATTTTCAAGGTTTTCTTTTTTAAAATACATATACATATATCTAACTTTATTTCATACAATATATTTACCTAACTAACATAATTGCTCTCGGTAAACTTTATCCACTTTGCCTCCTTAATATATACACATCATGTGACATGTGTGAATTTAAATAAAAATTCACGCAGTTAAAGCTTATTTGACGAAAATAATCAAAATTATACTAAACCAAAGCGAATCAGAAAGTTGGGTATGGTATAAACTGTACTTCAGGCACACACATATTCAATTATATGCGTAAGAGCATGTTTCTCCACTTTTTTCTTTAAAGCTACCCAGTTTTAACATGTACATAAATTTCTAAAATGCACAGTTTAAAAAAAAAATGATACCGCTCGCTCCACTTGAAAAGAAACGCCTCAACAAAACTCATTTTGAAGAATTTTTTAAAATCAAAAACATTTCGCTCGGTCGCCCCATATTTTTTTGAGATTTTGTCAAAAGAACTATAAATCAAATTGGTGTGGCCTAACAACTAGTAGTGTGAGAAATAAAATTTGGAATGAAAAAAAATGTTTAAATTTTTGCTGAATTTTTATACCCTCGAGCCTCCTTCAGGGAATTGATTCCATTTTGGAGAAGTCTAGCCATTATAGCGAATGATGGTTATCTGATATCTGATCGTGTTTTGTTTCGCAAAGGTTCTCAACCCTGCATTAATCGCAACTGTAATTCAATAAAACAAAGTGGTCTAAATTGATGTAATGGTATGTAATGGTAAGAAATGGTATGATTGCCAATCATGCAATGACACAATTTTGCACAATGTACCTATTTACAATGAGTTCTGAAATTAAACAGATAAATTATTTAAAAATTAAGTTAATTTAATAATAAAAATATTAACTAACTGCTTTTGGTATGACAATATAAAAAAAAAGATGTGGTATGATTGCCAATGAGACAACTATCCACAAAAGACCAAAATGACACATATATTATACAACACCACATAAAATTGATATGAAAGAACAAAAAGCAATGTTTAGTTTAAATTTTTTTTTTAAACTTCTATAATGGAAACTGAACAGTTGTGTTTAAACTAATTTGTAACTCAATATGAAATATCGATTTTCGATTTTTAAATTTGATCTACTCAAACAAGCTAAATTGTTGAGGTATTGACTACTCTAACCTTTTCGATTTAACATTCCATTCAGTTTAACTACGAGAAAACACATTAACCTTGAAATAATGGTAAAGTTCAAGTTTTAAAGTATCATTTTTAAATGTATTTGTTATTTATTAGACAGGGTCGATAACTCTTTTGTGGGATTTACATATTTTCACACAGAACAATTTAGTTATAATAGATAATAAATATACATTGGTCAATGAGAAATCGGAAAGACATTTCCATAGTCAAACTTTGGTAAAAACGATACATTGCCCCGTTTAATGGTCAGCTTATTCATTAATTGTTTTATCAAAGTCATATTGAATCGAGTTTCGTGAAATTTTAATGTTTATAATGAATTATTTAACCAATGCAAATATATGCCTGCTAATGCTTTGTGTTGAAGACCGTACTTTGACCTATAAATGATAATAATAGTTTACTTTTACAAATTGTGACTTGCAAGGAGAGTTGTCTCATTGACACTCATACCATATCTTCTTATATCTATGTATACTATACTAGGTTTTGTATGCTTGTTCTTTTATATGTATAAAAAAAGAAGATGTGGTACGATTGCCAAGGAAACAACTCTCCACAAGAGACCAAATAACACAGAAAATAACAAATAGATCACCGTATGGCCTTCAACAATGAACAAAGCCCATTCCACATAGTCAGCTATAAAAAAAAAAAAACAGAAATGACAAATGTTTAAAAAAAAACAAAAAAAACCCAACTAACGGCCTTATTCATGTACAAAAAATGAACGAAAAACAGAAATGTTACACATCAACAAACAATAACCACTGAATTACAGGCTCCTGACTTGGGACAGGCAGAAATATACAGAATGATAATAATGTAATCGGGATCACAAACCCTCTCCCTAACCTGGGACAGTGGTGATAAAAAATGCGAGGCACTGAAATATTCTATTTTGCTTCAGAATTGAATGCTTCTTTATATAATTTTATTGTCTAAAAAGATGAAGAAAAGAACGTGTAATAAATTTCAAGTTCCTCGTTAAGAAAGTGGTGAGGTCCGGCATTTACCGCAATTACAATTTGTTTGTATTCTGTTTTTTTTTGTATCTTAATAATGTACACTTTTCATGGTGTTCAGAGGGTTATACCCCCCCCCCCCTTTTCTCATTTTATTCCAAAAGGCTAGATACGATCTGTGTATTATTAAATTTTTTTACCCACATTTCTAACTATTCTTCATACTTTTGGCCATTTATTCTGCACATTTTGTCCATTAAAATCTATTCTGTAAACCCAAGTCACTCCAATAACCTTTTATATAACAAAGAATAACGGCCGCCCCTTAAAAAAACAAAACAAAACAAAACAAACAACCAAAAGAACTTCCGAAATGAAAAAAATGTAAATTACTTCTAATTAATAAAAAAAAATCAGACAATAATTGAAGCGTAGAATAACAGACGGAATCCATAATTAGAGATTTTGAATTGGTAATGTTTACTGAAACAATAATTTAGTCATTACAAAAAAATATATTTTAGAGTTGATGATCGGTTGCCGATAGTAAAGGGAGACGATCAATACAAAACCATCATACAAATATTGAACTGCAATCTCTATACTTTAATTGAAGTTAAAAGCGTATTTTGACAGTTTGCTCTCTGTATTGGTTGTATTAGTGTCGTAACGGAAATCTTCAAATTCTAATGAAAACATTTTTTATCGTTTACTTATTGTATGGTTTTGAAGGAATTTAAAACTGGAGTAATGTTAGTATCCGAATAAACAAATTTTAAACTTAATTTTAAACGGATATAACATAGCGGTAAGTATATTCTTACTTTTAATTGACTGAGCAGATTTCAAAACTAATTTTTATCATAAGAAGCAAGCCAAATAAATTTTCTCTATCCTCATAACTAATTTATATTTAACATTCGTTCTTATATATATATAAAATGAAGATGTGTCATGATTGCCAATGAGACAACTCTCCATAAGAGACCTAAATGACACAGATGTCAACAACTATAGGTCACCGTACGGCCTTAAACAATGAACAAAATGCAAAGCCTATACCACATAGTCAGCTATGAAATTTACCCCATCTTAATGTACAGAAGCCTTGTGAGGAACTGCCAAAAATTTGTAATATTTGATATCACGGAATAAAATCGTTATCACGAATCGTAGAATCGAATTTGTTATCGTGAATTTTCGGAATGAGCTATTATAACATTTTTCGTAGTGTTAAACCTTATTTTTTTATTATTTTGTTATACCCCATTTATGGGCATTATGTTTTCTGGTCTGTGTGTCCGTTCGTCCGTGCGTTTTTTCGTCCGTCCCACTTCAGGTTAAAGTTTTTGGTCAAGGTTGTTTTTGATGAAGTTGAAGTCCAATCCTTAGTACACATGTTCCCTTGATATGATCTTTCTAATTTTAATGCCAACTTAGAGTTTTTATCCCAATTTCACGGTCCACTGAACATATAAAATGATAGTGCGAGTGGGACATCCGTGTACTACGGACACATTCTTGTTGTACATGTTATTCGTGATCATGGATTTAAACTTTGAATGGTACTAATTTCGGAATGTAAATGTCATGAATTTAATCTATTACTGTGGATTCATTTTTATTCGTGGTATACCAATTTTCGTGGGTTTCGTGGGTCACAGCGAACCACGAATTTAAGATTTCAACGACGAATAATCCCGAGAAATGTGTATGGAGTCGGATGTTTATTTCCGATTATGTTAGGCAGTTCTAGTATAGTGTTGACTAGCGATAAACATTTTAACATAACACGTGTTTTTTTTATTGAAAGAACATACAAGTATTTTGTTTTAATCTATAATAAATTTATCGAATCAATATCAGTGCTAATTTACTTTTTAAAATTCATTAAAACTGCAAGTTGTTAATAACCGTGTAATAGTTTGATTTACCAGTGATTAAAAATCAATAGAATTAATTACGGAGATATTGCCCGTGGATAATATTGTTTATGACAGGAACATTTATTTTCACACCTTATACTTATATCACTGTTTATTATTTCGTGATTAGGGAAATGAGCTTTCACGCCTCCGGGTGCGGGAATTTCTCGCTACATTGAAGACCTGTTGGTGACCCTCTGCTGTTGTTTTTTATTTGGTCGGGTTGTTGTTTCTTTGACACATTCCCCGTTTCCATTCTCAATTTTATATTTCAATCATAAAGTTTTGAATGCATTATAGAATTCAGAGAAATAGTTCCAACTAGAAGCCAAGCAGCCAATAAACAATCACTACCATCCATATCTGAAAACAACTGTATCAAAGATATTTAATATTTTTCAAGGGGATTTTTTTTAATACATATACTTATATCTAACTTTATTTCATACAATATATTTACCTAACTAACATAATTACTCTCGGTAAACTTTGTCCGCTTTGCCTCCTTAATATATACACATCATGTGACATGTGTGAATTTGAATAAAAATTAACGCAGTTAAAGCTTATTTGACGAAAATAATCAAAATTGTACTAAACCAAAGCGAATCAGAAAGTTGGGTATGGTATAAACTACTTCAGGGGTGGTGTTCTCGAAGCTATCTTAGGACTAGGACGTGTCCTAAGTCCATCTTATGACAGGTATTTTTCCTAAGTCGTGTTCTCGAAGCTCTCATAATTTACGATATATCGCAGTTTTCGTCCTAACTTTAGGACACCTAATTAGGTGTCTTAGGATCATCCTATCTTCATCCTAACATAATAAATTTTGAATTTCGCTTTTTGTTCATTTTTTACCTGAAAATTAACATGAAAATGAAACGCACCATCGGTTTTGACTCGTATATAAAGAAATAAGGCATGATTTTAAACTTTGAACTTCGTTTTTACGATTACACTACCAACTCAATTCTCATTTCAAAACAAGTTGTTTTCCAGTTTAAATAATAATCCTTTTTGATATAATTTTAGTATTACTTTTAAAATTATGGATTTAATTCTTTAATTGTAATTATAAAATCCGTAAACAATTTTAGTAATTGGTTTGGACATTAATAAATGTTTTATCAAAAAATAAAATTGACGATTAAAAATTTCTAGACTTAATAGGATATGTTTATGACGTCCTAACATAAGATACGTCTGAGATAGCTTCGAGACACAACTTAAGAGTGTCCTAAATTGATCCTAAGTCCAACCTAAAATTGATCTTATCTATGACCTAAGACGAATCTTAGGATACTTTCGAGAACACTACCCCAGGCACATACATATTAAATTATATGCGTAAGAGCATGTTTCTCCACTTTTTCTTTAAAGTTTCCCAGTTTTAACATGTACATAAATTTCTAAAATGCAAATTAAAAAAAAAAATGATACCGTTCGCTCCAATTGTAGAGAAGCGTCTCAACAAAACTCATTTTCAAGAAATTTTTACAATCAAAACAAATTCGCTCGCTCGCCCCATATTTTTTGGAGATTTTGTCCAAAGAACTCTAAATCAAATTGGTGTGGCCTAACAACTAGTAGTGTGAGAAATAAAATTTGGAATGAAATAAAATGTTTTAATTTTTGCTGAATTTTTATACCCTCGAGCCTCCTTAAGGGAATTGATTCCATTTTGTAGAAGTCTAGCCATTACAGCGAATGATGGTTATCTGATATCTGATCGTGTTTTGTTTCGCAAAGGTTCTCAACCCTGCATTAATCGCAACTGTAATTCAATAAAAAAAAAGTGGTCTATATTGATGTAATGGTATGATTGCCAATCATGCAGTGACACAATTCTGCACAATGTACCTATTTACAATGAGTTCTGAAATTAAACAGATAAATTAAAAAAAAAATAAGTTAATTTAAGAATAAAAATATTAACTACTGTAAACCAACTTATTTTCGCGGATACTTTATTTCTTTTGGTATGACAACACCACATAAAATTGATATGATAGAACAAAAAGCAATGTTTAGTTAACAAAATTTTTAAAACTTTTACAATGGAAACTGAACAGTTGTGTTTAAACTAATTTGTAACTCAATATGAAATATCGATTTTCGAATTTTAAAGTTGATCTACTCAAACAAGCTAAATTGATGAGGTATTGACTACTCTAACCTTTTTGATTTAAAATTCCATTCAGTATAACTACGAGAAAACACATTAACCTTGATCAATGTTATTACCGGAAGTTCAAAACGTAATTTCCGGTCTATTCACCTCGACAAATTGGTAAAGTTTAATTTTTAAAGTACCATTTTTAAATGTATTTGTTATTTATTAGACAGGATCGATAACTCTTTTGTTGGATTACATATTTTTATATAGAACAATTTAGTTATATAATAAATAATAAATATACATTGGTCAATGAGATATCGGAAAGACAGTTCCTTAGTAAAACTTTGGTAAAAACGATACATTGCCGCGTTTAATGCTCAGCTTATTCATTAATCGTTTTATCAAAGACATATTGAAGATAATAATAGTTTACTTTTACAAATTGTGACTTGGATGGAGAGTTGTCTCATTGACACTCATACCATATCATCTTATATCTATGTATACTATACTAAGTTTTGTATGCTTGTTCTTTTATATGTATAAAAAAGAAGATGTGGTATGATTGCCAATAAGACAACTCTCCACAAGAGACCAACATGACACATTATATATTATCAACTATAGGTCACCGTACGGCCTGCAACAATGAGCAAAGCCCATTCCGCAATGTCAGCTATAAAAGGCCCCGAAATGACAATGTAAAACAATTCAAACGAGAAAAATTAGTACGGTTTTAACTGATCTATTGATAACAATATCAATATTTGTACCAATAAAACAATTTCAAAAATCATAACTACAGTGTTGTAGTATTAGTAACCTTTTTGAATAGGTTTATTTAAGGGCTTGATAAGTTTGGCCTGATCCTATCTAAACTTCCGCTCTAGGTAAACAATATCACCATACAAATTAGGATGTGCAAGTGTCATTCCGTTTCAAATTGGTTTTCTACAGGTACAGCCAAACTGGAAAAAAAACCAAATCTTTTGTATCTGTCGAAGAATTTAGTAACTGCTTTAAGTAATTTAATTGTGATAATGAAATTCCTGACTTGATAATTTACCAACAATACACCGATTACGCTCATTGAAATAAAAGGAGAGTCGTGGAGTAATGGTTAGTGCATCGGACTACTAACACTAAGGTTCGGGGAGAAAATTTCCAGCTCTAACTTAACACCATTTGCGAGTATGGTCTTGAGAACATACACAAGACTTGCGGACAGCTCAGCTTGATGGCCTTATCAACTATCCCACAGAGAGCAGTTATCATTGACTATTTGTTAACGTTATTGTCTACTATGGGGAACTCTGACCACTAGTTAGAAAAACGAATACTTTGCCTACACTATAGATATCATATAAGATTAACAAATTTTAGAGATTGCACAAATTTTATAACTTTAAAATGGTGTAATAAAATTCACTTTATCTTGAAATTTACTGGGTGTCCTGATCGTGTTAAACGTTGGGGCATCTTCTGGTTGAATATAGAAAATACGAAGTATACATGTTTAATAAAAAAAAATCATATTTAATTCATTTTTTATTGTAAATTAAATTAATGAATTATACAGTATTGACAAAAAGTTTACCTTTCAAATGGTATAAATATCATCATTTTAAAATAATGTTTACTGTTGTCCCTATGCTTTTAAAAGTGGAACTTCTTAATTTTTGTTATGCATTTGATTACAACGAATATTCAGACAACCGTGGAAGTAATAAATATTACTTCCACGGGACAACTAAGATTGACCGTATTCAAAGACAAATTGTGGTTGGTGTTATTTAGTTGAATTCTCCTTTTTATGATGTGAATTTTATTTTTATTTTACATCCATTATCAAATAATAAATATATCTATTTCGGTTTTAAGGAGGTAGACCTAGGTTAAGGGAAATAACTCTTAAAATCATCAGTACGTTTGTGTCAACCATTTTCAAAAACATATTCTAAGCTTCTAGGTTACATAGATTATTTTCAATCTGTTTCAGGTAAATGCTTAAAATACATTGATGAACTTGACTTTTACAAACGCTTGACTGATTTAAAGAGTTATCTCCCTGAACCAAGGTCTACCCCCTTAAGCAATACATTAATTTCTGTCATACCAAAGAGGTCTTTAGAGTAACATCAACATTAAGTAGTGTGGTTCTGTTGACATCTTTGAGAAAAGTACAGAAAAGGGATGGGTTTTTTTTTTTCTAAAAAGAGGCTCTGTCTAATTTAATTTGTGTAGTTTCGAGAAATAATAGCATTACTTTGTAATCAATTAATTGAATACACGATGCTTGTTTTGTTGAAAAAAATGATTACATAATCTGAAAAAGTAAATTGAAATAGAATATAGATGGCAGCGTGAAATTTTAATGTTATTCAAAACATATAAAAAATTATATTAGTTTCGTATTATGAAAAAAAAGTAAAATCACAAAAATACTGAACTTAGAGGAAAATCAATTCGGAAAGTCCCTAATCACATGGCAAAATCAAATAACAAAACGCATAAAAACGAATGGTCAAGAACTGTCATATTCCTGACTTGGTACAGGCATTTTAAAATGTAGAAAATGGTGGATTAAACCTGGTTTTATAGCGCTAACCCTCTCACTTTGATGACAGTCTCATTAAATTCCGTTATATTTACATTGATGCGTTAACTAAACAGACACAATAAATAAAATAGTCAAAATATGGGTACATCAGTCATCATCGTATAACAATTTTAAAAGGAACAATTTAACAGAACACAAAAACATCTATCTACAATCACATTCATTGATTCGCGTGTCTGACGTCAGAAGATTAGATACGTCACATATATTTGTCGTTCAATGTGCATACAAACAATTTTAAAATTTATCTAGGCAATGTTAGCATACAGGGTTAAAATATCAAAAGTATATAAGAATAAATTTCAGAAATAGACCGATAATTAAAATAGTCCAAACGTTATATATAGAATTTATAAGAATCCACAAATAGTTAATACCACTACGCGATTGAATGATTTTGGCGTTTGTGGTTCAACGTATACTATAATTCATAATAGAAATATATCATAATGACATAAAATACAATATCATACTGACGGGATCTTTTAAAGTACAGAGTCACGTTATAAGAACCAAAGAAATACATAAAGTCGCATATATACAAAACACACCACTAAAAAATGAAAGATAATACAAACACATTGGCGAGATGTATATGTACCGAGCCACGTCAAACGGATATCACATAAAACCATTCAACAGTAAAAGTAATATTAATAATAGAACAAAGACAAATGAAAGAAGTATAATACACGTTGTTAAGATGATAAACATCATCAGTACGCAGAATCTATACATCAAGACCATCGTATATTATTTGTGAAGTTGATACGGAATATTTATCAACAAGGTCTTGGTACATTCCGATGAACTTTTTTTAGAAAAAGGACGAGACGTTCTTTGACATACCCCTGGTTCATCAACTTTTACAAAGTCTGAGTAGGAGCTGCAAGCACTTGAATATCGAATAAAGTGGGAAATACATATCCCATATGCAGGTGAAGTTGGTATATTGCTACTAAGGTGGAGGAAATTTATAATTTCAAACTTAAAATCGTCTCGTTTGTCATAGATTCTGGTACTGAGATGACTGTGTAAGTCAAATTCGAGATATAAGTCTAAAAATGAGGCGGAGAAAGCCGTGTCCGTTGTTTCTTTAATCTCTAGTTCTGGGAGATATATTAATGGAACCAATGTGGCTTGTTATTGTTTTTAGGGGGTATTGTTGTTGTCATTATATGAAAGAGCTCAATGAGGTAAATGCAAGTATTTTAAATGTAAACAGTAAGATAGTATAGCGTCAAAATCATTGGTACATGTAGGATATGTTATCTTTATGTTCTCATTCGTTCATTGATTGAATGGTTTAGTATATTCATAAAATGTCGTCTGATAATAAAAATGACAAAATACATCGAAAATCCTTTTTAAGAAAAGCTCCATAATTATCGATAAGGAATTATTACAATGTATATAATACTTCCATGATCTAAACTGCCATATAAACACGAATGTGTTAATACTTACAAAGTATATAAGCGTCCCATTGGGCCACGACAAATCCTTTCTAGTGCTGTTTGGTAATAATATGCGATTCTCTCTATTAAACTTGCGAATAAAGAAGATTTCCTACTTTGCGTCTACCACTGTTGTATTAATAAGGTCTAGTTCAGTTTCGAATATCTGTGAATAAATTAATGCTGATAGTCGTCGGAAGAGGATGATAAATGGCTGACCCGTGTTAAGAGAGAGACATATTTCTAAGTCATGCACGTAAAAGACACCCTTGTAGATTTCGAAAAAGAGAAAGATTATGCCGCTACAAGGCAGCACTCGCACCTGCAAAGTGGAAAGGGATAATTATAAGTTGCAATAACTTGTTTGCCAATCCACTAAAAATAAATATGCAAAAATTGAATTGAAATAAATAAAAAAAAACGTCTCTACAGGCACGGGCAAGGCGAACGATTTGAGATATACACTGAAACCTGACTAAACAGAATCCTGCATAAACCGAACAACTGTCTAAACATCAAATTATGTGCGTTGTGAACCTGAACCGAACATCGGCCCAAACCGAACAAAAACTTAAGTCCCGAAGAGGTTCAATTTAAACAGGTTTCACTGTATAAATATCCTAAAACCGTGCAAATGGACATCACCGCCCAAAATAGGAAATTTACAATAGGAAAAGAAAATCTTCCCATTTGTCGTAAATGTTTGTGTATAGTTTTGGGTGTAGAATTGAAATATCTAAATTAATGAAAGTACAGTTATTGTCGTTAATAATTGATTTATAATTGAAGTTTGTTGCGACAGCTAATTCTTTATTATCTAACGAAAAAATTATAAAAATAATGGTCAGTGTTGTTGAATTTGTCAATTACAGTGAAACCTGCGTAAATCGAACCTTTTCGGGAATTAAAATTTTGTTCGGTTTTGGCTTACCAGGTTCACAACGCACATAATTTGATATGACAATGCTTAAGAACATGTTTGGTTTAGACAGTTTTTCGGTTTATGCAGGATTCAGTTTGACAATATCTTAGTTAAGAACAGGTGAATTACAAGTAAACCCAATACGCTCAAATTTTTATAAGACATGAATGAATACAATATATATAGTATTGCCGATAGCCCATGCAGCAAGCATAGAAATCCCCTATGTTGTTTTAGTCTAATTATGAAATGGTGGAGAAACGTGATCACACCATCTGCAAAAAGTTCGATTCCAGGCAGTGTTAAATCTGAAGTTTACCTTCAAACATTTTCAAAATGAAAAAGCATTTACATAACGGTGATTTAAACCAATATCCCATAACTCGTTAGTCAATATTTTAATTGTTTTCAATTGATAGCGTTTATTAACTGCTAAATCGAAGACTCATCATGCTCATATCCGATTTCTACTTTTTTATTATATTTTTGATAACTTGTTTTATTGATTTCTTTAACATTAGTTACCATCATAATAAAGAAATGTATTTTTTTTTATCTAGGCTAATGATTTTAATTATAACCATTAACTTTTCCAGAGTGAAAAAATCTGTACATTCCATAAAATTAAGAGTTGGTGTGTTCTAATATTTCCAGGGTAGAATTGGTGTGTTTTAATATCGATATACACGAGGTAAGATAAACCATATTTTAATTAATAATATCATTCAAGTATTCCCTAAACATTTTACAACTAAAATGACTAAATATCAATAATTTCCGGGTAAATGGGAAATAGTGTTCTTGGACTTAATACTTAGAATTACGACACGCCATGACTATACATACATCAACCAAAAAACAGCATCAATAGCAGCAGTTACAGTGTAAGAATGCAGTTCTGGAAAGTTTTTGTTGTTATCTCTCTTAT
Source organism: Mytilus edulis (assembly GCF_963676685.1). Taxonomy (NCBI): domain Eukaryota; kingdom Metazoa; phylum Mollusca; class Bivalvia; order Mytilida; family Mytilidae; genus Mytilus; species Mytilus edulis. The sequence continues at coordinate 10,332,361 of NC_092354.1, forward strand.
GTCACGTGTTGAATCGGAGGGTGAACAGACACAGCTGCAGAGTAGCCGAAGTTTATCTAGTAACCACGATAATTCTGCATGGTTTATGGATGTTGATGAAGCAGGTGGACAGAATTTAAACCAAATTTCTCAATCTGACGAACAAATTGAGAAATTTGTCAAAAAAGGTTAGTCGTTTCCCACGTTAATGTTATGTCATTATTTTTTTCTTTCCTTTACTTTCTTTGGTTCAATGTTCTCTACACTGTAAATAAAAGTGTTTAGAATCTGAACACTTTTTGAACGCCCTTTTGTAACACTTCTCGAATGCGTAACAGTGTTCTAAATATTAACGTTGGTGTTCCAGTTTTTAACATTATGTGTGCATCTTTCGAACGTTATATGTGTTATTTTTGAACGGATAGTGTGTACTCCTTGAACGCGTAGTGTTTGGATCCGGAATGCGTAACAGTGTTCTAAATATTAACGTTGGTGTTCCAGTTTTTAACATTATGTGTGCATCTTTCGAACGTTATATGTGTTATTCTTGAACGGATAGTGTGTACTCCTTGAACGCCTAGTGTTTGAATCTGGAACATGTCCTTGTGTGCAAAATTGGATGCCGTTACGCGTTCCAAGCCTTGTAACACTTCTGGAACGCTCGGACTGTGGTCCAGAAATATGTGTTAATATCCAGAACACATAGTGTATATTACTGGAACACAATTTCACATGTTCCATAAAAAAGTGTTCTATTCTCTGAAATATTATTGTGGTATTGTAAAACAAATAATTTAATTGATTAAAAACGTCTTTAATTGATAAAAAGAGGTAAAATGGTCGTTTCCTTACTGCTAGAAAAGTTGTTTGAAAATTTGAATTCGGTTCTACGTAATGAACATTTAAATGACATATAGTTTAAAAGTGTGAACAAATCTTATGTACAGGTAGCTAAACAAGGTGTATAGATATGAACAAATTTAATGTGAAACTAGTGAACATTACATTAAACCAAATGTAAACATGTTTACTGTACACGACGTTTGGTGTGAACACGGCCTTAGTATCGAAGGTGCTCCCAGTCACTTCGAATTGATGTTGGTCACATTGGTATATCTGCAGTTGCTGCTATGTTTAGTGTACGTACAAGCGTTGGAGGTATTAGCAAATGAAAAAGAAACGATGCGAAAGAGGAACAATGTTATATGTTATGTATGTATATGTTGTTTGAATCAAAGAAATCTGTACAATGAAGTAAAATAAAATATTGTATCGCAAGAGAAAATAATATGTCACTGCGAGCAACTAATCCTATGTCTTTGTTTGTCTTGTTTATAGCCTATTGAATTTAGAGATTAAATACTTTAAATTCGGACGAGCAGGGCGAGGGACTGAGAATTTAATATATGTGTCTTTTGCCATGTTGTATATATTTTTGTATCATTTGTATATGTAACTATAGTAACGAGACTGTAATACAGTATTTATTGTGTCTTGTCTTGACTTGCTATCTGAGTAAACGTATATTATAGTATTTTGGACCTCATTATATGACAAAAGTTTAAAAGTTTATAATTGCATTTATCAATGTCAATAATTATACTTTGTCTATAGTGTCTCTTCACGACTGAATGAAAACATAAAGCATAAATCATTTAGAAATTTATTAGATATAATGGTTGGAACCATTTGATAGAATATTGTTTGTGTACATAACTCGTTGCATTCGTTGTGCATGCATTTATTTAATCCATAGGTAAAGGGGATGCGAAATATTTCAAACGAATATTAAAACTCATAAGCCGAAAACAAACTACAATGACATGGCAAAAAAAACGTTAAAAGGACACAACATAGACAACTAGAAAACATAGCACACCGAAAAAACGGGGGTGATCTGAGATGCCCCGGTAGGTTACGCAGATCCTGTTTAAAACATCGGAACTGGATATGGTGACAGCCCCTGATTCATAAATTTATCAGTTTTGACATCAAGTATTTTTATAAGATGCAAGTTTTAAATTTGTAAATTATATATATGTTCGACTAAGTGTACTTGCCAATCTGATTGAATATAGATCGTGTGTCCAAGCTACGCTTTAAAGTATTTGAGATGTGTCCAAGCTACGCTGTAAAGTATTTGAGATGTGCGGTATACGTCATCTCCCAATGACAATTTTTGAAGGTGTTTATGAATCCGATAAAACCAGAGAACCCCGAAAGATCTTTAAAACAGAAGATAGAAAGTTTTCAGATCTGCGTTACTTGGTCACATGATTTGCATGTTGATGCGACTGGGTTCTGGTTGGCGAACATAAAGAAATTGAGCTAATATTACTTGATTTTTCATAATTTTATCCAACTCACTTTATTTTTACAATTTCAGGATTGCAGTTAAACAACATTAGGAAATTCCGGTACAGAGAAAAGCCTGTGGATAGTTGTTAGAGAAAGCCGACAAGATTCCATCCTATTTTTACATTACCATACAAACTTATACATTACCATATAGACTTGTACATTAACATAAATACTGTTACATTATCATAAAGACTTGTACACTACAATATAGATTTGTACATTACCAAATAGACTTGAACAATACCATAAAGACTCTTACACTACAATATATATTGGTACATTACCTCAAAGACTTGTACATTACCATATATAGACTTGTACATTACCATATTGACTTGAACATTACCATATATAGATTTGTACATTACCGTATTGACTTGTAAATTATCATATAAAAATGTTACAATTTAAATATTGCTACCAGATTTCGGCTCTGATATTCTTATCAAAGTCGATTTTCGCACAGATTTGTCAATCTGGAGCTTTGCGTGTTAGCCCTGATAAATCTGGAGAGAGACTGAATGGATCTGTGTATGTAACATTTCACAACTACGGACCAAACAGTTGCTTCGATGAATGCATCCGAAGACCAAGATGTCATTCGTTCAACTACAACATGGATTCTTTCCACTGTGAGATTAATGAAAAACCATCACGGGAAGTGTTCGTATCAGAATCCAGATATGAATATGTTTACATCTCGCCTTATAGAAAGGTAAGAAGTTTTGCTTCGCCGACCAGGGAAGTCCAAAGGGAGGGAGACGGGCCTCCCTTTTGTGGGAAATGGGTTTAATTAAAGAAAGAATCACTGAGGCATAACTGGAACAGTTCCCTCGATAGAGCAGTCAGTGGCACCCCCTTTTGTGGAAAACAAATGTTTTATTAACTTTAAGAAAGAATCATTTAAGAGTTACTTGAGCAGTCAGTGGGTCCCCTCCTATTAACATTTCTTGATCCGCCACTGTTTTGTGTCAGAAATTAAATTTAACATCAGACAACGAAGGCGTCATCCATCGAGTTTGATCTTTGAGGTGACATTGGCCTGACAGTAACACTGAAAACTTTCCATAGCTAATTCACCGAATTACAATTAATACTCAGATTAATATATTTGAATTTTTAATGACTTTTATTTAGAAACTTGATAACGACTGTTTTTTCATATCTCTTTGTAATTAATAAAGCTCAATATTATTAAAAAAAAACGTGCTTGTAATTCTAGCTTTCTACATTGTCACTTAATTTATATATATTATAACTGAATTTATCATTGCAACTTCATCAAGAGGTTACAGAGGTTAATCTAGGGAATACGACAAAAGATGACATTTTCGACCAAATGTAATTAAATTATGGAAGGTAAATGGGTTAGTGGGTACAATTTGTTAATGGCAAAACATTGAATAAACCAGAAACTTCAAAAACAAGAGGAGCGGACATCCTTAGTATACTCAATTGTTCACGACTTTCGATAAAGTTCGGAAAATGTCGTCACATATTTTGTGAAACTGATCACAGAATGTTTAATGTAAACAATCAAATTTTGGATGTAACACGTCTTCTGATTGGCTGACAATGTTTTGTCTATCAGTTAATAGATATAATTTTGTCATGTGACCGTGACGTCATTAACGTTTTTCCAAGATTTACTCCTGCTACAAATGGAATTCTGAATAAGTTTATATTAAGGAATTTACTGTTATATTTTATCATTCTAAGCGAAATAACGTTCATTAAAAATGTGGTTCACACTTTAAAATAACGCACTACGCGGGTTATTAAGTGTGTACCACATGTTTGATGTTATTTTTTCACTGACATAAATTATATTATAGTCATTCCTAAAATAATGTCCTGACAAAACAAACAAACATATTTTCCATAATATGCAACTATATAGGTCACTGTGCGGCCTTCAGTTACATGTCTGTTTTGTACATCTAATAAGTTCTCAAACTTTATTATTTTCAGAATTTGAAAGACACATTTTAAGTGACCCCAATTCATGAAATATGTATTTTATTTTTGTTCTATTTTTAGACATCACGTGATCCCTGTACCTCAGATTGTGCAGAAGGAGAAATATGTATCACCTTGTATAATGGAATGTGTACATGCTTGGTTGATGGTAGGTTCACTGTTTATTAAAAGGTATAAATGTGCGGTATACGCCAATGCGATGTAGAGTATACGTCAATGAGATGTAGAGTATATTCGTCAATGAAATGTGTAGTATAGGTCAATGAGTTGTGTAGTAAAGGTCAGTGAGTTATGTAGTATACGACAATGAAATGTTTAATATACGTCAATGAAATCTGTGGTATATGTCAATAAGATATGTGGTATGTGTCAATGAGATGTGTGGCATGTGTCAAATAAATGTGTGGTATACGGTAATGAGATGTGTGGTACATGTATACGTCAACGAGATATATGTGTGGTATCATACGTCAACGATATGTGGTTTATATGTCAATGAGAAAATAACTAGACCATATAAACGAATAGAATATTTAATGAATCATTTGAATATGTAAGTCCATCATCTGATCTTATTATTCCAAATTATACCATAATCTACTTAATCCCAAAACAAACAAAAAGGACAAAAGCGAAAATGTACATTAAAAAGAGACCTCTCAAAACAAAAACATTGGTGTGTGTGACATAAGACAACAACTCACAAAGTGGAAACAATATGGAAGTTTAAAGTATCTTTAAAAAAAAAAACATTTCAATAAAAAGGACGTGAAAATATATTGACTTAAAGTTTCAGATAAAATTGAATAACAGGAACACAAGAACGTCTTGTTTTAAAAAAAAATTAGTCAAAGAAAAAGACGCTTTGTCAAGCCGCTGACCCTTGTCTTTGGTTTGCATTACCAATTACAAGTTAAACATCCTGTACATTTAATTGGGAATTAGTATCAGTGCCAGGCGATATCAGTCTGTATTGGCTAATCTGCATCAGAGGATAGCAGACAATGTTACTTTATTTATATATGCTATACCCTCTTCTAATGTTGAATTTGTTTTAATATTTCTATACTGTCAATTTCAATATTATAAGGAAAATACGGCTCTTCAGAATACAATGTAACAAATAATTCTTCCTTTAAATTCAGATGACGACACGATCAGGTATGAGGCGACAACTCATATGACTACTGAGAGCGAAACTACCGCAGCAACTACAACTGAGGTGGAGACAACCCAATCAGGGGTGACAACTCAAGAAAAGACAACTCAATCAGGGGTGACAACTGAGGAAAAGACAACTAAATCAGAGAAAACAACTGAAGAAAAGACAACTCAATCAGAGAAAACAACTGAAGAAAAGACAACTCAATCAGAGAAAACAACTGAAGAAAAGACAACTCAATCAGAGAAAACAACTGAAGAGAAGACAACTCAATCAAGACCGACAACTGAGTCCACAACAAATACGTCATCAAAAACAGTATCAGTTTCTACTGATGACCAAGCAACAACTACCGATCAAGATACTACTAAGCTCCAAGATACAACTGCGCAGCAAGTTACTACTGAACAGCAAACCAGTGCAGATTTTACCGTAACAAAACCGACAACAAACAATAATATGACGAAAAAATCAACAGATACTCTGTCGACAACGACCTTGGAATCAACGACAGCTTGAAGGTCATGCATTCATATCGGGAATCAAAGATAGTAAAGTTATGTAGAACTTCAAATAAGTTGCTTTGAACAATTTTGATTTTCAAAATTATAAAGTCACAAACGACGAGTTTGAAAAGACAGGACTTCCTTACAAATGTGCCTGAACCGTTATAAATACCAAGTACGCAACTTAAAGAAAGGCCATAAATTATCACGTGTATATGTTCAGTGGCGGATCCAGGGGGGGGGGGGGGGTTCCGGGGGTTGGAACCCCCCCTCTTTTTTAGCCGATCAATGCATTTGAATGGGAGCATATAGTTGGAACCCCCCCCCCCCCTTTTACTCTGGGTTGGGACCCCCCCCCCCCTTTTTAAAATGGCTAGATCCGCCACTGATGTTCGATCCTAATTGACTGACTTATTGTTTCTTAACACCATTTTTAAATTAGTACCTTCTAAAAGCTTTGTCTTACTTTATTGGTTATTATTGAATCTATTTTATAAAGTATTTTGTGTTGATATGACTACACATTTCATTGATTCACTAATGTGTTCTTATCGAAGAGCATGTTTAACTAGATTTGCCAAATGAGCAATAACAAATGGCATACATTCTAATTGCCACTAAATTTGAAATTTTCAAAAAGTCAACACATGACTTTGTTGTTTCCATAATAACGGCGGCCATTTTTATAATTTGAAAAGTCAAATATCAACTGTTTTTATGTCATTATTCTTTGTATAATCACGACAATGTATTTAAGTTACTGCGTCTGGATGTTGTTTTGTTAGATTGGTTTTACAGTTTGAATGCATATATTGTAAATTGTTTAAATAGTGCCAAAGAGTTGAAATCATTATAAAGCACGTCACCAATATATGGCGCTTTAGTACAAAAACCCCTGTAGGAATTAAAATAAGAAATAGATTCTATATATTAGTAAAAAAAACAACTTTACAACTGCATTTAATATATGTTTGTCTATTCATTATAATTTTCCATTTGTGACTTACTTTTTTCTGTTGTAAATAAATAATTGATACTGATGGTAATCAATCTAAATGAATGAAGGTTGTGTGATGGGGTAAAGTCCGAGAAGCCCCCCCCCCCCAAAAAAAAAAGTAAATACACAAGATGGATGAAAATAAATCGTTATGTATATTTCTTTCACAAATGACGAATTGTAATGGCCACAATTATTCTTTTTTCGCAAATTGCGAAAATAGCGACCGTCAGTGGAAAACCCTGGTTGTGTCTGGATATAAACTGTTTTTTATTTTGAAATTCAGTAATTAACTTCGTCCACGAGTTATAAGATGTAGCATGAACTATCTCTAGTATTAAATGAAAAAAAATAATAATTAAAATAACGAACTCAGAGGAAATTTCAAAACGGAAAGTCCGCAATCAAATGGCTAAAGAAAAAGGTAAAAAGTAAAATCACAAACATACTGAACTTAGAGGAAAATCAATTCGGAAAGTCCATAATCACATGGCAAAATCAAATAATAAAACGTATCAAAAACGAATGGACAAGAACTGTCATATACCTGACTTGGTACAGGCATTTTCAAATGTAGAAAATGGTGAATTTAACCTGGTTCTATAGCGCTAACCCTCTCACTTTAATGACAGTCTCATCAAATTCCGTTATATTTACATTGATGCGTTAAATAAACAGACACATGTAGAGTTGTGTTGCCATCAGGTGTTGTTTGCAAAATAAGGAAACAGTTCTCAGCTGAACAATTAACAAACTTTAAATAGCCCTAATGACCACACAAAGAGTCAAATTATATTTACTGTATTGATAATAAAATTTTATCACATCCATTCATTGTTTAATTTATTTATAAGTGGTCTCCTTTTCTTGTCTGTTTGCTTGATCTGCTAGTAGAGGTGGCTCAGCCAGTCTTTTATCAACTGCTGCTACAAATGTATATCTAAGCCACTTTTGTATGAAGGATACTTCCATAAGTTCATGCACATTACCTTTAAAAATAAAAAAAAAAGAGAATTAGTCTTGCTCAATTGAAAAAACAATTTGATTTGCATAGGAACAACATACATGTAGCTTGAATCTTTCAGCATGGTTAATAATTATGGACAACTTTCATTGGATGACAGACTCCTAATAGATATTTTTAAATGATAACACCACAATTAATATGTACTTTGCATCATTTAGTCTCTGGTAGAGAGATGTCTCATTGGAAATCATATCTCATCTTCTTATTTCTATATGTGTTAATTAATCAGTTTCAAATTAATGTGACTGACTAGAAAACATAATGCCCATCTACTACTGTCATAGCGCTATGTATACATGTGAACAAAAACAAGAGAAGCTATAAATAAAGCAGGAATGAATATAAAAAAAAGAAGATCTGGTATGATTTCCAATTAGACAACTCTCCAGAAATGACAAAATATCATAGAAATTAACAACTATAGGTCATCGTACAGCCTTCAACAATGAACAAAGCCCATACCGCATAGTAAGCTATAGAAGGTCCTATTGACAAATCTAAAACAGTTCAAAAGAGAAAACTGATGGCTAATTTATGTACAAAACATTAACGAAAAACAAATATGGAACAAATTAACAAACAACATCCACTGAATTTCAGGCACCTGACACAGAGGGGACGTAGCCGGGTACTTGAATATCCCAACCACAAAAAGACTAATTATTGATCTGAATGTACTGGCAAATAATGACAACTAATAAAAAAAAGTATTTCATATCTCTGAATCCAATTATCTTTTCTTTTTCTTTCTTAATACTTTTTATGAAGAGAGGGGGGCATTGTTTAATGATTGCCATCCAGAGTTGGCTTAGGCTCATTTTTAAAATCTGTAAATTGACTTGATAGTTGTATACAATATAAAAAAAGATGTGATGACATAAACAAACGACAACCACTGAATTTCAGGCTTCTGACTTGGGACAGGCACATACATAAATAATGTGGCGGGGTTAAACATGTTAGCTTCAATATTATAATATTTTTAGGGTTATTAGTGCCTTACCAAAGACTCTCCATTAAAAATCCCCTAACCTGGGACAGTGGTATAACAGTACAACATAAGAATGAACTATAAAAATCAGTTGAAAAAGGCTTAACCCATCAGATGGACAAAAATACAAGTGGACGTAGCCAACCCTCCCCTAACCTGGGACAGTGGTATAACAGTACAACATAAGAATGAACTATAAAAATCAGTTGAAAAAGGCTTAACCCCTCAGATGGACAAATACAAGTGGACATAGCCGGATACTAATACATCCTGACACAAAAAGACACAATGAACAGATCTGAGAGTACTCACAGTTATCTGACAGCTAATTCAAAGCCACTAACAACTAATAAAAAATCATGCATCTAAAACTAAACTATCAGCCTTTTTGTTTTGTTTCTGTTAAGGTTTATCTCATTGAAGGTTTTATACTGACATGTACATGTACACTGTAGGTGAAGTACATAGTATATCATTTTTATCGAGCCTTCGACTTTTGTTGAAAAATCGAAACATAGCGATCCTGCATTCTGTCACTCGGCGACATTGTCGTCTTCCACAAATATTCACTCTGTGCTTAAAGTTTTTAAAACATGTAAAATATTAATAACTTTCTTAAATTGGCCTGGATTTCTACAAAACTTAGACAGAAGCATCAAGATACAGCAGCTCATGATCATAAGATAGTACATAGAATATAGAAGTAAATTTTGTTTTAAAAAAATCCATTTTTCCGTATTTTACTTATAAATAGACTTAGTGTTTCTGCCAGTTAATATTACAACCACGTTACGCACGGTGTTCGGTTTAGTAATGGTAACGTTAATTGACGTCGTTTTTCAATTATGTCATCCTACTTCTGTACCAAACGTCAAAGCTTTGCAGCTTTTTATAAAACGGCTTGCATTTTGAGGTTTAACTATTTATTTTAAAAAAAACCAACATGTTAACATGACTGATTACTAGTATATATTTTTGACATCATATTCTTAACAAAATGAAAGTGTATATTTCAAATATTTGTCACTGTCCAAGCATGTCAATTGTTGCTCTATGATTTTCAGAATTCCGAAATCACAAATATCTAGGACTAGGCATTTATATCGATTGGAAACAGCCAGTACCAAAGCTTTTTGTGCTTCAAGAGTATAAATGTTATTAACCCACCTTAAACTAGTTTTCTAACTACAGTTCGCGAATATAAATTCAGAATCTTTTTATTCGTATTATAATTTATCAACATCTTATATATGTGTCTTTCAAGAAGATTATAATGGAAAATAATCCTTGTTCAGTTCAATCGCAGCTACTATTTATCATCTGTTCGCTTTATCTATAATTCTAGTTTCATCCTTCAAAATGAAAACGGCAGTTTAGAATTGTTGATTTTATTTAAAATTAAAATGTCATCTACAGTCCTTGAAATATAATGAGTAATTTCAAATGCGTCTGTTTGTCGGATGCGTGGAAATTACTTTTAGTGTATACAACATATATACAATCGTACTAGCAGACGCATCTATGTTACTAGAATCCAAAAACGAAAACTTCGGCATGTTTAAAGCTTGTGCTACATATTTATTCATCCGAAAATTTAGAGTAATGTTTTGATAAATTTATATGTAAATTAACACATGAAAATCGCTGGATCATATCAAGAAAATCATGATTGAATCATGCTAGCGCTTTTAGAGCTGTCTATGCGGTATGGGCTTTACTCATTGTTGAAGGTCGTACGGTGACATACAGTTGTTAATTTCTGTGTCACTTGGTTTAAAATGCAATTCTTTTGCATTAAAAATACCTTATCTTTTGCATGATACTTTTATTTATCCGACGCTTTTACGATCAGCAAATGGCTTAACAATTTTGATTGAAGTCAAATTTTCTTGTTGATTTAAATAATTATTTAAAAAAAATATCTCCCAAAATACTATCATCACACATAACGTGTCAAATGCTAAAGACACAACATGCTACACTTTATATATTATAACGTTACATTCACGTTCCATGCAAAATTCGTTCAATTTGGACGTGGTAACATTTACGGGAGACACGGACAACTTGATGATAATTGATGAAAAAATTGGCGTGTCCTTAGCCTTGAAGGCTTAACCAAATCTTTAAAAAAATTACATTTCAGTAATAACATTTGTTTGCATAGTTTATCTGTCTGTCACAAATCTAAAATACCCT